>NW_022631127.1:1353418-1803257 GCF_010015895.1 Lontra canadensis
GTGGAGGGTGATTCTGCCCTGCAGGAGACACGCGGGGCGGGGTAGCATGGTGTGCTAGCCGCCCCCAGTGAGCAGAGGTCAGGGATGCCACTGAAAATCCTACACGTACAGGCCAGCCCCCACTACAGGGAACAACCCAGCCCCAAATGTCTGCAGTGCTGACACCGAGGAGGCCTGCCCTGACAAAGGCCAGATGCCAAGCATGGGCTTCTGGGCCTCAGGCCTGGGGACTGAAAGTGAGGAGCAACAAGGGATCTCCAGGGGCTCAACTGTGGTTGGCGACGTGCAAGACTTTGGGGGAAAAAAAATTCCACTGCTTTAAAAAAACATTCCAAAATCACCATTTTAAACACACCAAACTAAATGAATGAGTAACATATAATGCACTTAGAACAACGTCCCACACATTAGAAGAAGCGAGTATGCCATACTCCTTCCAGCCTCTGGGCATTAGCGTACTCTGTTCCCTGTGTCCTGAATGCCTTTCCTCCTTTTCTCTACCTGGGAAGATTCCTGCACCTTCAAGCCAGCTCAAGATTCACTGTATCTGTGGAAACTCCCAGCCCACTCTGGAAAGGAGTAGTCACCCCATCCTGCCTTCCCCATGGCAGGTAGGGCCCCTGTCACGCTTCTTAACTTTCTGTGGTCATCTCTGCCATAGTGCCCTCCTAGGGAGGGGCAGAAACCAGTTCCCTGTGTCCAGGGCTGCTGCTAGTCACAGGAGAGGGCCACGGCTGGAGCAAAGGTGGGAGGGAGACAGAGAGACAGAGACAGATAGACAAAGACAGAGGACTATATGGGCATTGGGAAGCAGCAGCTCCTCCTCACACAGGCCCTGGCTTAGCCTGCACAGGGCCGTGGGAAAGGGGCAGGACACTCCTGCATTGGGCCCCATAGAGCCAGCCTCACTGCTGCCAGACCAGGACCTTAACCCTGACTTCCAGGGACTTCCTAGTGCCCTTCCTCCATACAGGACACAGCTCAGCAGCTGTGTAGCTCTGAGCCCCCTTCACACCACCTATCTCTGGGCTGTGGGCTATCTCTGTCTCTTCCTTGCTCCTGCTAACAACCACTGTCACCAGCCATCACAGGTCTGTCCCCCATGATGGCTGACGTCACCTGCGTCCCAGGGAATGCACTAAGAAGAACAGGAGAGCGCCTGTGTAGGGTTCCTTCCCAAAACACACTACCTGAACCTAGTCATGAAGAAAAATACCAGACTGACCCAAAGAGTGCACGTGGCCGACAGGTCAGCTGGACTCTCTGAAAAGCCCTAGGAGATACGACAGCCAAATGCAGGGTGTGAGCCTCCCCAGGATCCTCTGGCAGGGAAAAGTTTTAAAAGATATTATTGGGACAACTGGGGGAATCTGGAAGTGGGCTGTGTCTTAGACAGACTTTGAGTTTCTCGAGAGGGAATCATACTGTGGTTGTCTAGGATGCCTTTGTTCCCGGGGGCACGCGCTGACGTACGCTGGTGCCATAGGCGTTCCACAGCTAATATTCCAATGGTTCAGTACACACACAGAAAACCAAGTTGACAACACGTCAACAAGCGTGAAATCCAAGGGAGTATGCGTATTCAACGAACTATTCTTCCAACTTCTCCATACACTTAGAAGTATTTGAAAGGTTGGGTAGGGAAACCCTCAAAATAACCCACCTTACAGATGAAGACACTGAGGCCCCGAAAGGTCAGTAACATTCTAGCCAGGGTTCCAACTCAGGTCTGGCTGACTCCAGAGCTCTTGTTCTTTGAAGGTCCCCTGCTCCCGCCTCCTAGAGGGGGCAGGAAATGCCAAGCGTGCACCAGCCTGAGCCCTGCCAGCATCTTTCAGTAAAAGCCAATCTGGACCTGGCAGGGGTCGCTCTGGAGGTAGCGGCCGAGTACACTGATGAAGCCCCAAGGACAGGTCACTGAGGTTGCCCAGGAATCTGTGCCAGAGTCTACAGTTGCCACTGGATGGGTGGGTGGGGAGAGCACATTTTAAAGGAAAAGAAAACCAGTTTCATTTCAAACCCCAGAGGGAACACACAACTAATGGCCTATTGTGCGAGGGCCTATTTATGGGAACGCAACAATACCCACAACCTCAGACCTTCTCAGGGCCCCTCCCTTTGGCACCAAGACGAGTTTTCGCTTTTTCTCTTTGCTGGGTTTCCAGATGCCTCTGCACGGAACGGTGACCGTGAGACATGCCCACTTCTGTCTGGGGGCTCCAGAGTCTGCTGGGCGGGTCATCTAGCTCCTCTGAGCTCACTGGACCCTTCAGGGAAAGGGGACGGGGCCTGCGGGAGGAAGGAGAGGCAGCACATCAGGGACCTGGCCCCAGTAGAGGCTAGAAATGATGGCCCCACGGGAGAACAGGGAGATTTCACGTAAAAACCCAGATCCTCAGTCTCTCTTGCAAACTCTGGGAATCTGGGAAGATCTGATCACTCTGTGGCTGTGCTGCAGTCCAGCAACATTGACATGGAGTCGAGTGGTGTCCGTCCCTGGGATGGGGCAGTGTCAGCCTCACAGCCCCCACCTGGAAGGGCCTGCGTTTCCAGGCCTGGGTGCCAGCAATGGCAGGCAGATCAGGTTATCTCTGTACACTGGCCTAAGTCTCATGGCACCCCAAGATTGGATCACTAGAGCCGCATTCATCCAGGGCAAACAGTGGCTCTGAAGGCAATGAGCTGCCCCAAATGCCCTCCCCTCCGGGGCTCCTGTATCTAGAACATGGACGGCTGATGCTTAAACGCTTCTTTCTTAAAAACACAAGGTGGTGGGCCGCCTGGGTGGCTCAGTGGGTTAAAGCCTCTGCCTTCAGCTCAGGTCATGATCTCAGGGTCCTGGGATCGAGCCCCGCATCGGGCTCTCTGCTCGGTGGCGAGCCTGCTTCCTCCTCTCTCCCTCTCTGCCTGCCTCTCTGCTTACTTGTGATCTCTGTCTGTCAAATACATAAATAAAATCTTAAAAAAAAAAACAAAACACAAGGTGGAAAACTTCATCAATTCTCATTCATACAGGAGGCACTTCTGGCACCATCTGCCATAACCCGCTATAGCTGGAGATGGGAGCAGGGGCTGGGCTGAGTGGTGGCCCGGCCCAAGGGCAGCAAGGCCCTACGCACACACTTTAAATTGCATGAAACCTGAGCCGAGGCCAGTCCTGGAGGCCCCACTCTCCCAGCTAACGGAGTGACGAGGGGCCACTAGGCCCACAGATGCAGGCCACTGGAGGCCCAGCTCTAACTCCCCTGTTTCCAGAGCTCACCTGAAGTGCCAGCCAGCTCCCAGCAGGGCGGGCCTGTCGAGAGCAGCCGGTGCTGGGCCGCCTGCCTTCCTGACCTGGTGAGGCACCAGGACAAGGGAGTCTTCCCGTCACACTGGCTTTGTTGAGTGTCTGATAGAGCCAGGGGTATGGCTGGGCAGGTGACGGGCACAGTTCCAGCCCTGCTGCTGAGCTTGTCTTGGGGCCTCATTTCCAAGGCTTTGCCTCTCTTTCCATATCGTTCAGCAGGGACATAAGCAAGCAGCTGGTCCCAGCTCCTGGACTCAGGGCTGAGGACTGGCCTGGGGCGCGGCCGTCTTGCAATGTCTGTGAGCTGGGCCCGTGGGAAGAGGTCAGGGCTCTGTCTTGCGGGGTAAGAATGCACGCTGGGGGTCCAGGTACATGCCTGTGCCTATGTTCAAGGCCAGCAGGAATGCCTGGGCAGCGGGGCTGGAGAGCTACCTTTCTGCTGCATGCAGACCTGTGCCCATCCTTCTGGACGTGGTGAGAACACCTCTGTGACATCCTGAGTTGAGGTGGGGGGGCATGCCAAGAGCTGTGGAGTCAAGCCTGCAGGTGAGGCACTTAGTGGGGACCCTGTATGGTCCCGAGGTTCCTCTCTAGGGGAGGCAGGAATGGCTTGGAGGGAGCAAGCAGGGCTCACTCCACAAGCCAGGGCTGGCCTATGAGGCCCTCGGTGGCCCTGGCTTGTGGCCCTTCCTGCTGCAATCCTCAAAGGCACCTGAACACTCAGGCTTCTGAGCACCGCCTTCCCCTTTCCTTGTGGTTGGCCTGGGGAAGTCCACTGATGGGGTCTGCCTTCTGGTCCAGTATCTCCTCCTCTGGGAAGCCTTTCTGGATTCCCATGCATGTGACACAGGCCTTACCATCACTGTGTACCTCTGCAGACTTCTGCCTCCCTGCTTTCCCCGTGGCCCTCCTTGAACCATTCTCTTGAGGGTAGCCAGAGGCATGGCCAGAGGCATCACTTAAACATGCAAATCGAATCAAGTCAGACTTTCACTTGAGACCCGCCTCTGGCGGCTTCCTGTAGACCCGAACTCCTCCTCCCGTGGTGCCTGGCCATATCTCTGATGCCATCTCCCTGCATCTGCTCAGCTTGCTCATGCCCTTCGGGGGCAGACCCCCCCACGGCCCCATGCCCCTTTGCATCCGCCTCGGACAGCCAAGCCTCAGCATCACCGCAGGGTCCCTTCTGCTTGCCTGCTGTCCAGGCCTCTAACACACATTTGTGCACGCAGCCTGGGGCCTGGGAAGAGCATGTGTGTGGGTGGGAGCGGAGTGGGGTGGGGCATGGCTCTTCGAGCCTCAGCTGTGACACGGGGGTACTCCTTCCTAGAGTTGGCAGGAAGATGACCTTTCATATGCCGCACCAAGGGATCTCTGGCAATGGAAATCTGACATTACATCCTGCCATGGGCCCTCTAACAACTCCTCTCTGCCTTAGGGTAGAGATGAACAGCCTCCTGGGGTTTGCCAGACCCCACGTGGTGGTCCCTGCCTGCCCATGCCCCCACCCCCCATCCCTTGCCAGTTTCCTGGGCCCAGTTATCCCTGAAGATGCTGATATCTTCTGCCTCAGAGCTCCGCTTGGGCCCCTCCTTGCTGGGGACACTGCCCCACACAGCTCAAAGGGCTCCCACTCACCTTCTGGGGCCCCATACCGTGCGACCACCACAGGAAGCCTTCGTGACCCCAGACTTTGTCAGTGTTGCTCTATGCTCTCCCAGCACCATACCCCTTCCTTGCACAGCTTGGGGACGGCTGCCAAATTACAAATGTTTGGGAGACCCATTCATCTCCCAAATGCAATGGGCTGCATTGTGTCCCCCAGAATCACACCTTGAGGTCCTAACCCCATGCACCTCAGGATGTGACTGTATTTGGAGACAGGGGCTTTAAAGGGGTGATTAAGGTAAAATGAGGTCATAAGGGTACGTCCTAATCCAATCTGATCGGTGTCCTTAGGAGAAAAGGGAAGTAGGATAGAGATATGCAGAGACATGCAGCCAGGTGAAGAGACAGGGAGAAGACCGCCATCAGCGAGCCAAGACGCAGGGCCGCTGAAGAAATCAGCCCCGCCAACACCTTGATCCCAGACTTCTAGCCTCGAGAACTGAGACACTCAGTGTTCTTAATTTAAGCCGCCCAGCCTGTGGTATTTAGGATAGCAGCCCAGAAGGCTCCCACACCTAACCACACCGCAGACCTCATGAGAAAGGGGTCACGCGGGCTTTTTGCTCACTGGGGTCCTTCGAGAGCCTGGCACAGGGATGACACATAAGAGGGGCTCAAACACTCATCGCTGAATAGATGAACGGTCGACTGTGAGCTCCCAGAACAGGTCCGTGTCTTCTTGGAGACTGTGTGCCCAGAGCCCAGCACTGCTGCTGGGGCAGAGAAGGTAAGAGTAAAGAACCAGACAGAGGAGGTGTGTGCTCATGCCAGGTGACTGCGCATCCCGCCTGGCCAGCCATCTCTGAGCTCGGCTGGTGAGGTGTGCTGTGGCTCAGTGTGTGCTCTGGCCACTGGTGCACTCGGCCCCAGGCCTCCTCCTCCTGCCATCTGATCTCAGGCAAGCCGCGTGGGCTCCATACTGGTCTGGGTCCCTCCTTCGTAAAATGCAGGTGGAGCCCGGCCTGCCTCCCTGGGATCAGCAGCCAGCAGAGGATGGGGCAGTCTATCTACATGGGGCATGCTTCCCGGTGCAGAGCGACAGACAGCTCCAGACCAGCCACTGTCTGTGCCACTGCCGGCATCTTCCCCACCGTGCAGCCTACCTGCCGTCTGCCTGGATGGCTACTATCCCTGCTGCGGGTCTTCAGGCTGCAGCGTCCCCAGGCAGCCCCACTCCCTCTGGCTGCTGGCCCATCCAGCTTCAGACAACACCCTAGATAGCTCTTAGAAGCCATGTGTCTAGTGTTTCACCAATCACCTGATCAGGCCAAGGGGGACACCTGGGATTCTGCATTCAGTCGGAAGGGAAATGTATGATCCTTGCTTTTGACCAAATGCAAAGTGCATTCCAGGGTCAATAAATGGGAGGGGTCCTGGCAGTCGAGCCAATCTCAGCTTGAAAGATGGTAACTCTCCCTGTTCTGCTGGGGGGTCAGGGACCCCTCGGTGGGCATGTGGGAACCCAGGTAAGGGCAGGTGCCTGGGTGGGTGAAAGCAACACACAACCCCAGCTACCATTCACAAAGCCCCTGTCACTGGCCAGATACTGCAGGCCGAGTTTAGTGATCTAATACCCACTGCCTGTTTGGAATTCAGAATCACTCGTGGTGTTGGCACCGGGAGCTGAAGCTCCAGGTGGGGATGGCCTGCCCCTCCCCTCCAGGGGCTTCCTGTCTCTGCAGGCCAGGCCCTGTGCTGTACCAAGGGACCCTTCCAGCCCTGGCCTGGTCCACCCACCCTCCTGGGCGGAGCTGGACGCTGAGACCCTGTGCGGAGGAAGATGTGGTGCTGCCCAGTGGGGTGCCCAGGCCGAGATGAAGCACCTCATGACTCTCCTTCCCCAGCCAGCACTCAGAACCTCCCTGCCCTCTGCCACATTCCCGGACGTGGAGTGGGCTGGGCACCTGAAGAGCCTGATAAACAGCTGACGAGAGATAGACGAACAGAGGTGCGGGGCTGTCCCCGGAGCCTGGGGACACAAAGGGGAGGCTGTTTCAGCACACGGGCGCTAGGGCGGTCTGCCTGAACGGAGTGCTGGGGAGGAGCTTCTGAGAAAAGAGCCAGCCGGTAGGGCCTCTGCACCCCTGGTTCCTGGTAGCCACTGTGCATCTCCCAGGGGACTGAAGAGGCAGGCAGTGACTCAGGGCTCTTTCTAGTTGTGTTGCTGTGAGCAAGGGGCCTCAGTTTCCCCATCCGCAGAATGGGGTTAGAGCCAGTTTAAATGGAGAGGGTCTGTCCTTTCGGCCCTGGCCTCCTCCTGCACGAGTACCCTAGGCAGTGCCAGAGAGGGGCACGAAGTGGGGTCTGGAATCAGGTGTACCTTCGGGCCTGCAGAGTGGTCCGGGCAGGGAGGGAGGAATGAGGCCCTCGGAGGTGAGGGGAGCATTCCCACAGCCATATTAGAGGCATAGAAAATGGAGCCCAGAGCAGGCAGCCAGGGCTGGGGCCTGCCCTCCCCACCCATGGATGGCTTCTCCCACTGGCCACAGGATTCCGGAGAACACATATCTGATTCCAGTTCTTTCCACACACCTCCTTCTCCTCTTTCCTCCCAATCCCTGCTTGGACAGCAACTCCTCTGGGAAGTCTGCCCTTTCTCTCTCTTGGGACAGCCATTCTCCCCACCCTGTTCCTGGCCCCGTGCCCCTACGGACCCCCACCATGCTGACTGCAAACTGTTGGTCTGTGCCTTTGTCTCTCTCATAGGGGAGATGGTCTCTGCCTCCCCAGCCCTGAGCATCCACTGGAGTCTGCAGAGCTGGACAGACTGGCACCCTCCCCTTCAAGTTGTTTTGAAGAACCTAGAATGCCCAAAGCCATTTCACAAGGAGATGGCCGTGCTGAAGGGGTCTGACGACGTTAGCACCTGCCTGCTTCAGAGATGTTTCTGGGGAGGCCCACAGCACACCAGGCACCAGGCTCCTTGGCCCCCAAAGGTCTGAGTTCACTCGTTTGTTCATTCCAGTCCAGCCCATTCCCCTGAATACACTTCATTTATTCATGTGTGCAAGCAGCATGGAAAATGATCCTCTTTGGTTTGGACTGGGATGGGACACCGAAAGCCGTGAAGTGGTTTCAGGGGGCAGAAGCTGAAGCCCGGATGGCCTAGGGACCCTCCTCAGAACACCAGTCGGAGGCAAACAGGCCATGGTTCTCCAGACGCGCAACTTCTCTGCCACGGGGCCACAGGGCAGCCTGCCCGTCGCATCTCTCAGGCCCTCCGCTAGAGGCCCTGCCCAGCAGAATGGCTACAACAGTTGCCTCCTCCCACACAGCCTGAGGGACCCACATGCATTCTCACCTCCCCACCAGCCCTGCAGGTGAGGAGCCAGGGCTCAGGAAGAGTCGTGGGCAGAGTGGTCGGCAGCGGGGCAATCTGGGTTCAATCCCATTGACGCATCCTGCTATGTAACGTTGGGCAAGTTCATTGCTTAACCTCCAGGCCTCAGTGTCCTCATCTGTGAAATGGCGATCCACCAGTGCCATGGGTGCCAGGCTTCCTGGGGCTTCACAGGGCCCCCCTCAGACAGCTGTTCATGGCTCCTGAGCGGTGTTCCTCCTGAAGGGCAGTACGCAGAAGTTCCTGCTAGGTTCTTACCACGAGTACAACTCCGTACATTTCTTCCTTTTTTTTCTTTTCCTCTTCTATCTGTAGAGTCCGTTCGGTTGTGATTAGTAGAAGTAGGAAGGGTGTTAAAGATCACCAAATCTGAGAATCCTGAGTGCCAGCTGGTGGGGTCCAAGACCTCTGTTCCTGGGCTTGACTAAGGGCCTGGCTGCCTCACAGCAAGGTCAATTTCTTGACTGGTACGAGGAGTGTGGGATGCGGCGGGCGGGACAGGCCCATGGAGAGGACGAGGTCCTCGCCGTGGCCACCAGCAGCTGTGGTTCTCAGTAACCACAGCTCGGGCTTTTCCAAGGTGCGTCTGTTTGGAGCTCCGTGACTTGATCAGTTTCACCGGGGATTTGTGCGGTCACCTGACTCGAGGCAGTGATGCACACGTCACACCAGTGGTTCTTGGGGCCTAGGGCTTTCCAGTGACATGGACACTGCAGGCCATCCCCACCCGTGGTACTAGGCCAGACTACATCCAATCCCCCCCCCGCAGCTGGCAGGCCCAGGAGCCCCTGATGGGAGACGGGCCACTCCAAAAGCTTGCCACGTCCAACTAGGGTACACATAGCAAACTACTTGGTGACTCTAGGTTTCTGAGGCTTTGTTCTGGAAGACAAAATTGCAGGCGCATGTTCACCTTCTCCCCTAGAGTTGGCAAGAAGTGGCTCGTGGCTGTTATGAGGGACGAGTGCCTTCCTCCCCTCGAGTCTTCTCTGGCAGGAAGTCATCAAGGAGCTCATTTCCCTTGCAGAGTGGGGCATGTGGGGCTGGGATGCTGGTGTGGAGTGGAGGACAGGAACTGCAGGAAAGCACTCGCCAGGGTGAGCAATGGCAGCCCAGGCTAAGCCACCCCACATGGGGGGAGGGGTCTCCACCCCCACATGGACCCCATGGCGACCGGCTCCCTGAAGCCCTGACCCCTCTCTGGGGCTGGCCGGGCAGGCAGGGAAGGGCCAGCTGCTCAGCCCCTCTGCTCCCCAGGCCCACTTGGGATGGAGGCCAGAAGACGGAGGCCACCAGACCTGGCTCTACAATGTGGCGCCCAGCACTTGGGAAGCAGAGACACTGTGCCCTGGGCGGGATCCTCGGGAGGAACCTCAGCTCTGCCTGAAAAGCCCTCCAGCCACTCTTTCTCTGTAGCAAGGCACGCAGTGGGCTCCTAGTTCATCTTGCAAGGCCGCCCGGCCCCCCAAGACTTACAAGCAGAGGCTGCTTTCCTGATGGGAGCAGCTGTGTAAATGCGGGGCTTCCTAACCTTGAGCACCCCCCCCCCCACCAAGACTTTCTGGGTCAGCTCCTGGGTGTCAGGATGGGGCTATTCCTCTAGCCCCTCTGATTTCGGACACTATCTTCTGGTGGCAGCCATGGGCTTAGTGTCAGGACCCTTGTCTCCGTGGCCACTTCCATTTTATGGCTCATCTTTGACTCATGAACCTGAGGAAGTAAGTGTTGGTCCTGAAATGCAAGTACGAGTTACAAGTCGGCATGGGCCAAACCCAGCCCAAAGTTATGTGTTGTTTAGTTTGGATGATTTTACATTTTTAATCAGGAAGTTTACGTGAAAATAAAATCAGATAAAATTAGATTTCTTGGCCTACAGCAAGAGACCTGAGTAGCCCGCCACCATGGTCCCCACCACTCGCTCAACAGGGTCTCTTCCACACCTGCTTGGCTCTGTTGGCATGTGACCATGTCCCCAGAAGTGAGAGGTCCCAGGGAGCAACTGCGGCCTGGGGGGCAGGGGCAGGTAGGAGGACACCCAGATGACCTTTAGTCTGCCTTGCCCACTGTGCTGTCCTATAGGGCTAGCACCTAGGCCCAGAGGGCACATTTGACCCCAGCCCCACCCACAGTCTGTGGGCTGGGACGGCTCCCCTGAGCTGCTCCTGCTCCGGGAGCCTTAGATCCTGCAGGGCCAAAGCCCCAGGCCTCGGCCTGGCCCTTCCAGCCTGCAGCCAGCAATGCTCTTCCTCCTCCCCCTGGCACTGGGCGTCTCAGGTTCACCGAAGATTCTCTCACAATTAATGCACTTCAAAAAGGTTAAAAGTAATTCTTCACGGGAGAAATAGGCAGGAAAAGACAAGCAGGAGGGGGTGAGGAGTGGGGTGGGTGGGATGAAGGAATCTGACCAGTTATATTTAATAAAAAGCTTAAAAGCCACAAACAGGAAGCAGACCTATTAAAAAGGCAACACTGACCTAACAAAGGAATGTGAACTTGAGTTGACTGAAGCAGCAGCACTGTGTCTCCCTCCCTGCACTCCTACCCCAGCACCCAGGGCCCCCAAACAAGCCTCCTCTTGTACTCTGGCCTGTTCTGGGGACACCTCAACTCTGAGCTTGCCTTGGGCTAAAGGAAGAGGAGCTGAAGGCAATGTCAGCATGATCCTACACAACCCCCCAAAAGGAAACAGATGGTGGTCTTGTTCCCTTGTCTGGACCAGCAGGCTCCCCCAGCTGGGGGAGGGATGCAAATTCCAGGGCATGCCCCCCACCAACTCCAGGGAGCTCCCCTCCTGCCTTCCCAGTGTCCTGTACCCCTCCTTCTCAGTAAGCCCCCACAGGTACATGCCCAGGACCCTGGGAACTGAGGCCAGGACCTTGGCCCGCTGGGCTCATGCCTTGTGTGTGCTCCTTGGAACCCAGAGCAGGGCACTGTGGACCCTGGTCTGGCTGAGGTAATGACCAGAGCAGTGGAGAGAAAAGGACAGGAGCCTGAAGCCTATGGGTGGGCCACTCTGCCTTCCGCAAGGAGTATCTCCAATCGTGACAGAGCTGAACTCCACCCCGACAGAGGCCTCAGGGTACAGTCAAAGTAGATCTGAGTGTCGCGGGGAAACAAGCTTCCGGTGCCTGCTACGCTTCCTCACAAGAGTGCAACTGCCACATATGACACTCTGGGCTTGCAGAAGGACTCAGCATTCCAGGGCACGACCCTACCTGGAGATTTCACTCAAGGAGCTACACACCCACAGCATGTTGCTGACCTGATCTGAACCTCCCCGTGGCTTTCCAACCCTCACAGACTAAAACCCAGAGTCCCGCAGACAAGCAAAGTACGGCCACATGCTGATGTGAAGTCAGAGTTTCTCCATAGACTTCAATTCTGCTGCGTGTTTGAGAAGTGGCCTAACACGATGCTGGTGAAGGAAAGTGGCATCCCACACGCCTCCCAGTTCGTGCCAAACAACCGGTCCTCAAACACACACCCAAACTCACTCTTAACCCAGGGCCTTGGCACTTGTTGCCTCTCTCTATGGCGTGTTCCTTCCCCTTGGTCAGGGCCCTATTCAACTGTTACCTCCTCAGAGAGGTCTTCCCTGATTGCCCCTGTCCAAAGGTGCACACGCGGTGCTTCTCACCCTCTCCCTGCTTTATTTTTCTGCAATGTACAGTAGATATTCACTGAATGTGTTCCCACCTGTCCCCTCCCACAACCGTGGCAGCCTGCCTGGCGTGCGGCAGGACCCCCAGAAGATGGGTGTGGGGTGAGTACAGTAGTGATGGAAGGGAGGGAGGGACTAAAGGGATCCCAGGGCTCTATTTCCAAGAGCAAAAGCACACCTTTGACCCCACCACCGACAAGTCCCAAGTCAGATCACACAGAGGCTCAGCAACTATTGTTCTCCACCGGGCAAAAAACTAGGTGGCAACTCATATTCTGGGAAACCGTACTGGCTACTGGGCAGCATGCCAGGCCCCGGCAGACTCTCTCACCAACTCTCCCTCCAAAGCACCTCCCGGATCAGGATCAGTATTGCCTTTCACAGACAAGCCAGGTCACTCATCCAAGGTCACCCCTGTATGGTTTACAGTGGAGCACAGCTCAGACTCACACCTTGACCCTGGCTCAGACCAGAGGCTGACTCTACGCCAGACCCCTACCCCCACCCCCAGGACCTGCCCTGGCTCTCTAGCCACAAGCCTGAGACCAGAGACCATGATGTTGAGAGGGCTAGGCCCTGTCCATCAGCTCAGGCGGACTGAGCATCCTAAGTCAAGAGGCACTGTCTGGGCATGGTCTCCACCATCTCTCCCTGCCCACACAGCACCTGCCAGTGGAAGGAAGGGACTGCACTCACCAGGGATGTGGATCTTGAACTTGCCACTCTGGCCAAAGGCGCTGTCAATGACTCCCAGCTCCCCAGTGGATAGGTTCACCTTGAGGCCCACGAAGAGCTGGATGTTGGTCTCCTTTTTGAACAGGGAGCGGCCGATCACGCTGTGGTCATCCATCACCTGTCCCCACACACCCGGCCCCAGAGAGAGCATCAGTGTGTGCTGGAGGAGGCCAGGTCCGCTGCTGCTACCCCTCTACCCCCCAGCCCCACCGAGGGTGATCTGCCCATCTCCCGGATGATGGAACGCACTGGAGCCATGCAGCGACCAAGCCCCCATCACCACCGCCGCTGACCTCCACTGAGCCTTGGCTGCTGCCAGGCCGAAAACATTATGTGGATCACACTTAGCATCACAGCAATGAGAGGGAGGCACTCTTTCCTCACTTTACAGATGCAAAATTGCCGCATGGCAGACTTCAGCCATCCATCCAAGGTCACAGAGCTCCCAGGGCAGAGGGAGCTCAGAATCCACAATGGTCCTGCCTGCACCTGACTCTCACCCTTGAACCTCTCCCCAGGCACGGAGCATGGGAAAGGCTAAAGCGTCACTCTCCCGCTACGGTAGATGGCATGGCCTGAAGACCGCCCCCCCACCCGCAACCAGGTGGCTGGCCTCCCCTTCCCTGCCTGGCTCCTTTCCAGAGCCTGTGCCAGGAAGGGGCCAGGCCTCTGCATAAAAGAGAGAGAAAGGGGGTGTGTACATGTGTGTGTGCACGCACACATGCTCTTAGGTATTAAAGACTAGCTCCTCTCCCAGATGACCTCAGAAGGGCTAACACAGAGCTCCATCCTGAGATTTGCTTCTACTCTGGAGCGGACCCATGCTCCACCTGGCATCTGGCATGCTGGCTCCCACACGGCTGCCCCTGGGAAACGGGGGAGGCTTCCTCCTGCTCTCCAGGCCCTGTGCACCAGCATGGGCGCTTCTGGGGACCAGGGCTGAGCCTAAGCAGGCACTAGCCTGGGGAGCAGCGTGGAGACCAGAAGTGCTGCCGGCGGTGGGACCTGCTGTCTCCACGTGCTTTCCTCCTGAGGCTGAGGCTCATGGGGGACCCCCGTGGGCTGGGCTGTCCTCCACCTCGGAAACATCTCACTTCAGCTCAAGACACCAAGGTTTGGCCAAGGGCCCCAGATGGATTGTTTTGAAAGGCAGAAACTGTCCCATTTACCCTAAAACCCTTTTAGAAAAACATATCCTATTCTATTTGATTCATAGCACCAGATAAAAGGTACTTGCATTCCTCCTCTCCCCGGTGATGGATGAATCGGATACAAATAACGATAAGAATAATCATTTCCACTCGCGCAGCCCTTTATAATTCACCAATCTCCTTCCCACACATGAACTCCTCCTCGTCCTTCAGGACTCGGATCCAGCAGAGCTCCCCTGTGGGCTGGCTTGCTGTGGGCTCTGCCCCATCTGTGGGCGCTGCTGGGTGAAATGAAGGAAGCCATGACCTGCAGGCCACAGGGAGCGAGGGCAAGCAGATGTCACCAGCCCCAAATGCTTTCCCGGGCTTCCCGGCTCCCAGGAGTCCTGTCTCCACACCCACCAGAGTGGCCTGCACGTGAAGCTCCATTCCCAGCCTGGCCGGAGCCCGGGAGGCAGGGCTGCCTCTCACCTTCGGCAGCCTAGCCCGGGTACCGGAGGGGCCCAGGATGTTTAGCTGAACAGACCCGATGGCTCCGGCCTAGGCATTCCATGCTCCCCGTGACCAGAGCAGCTCAGTGCCACTTCCTGTCCTAAGCTTAGCCTGTGCTGCGGAGAGGCCGCCTGTCTTTAGGAAAAAGAGACTGCCTCGGGGCACCCCAGCCTAAGACAGAGGCATTTAGGGAGGACCCCACTGAGCCCTCGAGCACTCCTGTCTACAAGGGGTTTTCATTACTACTTCAGGGCGGTTTGAGGCGAGACCTGAGAGAACTGTAGTTGCCAGGGCCAGCGGCACAGTGGAAGCGCAGAGCCAAGCATGGTGGGCTTCTGCAAAGCCTGTGCTGCAGCATTCAGGAAGAGTGAGGCTGCACCGACCACCACCCCCTCCCCAAACTGGAGAAGCAGGCAGGTCTGGGGCTGCTGGGATGCCCCAGGGCACTCTGGGCAGGATGGGTGGGTTCCAGGCCTTTGCTGGCCCACGAGACAGAGCCAGCTGAGACCCAAGCCCTGTCCCCAGCATCATGGCTGGCTGAGAAGTGACAAAAGACATAGTCCTTGCACCAGGAGCTTAAGACCTACCTAGAGAATCATCTCATAAAAGGCACCCGAGGGACCCAATGGGCAATCCAGGAAGAGAATTCACCCCAAATTCAGAATGTCCTTCCTTCCTTTCTCCCTACAAATACTTACGGAGAGCCTACCCTGCACCCAGCTATGTCACCGAGGACGAATCAAAGCTCCTGCCTCAAGGGGCTCGTGCATCTCCTTCTGGAGGTAGTTATATTCTCCCTCCACCCCACTGCCTTTGGACTGCTCACTGGCAGACAGGGTGTCCCCATATCGGGCAGGCCCCTGGAGCCCAGCAAGGGCCCCAGTCAAGGCCTTCATGCCTGTGTCCCCCTGCACCCTGGCCCTCGCTCCTTGGCATGTCCCGGTCCTGTCTGTCTTCAGAGCACAGATCGTTCGTTCCCTGAGATGACACCAGAGCTTTATCTGTTACTCGTTTATTCTTCCCAAACAGGACCCAGGTCTGTGACAGCAGAGACAGGTCTCTGCTCTCCACAGCCGCATTTCCCACATGGAAACAGCACTTACTCTCTGTGCACTCCTTGAATGTCTAAGTCAAAGCTGAACACGTGCTTAACTGTGATCGTCGGCACATGTGCAATGCTCAGTCCTGCCTGTGGGCTTTCATTTTTAACACTTCATTGAGGCATAATTGATACATAACAGCATGTGCACATTTTAGGTAAAACTTGATAATTTCAGATACACAGCTACCCATGAAACCATGACCATCATCAAGGCGGTGAACCTAAAGAACACGTTTACATTCCCCCACCCCCTTCCCAACTCTATACCTGCCCCAGACCCCAAGCAGTTCTTCCAGGCTCAGCTTGGATGAGCTCTTCTCAGACAGCCTCCCCACGCGGCAGCCACCTTCCGTCCCAAGGCCTGACCGCTCTGTCTCATCGCAGGTAGTTGGCCTGTCTGTGTCCCTCACCGGATGGACCAGGAGTTCTCTCTCATGTCGCCCTGAACCATGACAGGTCCCAGTACATATGCACATGATACACGGATGGGGAGGGAGACGCTGGTGACAGAAGGTGACTCTCGGCTCTTTGGGGCCAAAGAAAATCACTTGAGTGGACTTGTGGTGGGGTGGTACGTTTCATCTGAGAGGGAGCCAACAGCCTCGTCTTGCACCTAGTTTCCCCTCATGCCCCAGCGCCGGCCATTCCTGGAGCACAGTGGGCCATCTCTTGGCCTTCCAATGGGCCTGGAAGTTGGGCTTCATCGTGACTGGGGCCAGGAGGTGGGGGGCAGGCATGCTACCTATTAGCAAGAGGGCATTTCAGAAGACTTCCTACTGTATCTTCTCCCCTGCCCTCCCTCTTCCTTTTGGTTATGGAATATTAACTTAAAAAGCAAAATGCCACAGACAGAGAGAAGGATCCATCTTCCCCCAAGCCAAGGACTTGCAAGGAGGGCAGACTAATTTTATTAACTACAGGGGAACTTCAAAAAGCTTCAGGGCTTTAAAGGCAGACAGCAACGACCCCAAAGTTGGTTTAAGTGCTACATAAACAAAAGCCTAGGGCTGGGGAAGCGGGGGCTCCCGGCACTTCTTACGTTCTCATCTGACCGAGTGGGGCCAGTGTGCGGGCTGGCGGGCCCTGCAGTCCTGCCGGTGTGTGGGGCTGGTCAGTTCACTGACCTACATTACCACAATATTTTTTTAAGCATCCAGGATAAGGTGAGGAGAGAATGAGCTTTTGCTGACCCTCAAGGAGGGGCCCGAGGAGGCTCCCTCTTGCTTGCCACTTCGTGGCCTCCCTGGGGCTGGAATGGTGGTTTAGAAAGGATTCAAGTTCAAAGGGAGTGCCCATGTTGCTCCTCTTGTTTTATGGCTTGGCCAGAAGGCCTAATGGCACTATGGTGGAATGTCCCCTCCTGGTAATTTCTGTGTCTTCAATTCCACTTATAGGGTCAGGCAACGTGGGTGAGAAGGCTGGCCTTCGGTGCACTGCCAGGAACCCGGGGTGGTCTTGGGAACGCTGGCACCTCCACCCTCTGCCTGCTGATGGTCTGTGCTGTCATTTCCAGCAGCCTAGTCCGATCCTTCCAGGAGCCTGAAGATGGCTTAGATGGGCACTATGGACATGAGCTGCCAGAACAGTGAGAGAAGCTGGCAGCAAACTCCTCCCTCAGACTATCCGGCTCTCAGCACCGCCTTTCCCATCCCCCCCTCAGCAGGCGAGAGCCACAATTTGTCCTTGGCCATGCTCCGGGAGAGGTACCTCCACATTAGTGAATCTTCAGAAAAGTCCTATAGGATTTCAGCAAAGTGAAATGACTTACCCAGAGTCACACATTCCAGCTTTCCCTACACTCACCCCCATGGCATGAGAGCAGAGGAGGAGGAGGTATGGCGGCAATGAACGAGCCCAGCCAGGGCACTCCCCACCCTCTGGGCTCCCCTGAGCCATGCCAAGACCGGCTGGACCCAAACTGGCTTGCAAATCCAGCCCCATTCCTGCCAGTCCCAGCTCCTGAAAACCCCAAGCCACTGGAGGAGCCACCAGCAGAGAGGGAAGACAGATGGCGTCTGGCCGCTACACGGAAGGAAGTGAGGTGCAGCCCAAGCACCCAGCCAAGGATGACCTGCCAGCCCAGTGGGCGCAATGCAACGGGAAGGGGGCTGGCTTCGTGGCTGTTGAAGTGCTTCTGGTCTATTCCGGGGCTACCCAGGGTGGAGGCTGCCAGGCCCAGAATGCACTGAAGACCAGTGAGGCAAGCTGCCGACCCCCCAGGGCCTCCCCAGTTTCCTCATCCACAAAATGAGGTTGGAAGGAGGGTAAGCTTTCCTCCACCTATGGTTATGGGGCCAAGAGGCAAGTTACCTTTCTGGTGAATTCTAGTACAACCTGGGAGATGTGGGCACACTGGAAATAAGAAAGAAAGAAGGCTAAGGGGATGGGGAACCAGGCATGAGGGACAGTGGAAGGAGAGGAGGTGTTTAGCCAGAAGCAGCTGCTAAGAACAGACTTGAATGCTGTCGTCCAACATGGCTCTTAAGGTTTCACACAAAAGGGCCAAGTCCAGAGGGAATGCTAAGCTCCTGCTTGTGCCGTGGGCCACAGCCTGGGCTCTGGAGCCAGGCTACTCGGGCTCTAAGTCTTGGTCTTGTGGTCTTGGAGACTCTGACCCATGGCCTAACCCCTGTGGGCCTTAGCTCCCCATCCACAAAGTGAGTTAAGAGAGTTATGGCAGGTTCACACAGAGTTGTCATTGGCCTGGCCTGTGCTCCCTGGGCAGAGTGTCTTCCTCCCTCAGGACCCACCCCGCTGCACCATACACAGGAAGGTGGCTGGGGGTGTGCAGGGGCAGGTCCTGCGTCCCCCTCCCCACTGGCTGCCACACGCAGACGTGAGCAGAGCAGACATTGCCAAAAGACCACGGCACTCTTCCATAGCCCCTGTGGGCAGTGGAGCCCCCGGCAGAGGGCTGTATCGGGAACAGGCAGGGACAAAGCCTATGTGTGGGTCTTGGCCCAGCCACAGCTTGTCGGCACGGGCCGCCCCAGTTGGAAGAAGGGTGGTCTTGGAAGGCAGGCGTTGGCCTAAGTGCATTTCTGCATTCCCAGAACATGAGCCCTCCAGATATTACCAGGGGTGTGGTGCAAAGAGGGGACACACAAATGATCGCTGAGAGAAACCTCATTAAAAGTCTGGCTATGGCAAGGGATGGTAGCCCTTCCTGCTGGAGGCACTGAGAACAGCATTTCTGGGGAGCTTCTGGAAGACCAGGGGTCATCATTTGTTCTGGGCATTAGAGGGCAGAGGGCTGGAGGTAATGCATTTTCTCGGCCCTATCCATTTCTAGAACATGTGTGCTTGCCCAGTGGCTGGGCTCGTCTCCAAACTATAGACTCTTCCAGCTAAAGGAGAGAGACCTCAGAAATCAGACACCGGCACATCCAATGAGGAAAAACCTTCAGAGGACCGTTGGAGGCTTTTCATGTTGAAATCAATCACTGTGACGTCAAACCACAGGCAATGCATGTGGGACTTACTCAGCAAGCCCTGCTCCTCGGGAACAATGCTGAACCTGGGCCAGCGCAGTTACAACAATAGCTCTAAGTGGGGACTTTCACTGTTTGCATGAATACTTTGCTTCGCTTATGAGCTTTCAGTCACCGGAGGGCGAGTTCCCAAAGAGCAGTCACTGGTTGTGCATGGAAGCCCAGGCTCTCGCTTCCACGCCAGGCGAGTCCCTACTGTCCCCAGCCTCCGAGTGGGAACGTGGCTGCCAGTGCACATAATTATGTCATTACATGTGTGTGTCTCTCTTGGGGCCCGGCTCCCATGATGAGGCTTGGGAAGTACCCAAGTCCTGAAGTGGCTATTTGAATTCAAATTGGAGAAGTGGCACCAAGGAAAGAGGGACAGCCAGCTATGCGGTGGGGCCCTGAGATGCTTGCTCCGCTGGCTGTGGGGAGGACTGGGAAGGTTTGAGTCTGGATTGCCTCTTCCAGCAATATGACCTTGGGCAAGGGACTTCCCTGACCCTCAGTTTCTTCCTCTGAAAAGGCTGTTTTCGGGATTAGGGGTGTTGGTGCTGGCAAGAACAACTAAGACATACTCAGAAACCGCAAGATGGAGAGTTAGCGCATTGAAGAAAAGCAAGGATGTGGACATCTACTTCCACAGAGACTACATGCCACGGCCACTCTTGGGACTCTGGTTCTCTCCCTCATACACAGTGAGGTCCTTGCGGAGGACAGCAGTCAGGGAAGGGATCTGCGATGGAAGAGCTCAGAAGTTGCCTGGATCACCAAGGTAACCCGGAAGCCTCCTGCAGAGGGTGGTAATTCTGCTACAGCACTTGACGGCCACCAGGACTGACAATTTCCCCAGGGGGAAACAGCGATGCTGTTGTTCTGGTATCTAGCCCAGAGGCTGCCTTTTCTTCCCTGCCAGTACAGGGCCATGGCAGGGAGCAGGGAGCCCTGGAGCGGCCTGCAAGCTAGGGTGGCTGGTGACCTAGGGCAGGCCATGTCACTTCTCTGAGCCTCAGTGTTCTCTCTAGTGGAAACAGGGAGAATGTGTCCACCTTCAAGGATGCTGTGAGAAGAGGCAAGCGTGCCAATGTGAAAGACTGCTGTGAGTGACAACAAACCTCACTGCCATCCCATAGTGTCAACCCGCAAAAGGAAAGCAGCCTTCAGTTCGTCTCGTTTGATCAAGTGAGTTGCAAAGGCCCAATGAGAAGGCTCTGGGTATCACAGAAGGCGCCCAGCCAAGGAGGTATCTACCTCTGTCCCACCTCTCCGGCCAGTGGGGCTGGCTTCCTCAGTCCCAGCGATGGGCAGGCCCCCACTTGTCTGTAGCAAGCTGCGCCTCCCAGCGCCCCACCCCCATCCCCCCAGCCTCCCTCCCTGGCTCTGTCCTGCATCACCCGGGCAGCAATGCAGGTAAAGCTGTCTGTCTGGAGTGCCTAAGGAGGTATCAAAGCACAGCTCACCAAGGCAGCTGCATTTTCGTGGAGGAAATATATATAAATCAATCAATCAATCAATCAATCAATCAATCTATCTATATGAAGCTCACTGCCCTTCAGTGGCTGAAGCAAGACTTTCTGGTCTCAGACGCTGACACTTGGAGGGAGGCGAGGGGCCGAGGGCTTGGGCCAGGGCCAGAGCACTAGAACAGCCATCTGATCTCCCCCGGCTTCAGGGGGCACCTCTGTTTTCTCGAGTGGTTTGGGAACTGACACAGCCCTTGGCCTGCTAGACAAGGGCCTGGGGCAGCAGGGGTTAGCCAAGTGGCCTAAGGGGCCAGGTGGATGGCCGTGCTCGATTCCCCCCCAGACAGGGGTCTGTCAGATGGCCCCCCACTCAGAAAGGGCTGCAGGGAGCCAGGGCCGGCCTGCACCCTGGCCAGCACGCTCTCCAGGGCCCTGGGCACATTTAACAAGCCATCAGCAGTGGAGCGGGGTGAGCCAAGAGCTGGGAGGCAGCACCGCTTTAGACTTCAAAGCCGGCCAGAGCTCCCGGTGGCGTCTGCGTGTTTCCACTTGGTCAGGCCGATGCCGCAGGCTCCTTGGCCCAGCCCTAAGGCCTGCCCCATCCGGCGCCAGGGTGCCAGAGCCAGGACGGTCGGCATGCCTGGCGTGATCCCATCACAGGAGGGGTGTTGGCACCAGCGTCTTGCCACCACCACAGCTGGGAACCCAGGCATCTGTGCCCTCAGGGAAGTCCAAACAAATAGCAATGAGGAGAGTCACTGCTTAACAATGGCCCACCATGCCAGTGACAGAGCTCAGCATTTTATATGTACTCATCTTCCTGCCTTACACCGGCCCATGGAGTAGGGAGTATAAGCCCTGTTTTTCCAGTAAGGACACTGTGTGGAAGAGACTCCCCCAAAGTCTCACAATGGGGGCCATCCAACATCCCCCTGGGGCCCTGGCTGGAGCCTGAATTCCCTGGGCCTTCATGGCCTCGGCCTGCAGAACCTGCCACACCTGGTCTCCTCCTCTGCTCTTTTCCAGCCCTGGTCGCAAAGAGGCATCCCAGTGGTCCTGCATGCCTGCCTCCTGGGCCTGCCGCACCCTGAGACCCAACTTCCCAATTCGTGGCAGGCCAGCCGTGGTAGCTAAGGTGTGAGTATTGTCTTTGCCTTGGCTGTGAGGAGGGCCCGAAGGGATTTTTGAGTAAGAGCTGGCACGACCACCTTTGTTCAGGAGAAAAACTATATGGGTGGAGCCGTGCAAGCTTCTGAGGCAGGGAGGGAGGTGAGGAGGGCCCCTGGGGTGTGCGAGCAGTCAGAGGTGTGAAGTGGACCACAGCAAGGCAGGCAGCGCCCAGCACTCTGTGTCCTCGGCACGGCGCCCTCAGAGGCCCCACCTTTGCCCAGGCAATTGTTACAAATGAGGAAACAGGGCCCCAGAGAGTAAGTGGCTTCAGTCAGGCCAGACCACTCGACTCAAGCTGGGGTACCCAGGCTCAGAGGGAGCCTTGGGTATGCAGGTCAGGTAAGAGGGGACAAGTCTGGGGACCTTGAGTGGATACCCACTCTGCAGGCTGCCCCGGTTGACCCCACTCAGAAAATTTCTCCAGCAAAATCTGAATGAAGTCCCAGCCTTCTCCAGCCCCCAGCTTGCATCGCTGGCCCTGCTGGCGGCTTCAATTGTCAGCCCACCTGCCCCTTGGAGCTCCCTTTCCATCCTCCAGTTGCTGGGTGCCCTGGGCTGAGGGCCCTTTTCCAAACACCCAGGGCCAGACCTCTGGGCCCCTGCAGAAACAGTGCCTGGCCCTGGGACCCCCAAGTCCTGCCAGTCTGACCAGTCACAAGGCACAGGTCAAAGTTACCAGCTCTGTACTTTTCCCTCACCAGATCACCTCCCTCCCACCAGCAGAGACCCTGCTCCTCTCCTGCTCCCTGCAGCCCCTCTGAATGCCCCAGGCATTCTGTCCTCGTAGGAAGGACACATTTCCTGTGACTCTGGCCCACTCAGAGGGGGGGCAGCGGGTGTGACCCTTCATGTGGCTACAAGGCAAGGACCTCTGGAGCATGGCCTAGCAGCTCCATTCCAGCTGAGAAACACTCTCCACCCCCCCTTCACTTTCACCAGGTCTTTGCACACCTGCGAAAAAAGAGCCTTTACCTAATTGTTCTCTTTAAATACCTCTGCTTAAAGGGAAACTTCACTTCATACCCTAGAGAGAAAACAAAAGTCACCATAAACAGGAACCTGAAGGTAAAGTAAATATGATTAAAAAATGAATTGGATCCTAGTCACAGACTGTTGGCTACTGGAAGGATGTATCTTGGTCCTGTTTTCCTACCTGTTCAAAAGGCAGATTAGCATGGAACACAGGAGTGTTAAAATCACCTTCAAGGGAATCTAAGACTTTCTTTGTGATGTAATTAAAGGATCAAAGGAAGTAAAAAAGAAAAGAAAAAAAAAAAGCCTAAAAAAAAGAAAAAAAGTTATTACGGGGGGGGGGGGTTTTCTACATTATGTAACAGTATGAGGAAAAGCCTTTTAAAAGCCAAACGAAAAGCAACTTGCTGCCTGCAAATTTCCAAGTTGCAAACACATGAAACAATGAACAAATGCACAGACACACACAACATCAGTGTGTCTATATCCAATCTTCATTTCTAATCTTAATGGCTCATGTTTTCTACTTTTAAAAGTCTACTAGGGTTTTCTCTGTGGCCACAGGTACAACCAGAACCTAAGTTCCACAAGGACAGGGATTTTGTTTCTCTTATTCAATGCTATATCCCCAGGCCCTGAAAATAGCACACAGGTGTTCCACAAATTTTTTTTTGAATGACTATTACTGAATGTCCAGTTTTGTAAATGTTCCATGGAAAAAAAAGAGAAAGTGTATTTTTTAAAAAAATTTCTATCTAGAAATCAAGCATAGCAATCATGTTATGACTTGGTGTCCTTATCTGTTGTTCAGTGGGCCTAATTTCAGAATCTGCATTCTAAAGTGCCCCAGTATAATTATGACTCCATTTTTTACCAAGTTCTCCTTGGATTTCTAACAGATTTTGTTTCTACATGTTTGGTAGGTGCAAGTTTGTAACCATGCCCTTTATCATTACGCAATGTCTCCCCTTATCTTTGTATTTTTTTTTTTTAAGATTTTATTTATTTATTTGACAGCAGAGATCCCAAGTAGACAGAGAGGCAGGCAGAGAGAGAGGGAAGCAGGCTCCCTGATGAGCAGAGAGCCCGATGCGGGACTCGATCCCAGGACCCTGAGATCATGACCTGAGCCGAAGGCAGCGGCTTAACCCACTGAGCCACCCAGGCGCCCTTATCTTTGTATTTTTGTCTGAAATTCTAGCTTGTCTGAAATTAGCTTGTCAGAAATTACCACCCATACTTTTTGTTCAGTAACCTGACATTTCTCTATCCTTTTATTCGTAGCCTTCATTTACCACTGTGTGTTCCCTATAAGTGCCATATTTGTTTTAATCCAAACTACTGATCTCTGTATTAATAGGAGAATTTGGACATTCACGTTTAGTATAATGACGGATATAATGACTTCCTTCTGTTTTTTGTCATTATTTATGTTTTTGTTTCCCTCATTTTTGTTGACTCAATCAAATACATTCCAGTTTTTCCTTTGTGTGTGTGGAAGTGCTATACTTTCCAGTTCCATTCATAGTTTCTTCCTCTTTGTGTTTATAATCTGACACATCTTTCTATATTTTTACTTGAAAATGGGATAGTAAGCATCTCCCTCACCACCACAGGCTCTAACTCCCTTTCCCAACCCCTCTCCCTAGAAAGACTAACCCTTTAGAACACCTTCACTTCCCTTCTTCTCTCCCTCAGGTGAGACCTCTGGAGCATTTCTGTTAACCTGATCTCCATTCTCAGGACCTAATTCCTGAGGACTGTAGACAGAGTTGAGTACCTGTGGTTGTAGATGGTGATTAGACTTTTCCTTGCAGGATGCTCAATGTGTTTCAAAAGTCCTATTTATCATTTAGATCAGAAGTGGACACACTATAGCTAGAGGCCCCAATGCTGCCCAGTATCTGTTTCTGTATGGCCTTCAAGCTAGGAATGGTTTTTCAATTTTCCAATGGCTTGAAAAACATCAAAAGAAGGATATTTCCTGACACAGGAAAACTATGAGAAATTCAAATTTCAGTGCCATCAATAAAGTCTTACTGGCACCCCACCACACATACTTGCTTCTACCTTCTCTATGGCTGCTTTTGTGCCCCAGTGTCAGAGTTGAGCAGTTGTGACAGAGACCTAGAAGGTACTGGGTGCTATGACTCTGGGATGGCTTCACAGCAGCTCACCCAGCCATATGTTTTATTTATTCATTTCTATTATCAGTGCACAGGCACCATGTCAAAACAGGAAAAGTGGACTTCGAATGTCACACTTTTAATGCCTGGTGAGGTGCAGATTATTATTTTATCGAATTACATGGCAGAGTTCTGTGTTTTTTATGGACTGTGTTAATAAAATACAGCATATACTAACATCACAATAATCCTAGCTCACAGAAAAAAAAAATGAGACAATTTCAAGCAATACATCTCATCACAGCAGAATTTCTTCACAAAACAAAAAGACAGAGAGAGAGAGAGAGAATAGGCTACAATCAAAGTAAGTTTCCAAGTGGTTCATTTGTTAGCCAAGCGAGGAAAGCCATTTGCTGGTGGTAAGTTAATTAAATCGTGTTTGAGTGTATAAAGTATCCAGAGAAAAGAAGCTTGTTAAAGATGATCAGATTTGGTGCAAGGGCAACTGCTTGGATGTGGCCCAAGGGCCACAGACACTGTAGGTGACACCACCGTGAAAAGCCACATCTGCAGAGTTGGACCCATCCTCTAGTGTGAGCAAGTGAAGCAGAGCACAGAAGTAAGAGAAGACCTGGGGAGGGTTAACAGCTGGCCTCTTCATGTGCCAAGCACTGTCCTCAGCATTTTGTATTTATCTCACCGTTACATTCTTTCTAGAACTTACCACTACCTGAAAACATCTAAGGTATTATTCCTTGTCAGTCTCCCCTGTGAGAACAAGAATTCTGCCTGCCTTGCTGTCTCCCCAGTGCCTCGCACACATAGGAGCTAAGTAAACATCTGGACATATGCATGAATGTCTTTTAGGCAATGGGCTCAGAAGGACTATATGCCTTAAGTTTGTCCAGATGGAAAGTATCCATTCAACATATATCTGTATAGGGCTGGGCCTTCCTCGTCTATAAATGGAGGATGTTGTAGACATCCCACCCCACGGGGCAGCTCTGCAAAATTCCCTGGTCCTGCCCGTGTTTCCAACTAGGAGTGGGTCAGGCTGGTACTGAAGCCCAGGCCTCCACGTTTGACCAGTCTGCCACATGGCAAAGACCGTGGCCAACTAAGTGATCTGAAAATCTCTGTGTACTCTGGGTCCTGCTCAAAGCAAATGGGGCTGCCTTTTGGAGTAAGTCCAGCCTTCTAATCGTGAGCTATACTAGGAAACCTCCTTCCTGTTTCCCCTGAGCTAGACTTAACTCAGATATGAAGCCACTTCACCGTGAGGTGGAGACAGTCTGCTCCTCAAATGAATGAGGCTGTTGATGTAAAATGGCTGCCCAAGGCATACAGTTGTTACATGGTACCGCTAAGGGTTGAGTCCAGGCTGTGTGATCCCAGAAGTTCAATGCTTACCAACCTGACTAAGAAGAAAAGTCTCTTGCCAAGGAGACTCCAGCTTCTTGAGAGCACACTAGCCTCTCAGCTCACTGGGCAAGAATTTAACAGACATGCTGGAGAGATAAGGGCTCAGAGGCCAGTCAGTGCTGGGTTCAAATCCTGACTTGACCATCCTGTGACCTTAGGCAGGTTGCTTCACATGTCTTGAGCTGGTCTCCAGCATGGCTGCCTTTGCAGAGGGGCCCTGATGGCCTGAGTTCAGAGCAGGAAGAAAACGAGCTTTTTTTGGAGTAACTTTTCATGTTGTTTGAATTATTTTTTACCATGTGCATATATTACCTCTCCCAAATATTTACATATAATTTTAGGAGGAAGAAAGTGATCTACTTAATAATTTCAAAAAAAAGTGCATAGGAAAATAATAACCTCCTTCTTGAATCTTTATAAGGCTTCAGAATAAGGTATGCAGCCCGTAATGGCACACAGTAGGTGCTAAGTAAAAAGAGTAGGGATCGGCTGGAGGGGGGCGGGAGGCAGGTGTATTCCTGCCCCTGGGCCCAGAAACGAACCTGTGACACAGGACAGGTGTCCATTCAGCTAGAGCCTTAAGGGGCTGGTAGAGGGTACTCAGGTGCTGTGCTCTTTCCTTCCTTGCAGGACTCCAGTCTCAGGACTCCTCCACACACAGCCATAGCCCTGCCCGAAGCAGTCCCTGGTGAGAGGGAGGCTTTCTGCTCAGACTGTCTGCGCGGGGTCTGTTGCCTGCAAGTCTGGGGCTCTTCTGCCTCCACTTCTGGCCTCCCCGGACTGAGGAGGAAAGGGCCAGCGGCCCCAGGGACACCCCAGCCTGGTGGCAGGGGCTGGCTCTGGCTCAGCACGTCTCCTGGACGCCCCCCCACCCCACCATGGCCCCTTAGGAGGCAAGAGGCATTCAATGGTATGTTTACTTGCTCCTCACAAACCCACACTCCTCATTCTCGAAGGAAGTCACTGCTGCTCCACCACCAGCAGGCCTGTGTGGGGCAATTAGACCTATGAACTCACCAGTGGGACATTACTCCATGACAGATATTTCACCAGAGAATAATTATACTTCATAAGACTGCTAATAAATCAAGCGAGACAAATGAGCAACGTGCACTTTATCACCTTCGTCCTCAATCAGCATCTCAGGGCTGGCCCGCGGGTGAGGGAGCCTTTGAGTGGCCCCCATGGTCAGCCCTTGACCCCTCCTGGCAGCCCTGGGACTTTAGGCTGCTGCTCCGCAGATGAGGAAGCCAACCTTCACGGAGGGACAGACAGCAACAGCGGTGGATGGGGTGGAGGGTGGAGGGGTGGGGGCAGTCATGGCTCCAGCTCCAGGACTCCAGCAGCAGCACAGGGTGACCAAGCCTGTCCGCCTGAGCGGGTGAGGCTGGCCTCAAAGTGGGAGGCCTGAGATTACAGAGCTAAGGATCCTGAGTTTCGATAGACTGTGAGTAGGTAAGTAAGCAACTTCTACCGATTCTCCCATCAGAGGGCAGGTCTAGACACAGGCAGAAGAGGAAGGGAATCGGGCCTGAGTCCGAGGAAGAATCCTGAGAGAAGGAGGGAGTGAGTGGGAGCCTCTGCAGTGAGAGTTCCAGAGGAGAAACGTGGGGATCCAAGAGAGGGGAAAGAGACACTGGAAGCCCCGACCCCGGCTGGCCCCCAAGGCCCTGACACTTTCTCCTGAGTGCCTTTTTGGTGAAGGTCAGACCCCACGCTGGGGCCCATGCTGATGTGGGCAGGGCCCTGAGCCCAGAGGGGTAACCCTCATCCTGCCGTTTAAGGAACGGAACTGCAGCCTGGCTGAGGGCCTCCCAACACTGGGGTCTCAGCACAGCCGTGCTCACCCACTTGGACAGGAGTCCCAGGACTACCCACAGCCAGGCCTGCCCTGCAGGGGCCCACAGCCGGGGAGGAGTGAGGTTTGGACATTCTCTCCCCATCTCTTTAAAGCCCAGGAGGCAGGGATTCCCACTGAGACCTACAGTGAGAGACAAGCAGGGGGATGGGGCCCACCTGACAGAAGGCAATCCCAGGACTTCAGGACCTCCTTTGGGTCTAGGCTACTGCATTTGCCCCCTCTCGTGAAAGGCCTGTGAACCAGACTGGCTCACCCATGGCTCGAGACCTGTATCTAGTATTGACACCAGAAACCTTAGGAAGCCAGCAGCCCAGGCCTCCCACTGTGTCCCCTTTCCACTGTGTCCCCTTCCTGTACCTTCCCACCTCTTGCCCTCTGACACTCTTTGCCACCATCATTCCCCACACCCCCCACCCCACAGGCTGAGGACCCGCTTGGCCAGGCCCCACCCCACAGGCTAAGGACCCACTTGCCCAGGCCTGCCCTACAAGGACCAGCCATGCTCCCTCTGTTGATGTGACCCAGCAGGCACCCTGCCTGATGAAGGTTCAGTTCCTACTGAGGACACGAGAGCAAGGGCCTGGTCATCAGGCTGGGAGGGGCAAGGCCCGGCCTCTTACCTGGAACTCAAGGAGGCCACTGACAACACTGGCTTCCGGCCCAGGTGAAATGCTGCTGTCTGCAACAGTTAGCGTGAGGGCCCGGGGCTGCTCTGCCCTACACAGCCACCTCCACCCCTGAAGGAGACAGGAGCAGGTGCCGTGGGGCTCCCCTGCCTTGGTGCAGGCCCTGGCTCTATGACTGAGGGCTAGGAGAACGCAGGCCACTCAGCCACTCTGGGCCTCAGTTTCCTTGTTTTAAAACCTCAGAAGTTGGGACCAGAGGCCTCTGAGGTCTTCCTGGTTCTCATCATGGACCCCAAACATGTCCATCCCGGCCACCTGGGTCCGACAAGTCAGGATGATGGGCGGAGGGACTGCTTACCCGTTCTACAAGGCCATGTTTGTGCTTCAGCTTATACACTTTCAGCCTGGGCAAGAAGCTCTCGGCATAGTCCTTGTCCTCCAGGCCGTGCAGCAGGACGCCGTGGAAGGCCAGCCGGCACATGTTGGCATGAATGTCCGCATCTAGCCTGGAGCCAATCACCAGGCACAGCCGAGGGCAGGTGACAGGCTTCTCAAATTCCACAAGGGCCCACTGCTGCCGTGGGCAGCGGCCTTCGGCGGCCTGGCCCGTCTTCTTGTCAGTCTCATCACTGTCCGTCCCCACTGGTGCCAAATCCTTCTCTAGGTACTGCTCCTGGAAGAGGTATTCTCGAGAGAAGTCGAAGGAGTCCAGCACAGGCTCGTGGTCAAAGCTGTCGGGGGCAGGGCTGAAGAACATCAACCGGCCCATGACCGTCTCATGGCCCACCGTGATGTGGAACTTGGCTTTGGTCTGCAGGGGTGCCCGGAAATATGGGATCTTCTCCACAGAGATGATGGCTGCGTGGACAGTGTGCAGGGACTCGGGGGCACACACCAGGCCGCGCTCCAGCAGCTTGGGGTCAAACTGGGTGACGCAAATGCCCAGGCGGTCTCCCTGCATGGCTGATGTGACAGGCATGTGAAACATCTGCATGGACTTCACCTTCTTCACCACCTGGGGGGCAGCAAAAGAGAAAACTCAGGAAATGAAGAGCCTTGAGGCTGGTGGGGAGGGCTTCCAGCTGGAGAAGTCCCCATCCCAGGACTGCCAACACCAACCCGGCCCCGGGCATGGCACCCCAGAAGAGCTCTGGGGAGCTCAGACTCCCCCTGGCCAGAACAAGCTCCACCCTGCAAACATGAGGCTCGCGGGGTCCCCTGGTCCAGGATGCGGGTGGTGGTCAGCCAAATCCTCAGCTACCTTAGCTCCCTCTGTCCCTCTAGTCGCTGCTCCACCCCAAACCCCATTCCAGCACTTTCTTGCCTTCAGCCCTCTGTAGAGGGCTTGTCACCACATGCAGAATGGCTCCCCCAGGTCCTCAGGCTGCCAAGCTATGGCCATTTGTCCTTGAAAGCCCAGGCCAAACCCCATTGCTCTAGAAAGTCTACCCTGACCCACAGTGGGTAGGGTCTGTCCCTCTCTCTTTGGTGCGACTCCAAGCTCCTCTGAGTCATACACAGCCTGCTCTGCTGTCACTGCCTATTCTGTGCCGATCTGCCCACGAGCCTGTGTGCTTCTCCAGGAGAGGTCACAATGAGGGACTACAGCGTGACAGAGACTGTTCTGGCGGTGGGAACAGAGTGAGAAACAGCAATAGAACTATAAATACGTTAACATTAACTAAGTTTGTGCTGATACAATTATGAAGCTTTGTGTGTCAATATATAACTAACATAATTCTATACATATAATAGAGTACTATATTACATATAATATGTATACATATATAAAATATATAGAGAAGGCCTAGCGTGTAAGGGGAGATCTGGCTTTTCAGAGCGGTGGCCAGGGAAGACGTCTATAGAGGTGATGACTCAGCTAAGACCTGATTATAAGAAGTTATGTGAAGGTCCAGAAAAAGAGAGTTCTGAACAGGGAAACTAATGAATGTACAGGCCCAGGATGGAGGTTCTGTGGGTCTGAGAAATAAACAAAGAGGCGGGAGGGCTGCAGCAGGGAGGGCAGGGAGGGCAGGGAGGAGAGGGCAAGCTGGAAGTGGCAGAGGAGTTTAGGCAAAGGAGTAACCTGATCTTATCTCTGGAAACCACCACACCAACTACTACACCAGGCAGATTTCTGCACCCACAGTTCATAAATCAGGAACAGACATAGGAAAGGCTCTAATAAATGTTTGCGTAAATCAATGAACATTCCTACTAAGATCCACTGTCGGAGAGATGAGATCACGCTTAGCACAGCAAAGGAATGGGTAATGTATTTCAGAGAACCTGCCATCGAAACTGGCTCAGTTAAAGACACTTTGGCCTTCAGGTTGTCGAGCACCCCCATCTGCAAAGCCCGGGTGTGTGGAGCACTCGTTTTCTCCTTGGATAAAGGGAGAATACTGAGCCGCTCCAGGCGCAGGAGGCCAGACCCTTTCCTGGAGAGCCATAATACTCAAGTGTTTGTTTAAAGATCATTAACTACCTAACCAAGAGGTCAGGGGGCAGAGAAAGTGAGAAGTGTGGTGTCAAAAGCCACAGCCAAGATCAATCAAAGAGAAACATAAAACATCTCTGAAATGGTCTACAAGGGCAACGGGAAACTAAGATTTTCAGGAATGCACCTCAGAGTAACCGGAGAATATTATCTTACACTAAGCGTCTGTCCAGCGAGGCAGGCCCCAAATCACAGCTCTTCGCCCCCGCCACCCACCCCAAGCCTGTAGCTGCCCGGTGAGCTGTCCTCTGGCCCCCACCCCACCCGTCTCCCTTCTCCAGGCCAGCTTTCTAAAACATGTCGGATGATGCAATTCCCTTGGCACCGACCACTACACGGGCTCCCCTCTTCACATCACTACTTTCAAACCTTTTGGGCACAGCTGTTGTGAGCAGGCAGAGCCTCTGGTCATGTAAAATTCTATAGGGAATCAGCCCCCTGGCCGCCGCCCTCCCACCCCCCACACTGGGGAAGCTGCTCAGGGAAGGTCGGGGGCTCTTAACGCCCCCTTGGCTGCCCCATCAAGGACTTCTGCTTGCCTGGCTTCTCCGCATGGCCTGCCCCACATTCTCCCAACACCCGAAGCCACAACCAGGGGCAGCTTGAACAATTCGCTACATACAGAACCACATGTGCATTCTGCCTGTGAGGACCCTTCTCCCTGGGACTTCTTCCACCTGAAATTCCTGTTCCTCTCAGGACACCTCCTGGAACAGCTTCCCTGCTCACTCCAGACCGAGCTGGTTACGCTGCTTGGCTTGCTCTGAAGCTGACGTCCTGCGTTGCCATCGCTGCTTCACGGTTCCACAGTCTGTGCCTCCGCATTCTTAAATTACGACAGAGTAAATATCCGGGCCCCCATCGTCCACCCTGAGAACTAAAACATTACCGATAACTTCACTGTCCTTCTGTGCTCCTCCCCCACCTAGGTCTCCTGCCTGCCTCCCAGCTGGAGGCAACCACTCTCTTGAATTTGGTGTATGGCATTCCTTTCTTTTTAGATATACGTGTACACGGTTGTGCGGAGGCTCACTACATATGTAGTACATATGCCTAATCAATACTTCGCTTTGTTTTCGGAGTGTTTGAACTTGGGAGTTTGTGCCCGTGCCGCCTACACCTGCAGCTCATTTGCTGCTGATGCTGTATGTCACACAGCACACACAGAACCCCACCCATTCGGCCTCCTGTCGATGCGCACCTGGGTCATATCCAGTTTTTTTGCTGGAAAATGATGCAATGAATTCCCTCTCAAACCAGAGTCCTGCCTGATGCACAGCACAGGGAGGGTTCTGGAAGACGGGGGCCCTGGGCCAGAACTTCTGGGTCAGGGGTGAGTGAGGGCTCATGTCTTCTAGATAAAGAAAGTACCAGTGTACTCATCCAGCCACAGGCCAGAGACTCTTGATGGATCTGTGTCTTCTCCAACATCTGTCATGGCCAGATTTCTTAATATTTGCCTATCAGACTTGCTTATTTCCCCTTTTAAATCCAGGTTCCTATGGCTGCATCTTGGGGCCTAGCGTAAAGGGCGGTTGACAGATGCTGCTTATGGAGACCCAGTGAAATCCCCAGGCCATCCAAAGAGAATGGCTGCATCTCATTCTGGAAGAGAAATGCCCCTCATGGCAAAGAAAGCATGGAGCAGAGATTCCAGAGCGCCAGGGCCTGAGTGAGCTCTTGGTGTTTCAGATGCTCCCCGGGATCGCAGCCCCCCCATCCCCGACTGTCGGCCCCCACCCCCACTAGCAAGTCCATCTCCAAGCAGGCTTCATTAAAAGCATGTTCTTTTCAACGGGGCTCGTGTTCTTAGGACTGAAATAATAAAGAATGCCTTAAGAGGGCACCGTGAAGAGCAGAAAGACAAATAACTGTGCAAATCAAGATTTCAAGGGCCCAGACAGGAAATTGTGAAACAGATAAAGATGGGGACAGGGCGGCGAGGCATGACTGTGGGCTCTGGTGGGGGCGTGCAGCCGCATCAGCACACGGACTCGCCGACAAGCCCCCATTCTACAAGACAGACTTCAAGAATGTAAGAGACCATGGAGGACACCAAAAATACGGGAAAGTAGTTTTGCCAACTCCAGAACGGGGGAAAAAAAAAACAAAAACAGGCTTTCCTTTCATTTATGGGCCAACTTTGAGAGAGTCCATCCATCTACTCAACAGCTCACTCGGATTTACTGATATTCAAGTTGAGTGGCAGAGGGCATTCACTCAACACGTGTTTATCAAGCCTCTCTCACGGACCAAGCGTAGGCCCTGCAGTGATACAGGGTGAGCAGAACGGACTCTGGAGTCTACTGCTGGGGGTCGGGGAAGAGGTGTGTGTGGGGCAGCTTATAAAGTCATCATCTGATAAGTGCAGATTACAAAACCACGGGCGAGGTCCTATGGGAGAGAGTAACTGGGTGATGCAATCCTTTCTGTGTCATCGGGGAGGGCTCCCCGGAGGAGGTGGCACTAAAGAGGAGACCAGAGGAGTAGAAGAAACCAGCCACAGGGGCTTCGGGCAGAGAGAAGAGCAGAGCAGGTCTGAGGCTCTGAGGTAGGAAAGAACGTGAGCTGTGGTGAGGTGCGGGGGGGTGGGACTGAAAGGCAGTGGGCTGGCTAGGGGGGTGGGGGCCGGGGGCGGGGGCATCTGGTTGGAGACATGGGCCCACCACCTTCACCATGAGGACACTAGAAGCCCCCCAGTGGTAGTGGGGGCCTGGGGTTGAGCAGAGGAATGACACGTGCTCTCACGCGCTTTGACAAGGTCACTTCGGCTACACGGTGTGGAGAAATAAGAAAGGAAAGAGGGAAAGCAAGGAAGGAACCGTGCAGTACCATGCTGTGGTGTGCTGACAGACCGGATATGGAGACGACAGAAACACGGGCACATGAGGACAGACTCCCCGGTCCCAGCTGGAGGAACAGCCTTGCGCTGCGGTGAGGAGGGGTGGCTGAGAGATCTGTGCCTGGGAGAGGCCTGCAAGGCAGCTGGCAGGAGGTGAGCACAGAGGTCGGAGCTGCAGGAGAGGTGGAGGCTGGAGGGGGATGTCAGGGGCTGGGAAAGGAAGACTCACACACCTGCCTCTAGCCTTTCCACCTGGAGGTCTGGTAGGTACCTCCAGCCTCCCACATCTGAGACTCCTCTCCTTCCTTCTGTCTCAGAAACGGCAACTGTGTGTTTCCAGCTGCTCGTGTGAAAATTTTGGGTCCACCTTGACTCGTACACATACCCAGCCATCGGGTGCTCTAACAGGCTTCACCTTCCAAACAGGGCCAGGGCCCAAGCCTGGTTCTCTGCAACCCCTGTCCATGCTGGTCCCAGGCCCACCTGGCTTTGATAACTGCCCCTTCCCCAGCAGCCTGTTCCCCACAGAGCAGCTTAAACCTAAGATAGGACTCTGCACTTTCGCCTCCAAGCCCTTTACTGGCTTCCTATCTCCCTCTGTATAACTAACGTCCTTGCTAGGACCCCAAGGTCCTACAGTCGGGCCCTGTCATTTCTCTTGATTTTATTCGCTACAGTTCCTCTGCAGCCTCTATTCACGTCACTTCAGTCACATGAGCCTTCTTACTTCTTGCTCCTGAAACGTGCCAAGTGTGCTCGTACCTCAGGGTCTTCACACATGCCAGTGCCTTTGACTGGGATGCTCCTCCCTCAGATGCCCTATTTCTCTTTTCCTTGTCTCCTTCCTGTCCGCTCAAATGTTTCCTTCTCAGAGCCCATCCTTGACTCCACGATAAGAGCTCCCCATCCCTATCTTCTTTTCTTTGTTTCACTTTTCTTCATAGCACTCGTCGCTACGTGACGTATCCCATATTTGTTTACTGACTGTCTATCCCACACTGGACTCTAACCTCCATGAGGGCGAGGGTGAGGGCTTTGTTTTTATTTTAACTTCTGTGTCTATCTTCAGTGCCCAGCACAGTGCCAGACATACGGACGCCCTCGACACCCATTTGTGGAATGAATGAGAGCAGCCACGGATGGGTGCGGCACTGTCCCTGCCCTCGAGGGAGTTCCAGTCTGGGTCTGGGATGCATAGCTCCAAAAAGGCGCACGGAGGTACACAGCCATGCTATGGGAGCAGGGTTGGCCCCAAGGCTAGCTAGGGGTTGGGATATTCCAGATCACCCAGGGGAAGGAGCCTTCCAAGCCTCTCCGAGGGACTCAGGTCACTCTGGTGGGGCACAGTTAGGACAGCTGCGAAGAAGGCAGGTGGCAGAACAGGGAGGTGTCTGTGTGTGGGACCACCAGGCCAGCCCATTCCCTGAGCTCAGCTCAAACAGGGGACGGTGGCTGCCGCGTCTCTTCCTCTTGCCCTTCCCTGCGTTCTGGCACCAAGCACTTCTGGGGAAGGGAGGATGGACCCACGGAGAGAGGGAGGAAGGAATACATCAAGCAAGCAAACAATTTTTAAAACTCAAATTCATGCTTGCTAAGCAGTTTGGCCTTTTCTGACTAACAAAGAGGCTTTACCATCATCTGGGTCAGTTATTCTTCATGAAAACTCTATGAGGCAGGTCAATATTTTTACATTCAATTTTATGGATGAAGAGACAGAGATTTTGGATGTCTCCAAGGTCACAGAGCAAAGAGGCTGAGACTTGGGACAATGAATGCAGGCCTGACATCCTGCAGCCCGGTGAGCTGAGCAGAAACCATGCCTGGGCAGCTGGCGCTGGGGGCAGAGCAGCCCTACCCTGTCAGGCTGCTTCAGGTCTGGAGTACCCACGATGGGGATGCCCATGTGGTGAGAACCAGAAGGATGGCTCCAGGGAAGGGACAGAGGGAAGAATCCACTGGGAGAGGACCCTGCTCAGGGTGGAGGGAAGTTGAGGAGAAGCCAGTCTGCCCTGAGACTTGGGCGTGGTGGGGACAGGGGCAGCTCAGTCCCTCCCTCCCCCTGCCCAGGCTACTACGACTGCCCTGGCCACAGTCAGCAACAGCCTCTTCCTGGCCAAGCATGGCAGACAGTCTCAGACCTGACTTTTCAACTGCTCCGCTCCCTCCTAGCCACCGGCGTGTCTAGGTTTGGGTAGCACGGTGCTCGGCACGGGACAGACACTACACAACTGTCTGCCGATGGAGTAGATGGGAGGGGAAAGGAACACTCTGTGTGTTCCCAGGCCTGACATGCTCAGTTACCCCTCCTGGTCTCCTGAGCATCTGAAGCGCAGTTACCCAGCATCCTGAGGACTCTGTAGGGTGCTATACTCAGAAGGACCTGGTCTCTGTCTTGGAGCCTACTGAAAACCTCCCAAAGAAATTACTCAAGGTGGGAGGCACAGAGCGTTTATCTCTGCTCTTCATGGCACCCTGCGTGGAAGAGTGGTACGCAGCTAATGCTGGACTTCACGATTTTACCCCATGAGCTGTACAGAAGGTGCACAGAGAGACACTTGACATTGGCTGGATACCTACACGTGATGCTCTACAGACCTGAGCAGTCTTTTTGGTGGCTAACAACGATCTCATTTTAGAGACAAGGTAACTGAGGTCCCTAGAGGTTAAGACATTCATCCACAGCATCCAGATCTACCTGCCAGGAAAACCCAAGTTCTTTTACTAGATCTTGACAGAAAAACCACCACGGAAGTCCAAATGAGTTACAGTCCCTGCACTGAGGTTCCCTCACATGCGGGGAGTTCTCTGGCAGCATTCCTTGTGCGGGGTAAGAAAGGGAGGGGCCCGACGACATCAGAATACACTGCAGAAGAACAGCAGTGTTTAGGGCCCGCTCGGCGTTCTACGGAATCAACAGATGCTTGACAGGAGTGGACAATAGCCTATGCTTAGCAGTTTCTCTGATGTGCAGAGATTTTTATAATAATGGTCCTGGCTGTAATGAGATTGGACCTCTATTATCCATTTTTGTTCCACTAATGAGCCTGGAAGCTCCTGGCTGTGCCAAAGGCGAGGGTCGGGGCCTTGCAACTTCATCATTACTTAATAAAATGTAAATCGGAGAGGAAAAGAAACACACAAGGTTTGACACTAATAAGCTTACAGCAGGATCAGTTACTTCAATTCAAAGAGGTTCAGACCGGAGGGGGAAAAATGAAATAAGCTTTTAAAGATCAGTCTAGGTTTGGCTCCATCAGACCTAACCAATTTTGTTTAATAAGGTTTCAATTTGGCTGCTCTTATTTCTCCCTCTTCTTCGAGCTAGGCTGGGGACAGATAAGGCATCCCCCTCATCCCACCCCTGCCTAATGCATTAATTGCATCTCCTACAAAAAGCCAAACTCGGGCCTCTGCACAAGGAGAGGGCGGTGTGGGCCCCCGGGGGCTGCCAGCGCCTCCCCTGCTGGGAACGACCCCAGCTCCCCCGGCACCACCTCTGGGACTGCGAGAAGACAGCACCACATGCATCCTGGGGACTCCATTCTCACCCACTTGTTTTTTAGAGAAATGGAAACCATCCCAAAAGGTACGGAGAATCAGATGACATCAGAACCACCTGTGTTCCCACCACCTGAGACTGACTGCTAAGACCCTGTCTCTCGGGCTTCACGTTGACAGCGAGTTGAAGACCTCTAGTCCCATTTTCCTCCTCGACTCCCTGCACTTACTTTCATCCTTCTATTTTATACACTTTGTCCCATGCGTGTGTTCTTGAATTGTGTATTTGTTAGTTTATACTAATTGTCCCAAATTACTGCTTCACTCCCACTTGTCTCCTTCCTTCTGTATTATGTTTCTAATATCCAATCATCCTGGGAAAGAGAGACCCCCATCTCTGTATCTATTTAGCATGTATCTATCTAGACAGAGATGCTGCTATCTCTGTACATGTCTTTTTGACTATTGTGCAGTATTTCTTCTAGGAAAGCTCCCACCTTTTACCCATGCCCCCACTGATGGACACGAGTTGCTGTTTTTGCTGCAAGAGATGATGTTGAGTAACCTCCTGTACATGTGGCCCTTTCCACACACGCAGCGTTTTTCTAGCATGGCTATCTGGGTGGAAGGCTGGCGTGGGGGCCACAGTCCAGTGTCACCAGGTCTCACTGACTGCTTTCTGAAATGGGCAGCTTCTACCCACACGGGCAGTGCACACCCTTGCCAGCACTTGGTACCGCGGGCTTTTAACTGTTGCCAGGCTGCTGGATTAGGCATGGCGTCCCACTGCTGTCTTTATGTGCATTTCTAGGGCCAGGCTTCCTCAGAGTCTCTGCTGCTTCTAGTTCACCTGAGATAAATTGTGAAAGCCTCTTGTCTACTGAGACCCTGCCAGGCCCCAGGGGCTTCACGGACATGCTCCTGAGCCCACATGGCTCTTGGAGGAGGGGCGGGGAAGAGATGAGGGGCAGGAGATCTGGGGAGGCCCCTCCTCACCATCCTGGCTCTCCTCCTGGGCTCCCTGCCCCCTGAGCACCGGTGCCAGGAAATGTAGTCCTGGTAGCACTCGACACACTTCCCCTCCCACCTGGCTGTGTCTCCCACCTGGCTGACTGGAGGTGGGATCTGTACTGCGCAAAAATGCCACTGGGGGCCTCAACAAGAGACCAGCTGTCCCCTGGTGAAAGAGGGGAGGGAGCCAAGGAGAACTTCCTTTCCGAGATCCCTGCTAAGAAATAAGGAATGCCCTATATGAAAAGGAAAAGAGGATCTCAGGAGCCTGAGGGCCCACAGAACTAACCCCCCGCAAAGACCCAATTCTAGGGTCAGAGTTGGAATGGGGCTTTTTGCTGTGTGCATGTCTGCCCGCTCCGGCTCTCCTCCTGGCCCCGGGGTGCTCAGGTCAAGTTCCCACCCCCAGCAGGGCCCACGTGCACCTTCCCCACCTGCACATCTCTCCCACCAAGACCAGCTTGGGTCGCCCGCTCAGGGCCTTGGAGTGCGCTACACTGTTCCTCATGGCACTCGCAGCACCTTATGGTCATTGCCACCATGTGCCTGTGTGTTCTGTTGTTTTCCACGGGGCCCCCGCACCACACAGACAGCTGCCTGCGCATAGGCTGGGTTTATTCTGCTTACCTCTGGTCCCCCACAGGGTGCCTGCCACATGGAGGGCAGCCAGGGAGAAGGGAACGGATTTGGTTTCCTACCACATGGCCCAGCAAAGGCCCCTGCTCCTCCACAGCAACCTCGCCAACAAACCCCAGTTATGAACCTCCCAGTCGCTGCAACAATGGAGAACCGTAAAAGTGACAAGGGGCCTGCCAGGAAGCTTTATGCTCCTCCTCCCAGCCACCCTCCACGCATTTGTCATCCCATAAAACTTTAAATTGAATTACACCAATGTTTGAGTCTTCTGTTTTCCATACAACTGGGGCTTTAATTGTTTTTAATGACATCCCTGGGCTTTTTGGGGGGTAAGGAATCCTTGGGAGGCAAGCCAAGGGAGCCAGCTCTGTCTTCAGGGCAGGGCTCAGAAAAGCCGTCTGTGGAGAACTGAGCGTGACCGCACCTGTGGGTGTGGGCCTGCACAGAGAACCCAGACAGGCTTGGGTCTCAAAGGGGTGGGTCCCAAGGCTCCCCTTTCCTTCAGCCCTCTGTGAGTACTCCCCCTGCCCCATGACCCCTGCTCCTGGTGAGTACACCAGGCCCTGTGTTCTAGCTCTGAGCTTTGGGCAAGTTTCATGACCTTTCCAAGTCTCAGTTTCTTCATCAGTAAAACGGAGCTAATACATCCTAGGCCACCGGGCTTCTGTGAAAGCTTTAAGGAGGTGGCATGCACCCGCTATCTAATGGAGCAGCTGGAGAGTGCCAAGTCCTCAGTGAATGTGGTGGCCCCAGCCCCAACTCATGGTCCAAACTTCGGACTCTGGCTTCTTCCTCATCCTTTAAAAGTTCCCATTGCCCATAAGTAGCAAATCCTAGAATACTCCTGCCCCATACCTACAGTTTCTTCCCATTCCTGGTCCCCATTTCCAACACAGACTCCTCCAACAGTCAACCTTCCCCATGTGTCTGCCAGGCCAGCCCCCTGGTAGAGAGCCTGGGTCCTACAATGCCCTTGCTCAAGCCTGCCCAGGCTCTAGGTGTCACATCCCTCTGGCTGGCACTCAGCCCAGCCCTCCACTCCAGCCTGGCCTCCTTCCGCGTCTATGCGCCAGCTCACTCTGAGCCTCTGCTCCTGCTTACTTAATGCACCTTTCACAGTGGCACCCTTCAGGGTCTGCCAACGTTGTCACCTGCATTCCCGCAACACACGTACTAGTAGCCCCTGCTGGCAGGCAGGCCCTGCGCTTGACAACGGGGACATGCGGGAAACCACGGTCTTTGCCCTCTCGGATGCCACACTCACTGTGGGGAGCAGGTATATAAAGCACTACTTCGAACACAGTGTGTTGAGTGCCACGAGAGGGGCTCAGGGGGCCTGCAGAGAGGGGTGACATCTGGGTCGGATTTTGAAGGATGATGCCGTGCAAGCGAGATTAGGAGAGGGAATGGCATGGGGAAGGGGTTGTGAGGAAAGTACAAGGAGGTGCTGGGAGGTGTGGGCAGAATTCTACGGGGTGGGGTTCAAAACAAGATGAAGCTGATGCTGGGGCAGGGCTCTGAGGGTCAGGGGCCCCTTCTTCCCATCTGTGCAGCTTGTCCTGATGAGGCAGGGCCTGCCAATACAGAAGGGATTCGGGAATAGGCCATGCAATGGAGTTCCAGGAAAAGCAAGGCAGGGGTTCTCACTTGCGGATGCCTCCCAGGGAAGAAACCTATGCACGTGAGCATGAGACCTCCATGTAGACTGGGCGGTGGCCCAGAGCCCATCCATGGCACATGGCACATGGCACCAGCCAATATGAAATGTCCATACTCACAAATGCGTGCATTGGCCAGGCTCTGTCTGTAGTGACAGGGGAGGCCAATACTGGGCAGAAACAGAAAAAGTGCAAAAACCACACGACATGTTACATTTACAAAATGGCATCATGTACTTTCACGTAAATACCTGTACTGCATAAAGAAGGGTTTAGGATATACTCAGAAGAATTAGCAGGGGTCTCCTCTACACTGGAGGCCAGGATGGGTATGACAGAATGGGCCCTTTCCCCTTAAGCGGAAAGTTTCACTTTTGGGACATGCAGGCATTCATAAACTGGTTATATAATTAAAAATTAATTCTTCAAAAATAAAAGACAGACGTTCTAGTCAATTAAATTTAATATAATCAGGTTCCAATCAATTCACTCAACTAAGACTGACAGTGTGCTCTGAGCCAGACTCTGAGGGTGCAGGGCCGGGAGGAGCAGTAAGGGGAGGTGGGCAGGGCAGGAGGAGCAGCAGGAGAATGAGAGACACACTCCCGGGTCTCCCCGCTGAGCTCTGTAACCCCAGACTTGAGTCTCGCCTTCCCTAGCCACACCCTGAAGCCACAGCGGCAGGACGCAAAGCCAACAGGCCCCCTGACTAAACCTGGCCCAACCTCCCTTCTCCACATGGGGAGACACAGGGGACTCTGGCTGAGGCAGCTGGCCCAGAATGGGAGACTCTCATTTCTCCTAAAACCTATGGAAATACTCACGCCACCTGCCAGGAGGGGTGGGGGGAGATGATACAAGGTTCTAAGCTCCTACAAAATAAAAGGGAAAAGTGGCACAAAGGGGGATGAAACCTCTCCGAACAACCCCAGCTCTGTGCTACACCCAGACCAAGAGCCAGCTGGTGGGGGTGGGGAGTGGGGTGACCCCAGGCCGGGCCTGAGAGATAGGCACTCTGAAGACACTGAACTGTTTGGTCCTCAACCTGAGCCAACCCACCTTCGCTCCACCCAAGTGCCCAAAGGGAAGTGCCTGCTCTTCAGGAAGTGGCCTGGGGACTAAGACACGCTGCTCACGACCACAACCCTCGTGGCCACCCGAGATCACCCCGGTCCAGACCTTTCTAAAAGGGCTGTTTCTCCATTTTACATCTAAGAATCCCACCCCTAGGAAACTCTCTGGAAGGCAAAGATGGGTCCCTAAAATATTCCCTTCACTTTTCCTCAGGATAACCACAAGACGGTGACGACCCAGCTGCCCAACAGTAGACAAATGGCTAAATGAACAGAGGATGAGATGTCAGGTAAGTAATCAAATACATGAGGCAATTTTATCAGCACGGAAATATGCTCTCTCTCTAATACTGGATAACTAATCAAGGCATAAAAAATACTTCAAATATAACCTTAACTGTAAATAGCAATTGCCTCTGGGTGATAGGCTCTCGGTGAGTTTTCTTTTCCAGTTTCTTCATACTGCATAGAGATTCCCAGAGTGACTACATGCTGCTTTGATTTAGGAGGAAAGGCTTTAAAAAACCTCAGTTGAAGGAAAAAGGAAGGCTCCATCCCACCAGGCTGCAGCGAGGTGTCATCTCTGCAGAAAGACCGTCAGGTTCCTTCCCCAGCCACACGCCCTGGCCTGGACTGCATCAGGAGGCATCCCACGGCTGCTATGCGTGTTCTCACCCAACCTCACGACCACCCCACCAGCTCGGTGGTGCTGTCACAGCCATTGGACAGATGAGAACACAGAGTTGGTAACCTGCTGAAGGCCACTCGGTGGCAAATGGGGAAACAAGGATGCAAACCCAGCAAGGCCTGACTATGAAAGGCAAGCTCAGTGGCCTACAGCTCAGGCTACAACCGAGCGCAGAGCACAGAGGCCCGGCCCTGGGTAAGTGCTCACGGGATGCCTTGGTGTCGGCAGAGGCTACCGCGTAGGGGCGGCAGTAGTGGCAGTGGAGCCCAGGTCCCCTTGGAGGACAGAAGAAGGCCACCTTCAGACAGAGAGCAGGGAAGGTGGGGAAGGTCTGGGGCTGGGCCTTGCCTGTGACAAAGAAAACTGTGTCTGACTGGCCTCTGTCACTTTCTGTCATGAAACCACCTTCTAATGACTAAACAAAATCAAAGTAAGGTCCGTCCAAGGAGGAGAGGCAGACTCATGTTTGGAAATCTTAAAACAGTAATGGGAAGGATATCCCATACCAAAGATTTTTTCCTCCTTTCTGTTTTCTGTATACTATTCTGTGCTTTCCAAATCTGTCTTTAGTCTTCAGTAGTAGAATGAAGAAAAAGAAAAAAGACTTTGAAGGCAAACATCAAATATCCCATTTTTCAACTTAAATACATCACCTAGAATTAATTCCACCAACGATGAAGGTTCTGCTGTGTGCTAGACCGACCAAGGCACTGGGCCTACAGCCTTGTACTGCTTATGAGCAAGCAGGGCCTGGAGCTCACCGCCAGGCAGAGCAGGATGGAATGGGCCAGGAGCTGGGTGTCCAAAAATAGAGGAGCAACTTTCCCCCTCCCAATCCTTCTTTCCTCCTCCTTGGGATCTCCTAGGGAAAGCTCTCAGATCCACAATGGAGTAAGGAACCCACTGACGCATAGGAAGCCTGCATTTTCCACAGGACCTGGAGCCTCGAGGATAATCCCCATTCCTTAGGGGGGGCCTCTTGCTGAGATGCCAGCAGGCCAAGGTGCCCACAATTCCCTGAAGACAACATGACATGCTTCTGCCTTTCCTAACTGCAGAGAGCAAATGGAGGGCACTGCCTGAAAATTGTCTGCTAGATGCACAGAATCTCTTGGAAATCCTAAAATTTTATACATTAAGATTCATGGAAATTTTTGTGTTCTGGCTGTAAAAGATCCATGTTTCTTTTAAACAACTGAGCCACCCAGGCACCTGATCCACTTTTGTTTTAAATATAAAAATAAAGTTTGGAATTAACTGCCCTTATGGAAACACACTCGCTGGCCGTGACACACAGTGGCATTTGTCCCAGCACCCTGGCCCCGGAGCAAACAAGGCACAAGGGAGGGAGGCACTCAACTGAAGGGATTCGAGCGCTTGAGGGCCTCGGGAAAGGCTCAAAGGGGCGGCAAGAGGCTCAGGCACTCACTGGCTACCGCCGGCCCCAGAGCGCATGGAGCTGCGGCGGAAGCCCCTGCCCGTGAGCTCCCACAAGCACCTGCACGCTGCTGAGGGAGGTGCCGGCATCTGGAGATATGCACCTGCCGTCCAAGCCCCCACCTTCTACTACACGGAAGGAATGTGACCATCCCAACCCTGGCCGACCCTACTGAGGGGTGGGCTGGCATCCCACCTGGCAATCATCCAAGGGATTTTTGAGGGGAATGCCTGTCTCCCGGCATTTGTCCCCGGGGCCGGCCTCAGAAGGTAGTCCTAGGTGGCTCCCAGTGCGGCAGGAAGTGTTCCAGCTTCGCAGGGAACCATGCTGGCCAGATCTGCCACTTCCCAGCTAGGGGAGAGCCTGGCCCCTTTACCGCTGGGCCCCGGCTTCCTTGTTTGTGAAGTGAAGATGACAGTGCCTGCAAGGCTCCGGCAAGAACTCAAAACGACATGAGTGAAGCCCAAGCACAGTCCCTATCACTCAGGAAAGAGCTGTTACGATTCAAAGAGGGAAATTAAAAGACCCGGCATGGGGGGAGTCAGTGTGGGGGGAGCTGCAGAAAATGGCATCTGGAAGGTTCGATTGCTCCAGCACTTCAGGTAACAAAGGTCAAATGCTCTCATACTCAGGCCAGGCGCTACTATCACCAAGTCACCAGCAGCCGTTGCACAAAGAACTCCAGCCAGAGCCAGAAAGCCAATGGTCTCAGCCGAGGCACGTGGAAGGCCCTCAGTGCTGCTGCACCTGGCCCTTAAGACGGACGCCATCCTGGGGAGGAGCTCGCCAAAAAGCTGGGTGGCCCAAGGGACTCAGAGCAGGTGTTGTGGCTGGCAGCAGTTTCAGTTTCCATATGCCAGGGATCACTCCAAAGGCCAAGCTAGGGGCTGACAAGTGTTTTCCTGGGTATCTGGAGAGATTTACCTCACACGCACTCCTCCTAAGTGCAGACTCCAACAATATATACCTTTCATGCAGAGCTGAGAGAAGCTCTTCTCCAAACGCTATTATGAATTTGTAAGTGCTCGCCCAGAAAGCAGGTTGGGGGGATAACGACATTAACCATTTTCTGACAAGTTTAGGGGCTGTTGTTAAGGTTAACGCAAATCAGTTTACACGTGTAAGTGAGAACTATGGGAAAATGTCAGGGAATAAGCCGGCACAGGGTGGGATGGAAAAGCGGCACCCTCCCAGCCTGGACAGTCAGAGCTCCCACAAGGTGATGGGTGTAGGCCGGCAAAGACGGACAAGAGGAACTGCACAGGTGGAGGGGGCATGCAGGGCAGAAAGGGAATCCAAATCACTCTTGCTCTGCCAGCTCCAGACCTGAGCTCCCCACCACCCCCGCTCCTCCTGAGCTCGGTGCCTGGGTCGCGGCTCCAAACCACCCACCTTAAGGGCCGGGGCGAGGTGACGCACCGCGACCAACTCTGCTCTGTCAGAGCAAGGGTCACACGGAGACAGCCCGCGTGAAACGATGAGTGTGGCATCGTAAGGGGCAGACACTGCTCAGTAAAGCTCAGTCGCTCACACTACTACTACTAGACTATTTCATCCTTGGTAAGTGAGGATGAGCCCCCCGACTTCACTGACATGAGCATGAAATCAAAGAGAGGATTTGAAAGAGCCACACGAACGCAGCTGTTTGCTCACCTCCCTCGAGGCCTGTGCACCACGACTTGCATACTTTTCTGTAAAAGGCCAGACAGTAAATGTTTCAGGCTTTGCCTGCCCTGATCACCTCTGCTGCAAACCACTCAAGTCTGCCATTCTGGGACAAAAGCAGCCATCAGCAAAAAACTTTACTTATAAAAACAGGTGGCAGGCTGTGGTCCGCTGAGCCTCCTTCGTGCTGAGGCCCGGGTATCGTGAGCTACGCCCCCAAGCACAGAGACCCAGCCCTGTGCCTGCAGCAGCCAGACCCGTGCCACTAGGCGCCAGAGGGATGGTCCGAAGTCCAGGTGCGAGTGGCAGGGCAGGCCCACAGGATGGGCATGGACTCGGCAGGCACTTTCTGAGCACCCACTCTGCTCCAGGCACACAGGACAGAACGGGACACAGTGCCTGCGGTAGAGGGTAACAGCCCGGTGTGGGGAGACGGCCATACAAACAACACACGGCACGAGACTTGGCTTCAGTCTCCTCATCTGCAACCCGGACACAAGAATAATACCATGTCTTATAGTAGCAAGAGAAAAACGGGAAGCCCCTGGTTGGGTGCTGGAGTGATTATTATTCTCACCTGTCTCCTAGGAAGCAGGAGGAGAGGGCAATCCACTTGAGATGACTTTCAGAAGCTTAAGGGCATAAGCTTTGTGCAAAGTCTGTTTGGGGTAGAACGGGTAACACACAGGCCAATGTGAGTCATGTTCTATCGCAAATAAAAATCGGCCCATGAATATACATAATCCCCAAGGTAATTCTCCCAATCTCACAACGGTAATGGAGCCACCCTCGCTCACTGAGGCATGAATATTTACCGTCCTCTGGCTTTACTGCTCTCGATCTGGGTTCAATTTTGCAAATTAAAATGAGGGCTGTGTGGATAGAGAGATTACAGGAGAGCCTCCCGAAGCCTGCTGTCCCCGGTGAGGGAGCCGGGCAGGGTAAGCAAGCTCCTGCCCGCTGGCCTGATGCTTCTGCCTTGAGGGTCAGGAGCCACAGAAAATGGGCTGAGGGGTGGCGGCGGGGGGGGGGCCCGGACCTAGGAAAATACACAGAGCAGGAACAGGAACAGCATTTAGAACGGAAACACGTTCCAGGTGGGAAGGTGGGAAAATACCCCAGGCTTTTCTTTTTGATGGCTGAAGAGAGTTTCCGAGTAGGCTTGAGAGTGGTAACTTCATAACCAGACAGACCTGGCTTCAAACCCGTCTCGCGGAGTTGAACCTGGGGCGTGTCATTTGGCCTCTCTGGCCTCAGCATCTCTACAAAGGCGTTAAATGCCACCTTCCTCTCATGGCTGCTGTGAGAACCCGGATGTACCTGCCAGGTGCCTGGCCCAGAGGGCTCACTCAGTGGCCACAAACGGACAGCCCATGCATGTGGTGCCTGTCAGAACACGCGCTGTACAGGAGGACAGCACACGGGAGATAGCCCGCAACCTCATGGGCGAAGACTGGAACGGCTCGGCAGGGGCGGGGATGCTGGCCAAGGAGGTGATGTTGATTTGCAGAATGGCGGCCGCTCTCGCCTATCTCGCCTAGGGTGGTCCTGGCACAGGGGCCGACCCACAGACTGGCTGCGGTCCAGCCAGGCTAAGTAAATGCCTGCAGCGAGGCTGGCGAAGAAGGGTCCAACACCTCCCACCAGGCCTTGCTGGTAGACGGGGAGAGAATAGTGTCCTGTGCCTTTTGCTGTCCTGGGTGAGGTGGGGCAGGAGGGGTGGGTGGGGAGGAAATCAAGTGGCAGGGCAGGGATGGGGGTGCTGTAACAGGGAGCTCAGGGAAACTGCTGGCCTCCTACAGACACGGGACACCTGCCTGCCCGCCACAAAACCTGGTTCCCTGGAAACCAAAAGCCAGAGATAGAGAGAGTCACTTAATCTGACTCAGCTAATCTCAGGGCTCTGAAAACCCAACTGGAACAAAATCTGTGTGAAATTCAGTCCAGAAAACCTTTGCAAAGGAAAGCACTACCACTTCTTGAGCACCTATAGTGTTTCGGGTATCCAACGAGGCCCTTCCCAAGCATGCCCTTGACTCCCAACAGTCCGTGGAGGAGGGATTGCCAGGCAGCTTTTAGGGCCAAGGAGCCAAGGGCTCACAGACTCTCACAGGTAGTCAAACCACCAGAAAGTGCCGGGGCCAGGCTGGGCACACCAGGTCACACAGACCGGTTGAGGAGGAGGCTGCTGTAGGCCTTACACTATGCCAGGTCTAAGGACACGAGGACGAACAGGACAGAACCCTCCAGCTGCCTGAGCTTCCCTCCACCCGACAACCTGCTGCTGTGCACCGTGGCGGGGGCTGTCCCAGGGTGGCAAGGAAGGAGCCATGGCTACCATTTGTAGGGAACCTGGAGCGGAAATGCAGGGAGGAAGTGACATTTGTGCAGGGGCCCTGAGGATGAAGAGGGCAGGACGCACACCGATCAGGAGGCAGGGAGAGAGCATTTGAGGAAGAGCGGATGCCGCTGAGGCTGCAGCAGGCAGGGCAATGCCCCACAGCTCACACCAAGTTGCTGAAACTTTCGGCGGGTGGCAGGAGGCGGCCACGAGACGCTGTCATGCAGAGGTGGGATGTGATGGAGTATAAAAGTCAGAAAGGCCCCCGAGGTAGCACACGTGGAGAAAGGGCTGGAGGGGAAAATAGCGAGGGCAAGTGGAGCAGACGGAGGAACTGTGACGGGCAGACAGAAGGCCGGCTCCAGGGGTGGGGCTTTGTCCTGTTCACCAGTTATATCCAGAGAGCCTGCCATGCGTCTGGCACACAACAGATGTCAAGTCAATGTCGGCTGAGTGAACGAAAGAACAGAATGAGAGTCTGAAGTCACCCAGAGAGCACGGGCCACAGGCCTGGGCCGGGGGAGCACACCTAGCAGAGTGTGTGTGGGAGCGAGCAAGGTGCACTGCCTCCTCGGGGCTGGCGACAGCCACTGTGGCCGGCCTCGTCCCCGACGCCAGTGGTGCGCGCCGATGACAGGGCTCCCGCTGTGCTAGCGAGGCCTGGGACCAAAGGGTTACTTGCGCACTTGGAAAACCCTAACCCCCAGCCTGACTAAACGTCTTCTATTTTTCTTTCTGCTTTCTTTAAGACCCCAGATGTGTTCTTGCACATCAAAAGAGAGCAACTTATAAAGTTAAACTAAATCAAGGGCTTTTGTTCTGAGGCATCGTTGCTGAACTAATTATTCCTGTATGTTGTTTAATGAAATAGTGGTGCCATATATTAAACCAGTTAACAGGATGAGCACATGAGTTACAAGGAAGGTCGGGGCTGGGATTATAAATTTAACTTTTTCTTAAGAAGAGATGAAACAAACCACTCAACTCCCCGCTGTCGTATGTCACGGGAGGGGAAAATGATGGCACCGAGCAGCGCTGAGGGAGGGCCGTGCCCTGGTTCACGGATGCTGGCGGCACTGAGCCGGGCGGTGGGCGGAGGGCCCCAGCCTTCTGGCTCCCAGCCCCGGCTCCTCGGCACCCAGCCCTTGGGCGCACACAGTGCTCACTCATCCCCGCCCCGTGTCCCCTAGGTCCCACACCCTTCAGGCCTACATGGCAGTGTGCCTGCAGGTCGACTGGCCAAGCCAACAGCTGCCCCGACAGTCAGAGATAGCCCTAATGACACTGCCCACATGGAGGGGCTGTGCAGCATTCCCCAGGGCTGGAAACACCCGGAACAGTCTGCAAGTCAATCGTGCAGGATAGCAAAAGAGCAATGGCACCTCCTTTTTGTGGATCACAAAGCAGTGCATGAAGACAGAAGCCACAGGTGAAGATGCCACTGCATGTTAAGTGAACATAACAGTGCATGTAAGAGAAGCCAATTTTGGCCTTTTATTCCTAAATATGTGTATGAGCATGCGTGTTTGTGTGTGTGCACGTGTGTATGCTGTATGTAGATAAAAAAGGGTAGGGGAGCATGCTGTTGACATTGTTTTTTTCTGGGGAAGAGAATTTTAGGAAACTTTAACTTTCAACAGGAGGTGACAATGTATTAACTCTGCACAAGTATGCATTTCTATTATAACTGAATAAAGCAACAAATAAACATCATTCTTCAAAAAATAAAACCACATACACGAAGCAATACCTCTGTGCCAGAGACTAGAGTTAAGAGGGTGATTGAGAAGGGCTTTCCTTTCCCAGCAAGGCAAGAAGCAGTATCATAAAAGATGTACTTCCTGGATTACTTGCATAAGGAAAATTAATTTAGAACAATTTAAGAAAGAAAACATTTAACATAAACATAGCATTATGCAACCAATAAAAACAGCAACGAACCAAGAGCTTTGAAAAATATGAGACATGTTTGTGAAACAATGGTGTTAAAATGCATCAGAAACAGTGACATGATATTAAGTAAAAATTAAATATCGTGATCTCCACTATGCAAATATAGAGCATATAATCATAGGAAAGTGAATTAAAGGAAATTCATATAAAAATGATCACTAGAATTACGGTCAACTTTTTTCGCTTATTCTTCTCTGCATTCTCCCCATAGGCATGCATTGCTTTTATAATCAGAAAAAAAGAGGTCATCGACTAAGAAGAAGAAAAGATGCTGAAAAGTATGTCTGAGCCAGGGCCCCCAGTTTCAGCTGCCCTGGCAGTAGAGGTGGCCCTAGAGGCACAGGTAAGTGTATGGGCTCCTAGAAATGGATCCTCGCCCTTCAGAGCACTAACACTATGCAGGGACCTTGGGCCAAGGAGGACTTCTGCCAAATGATTGATTGGCTACAACACATGGTACCATTGGCAGACGGACTCTCCTCCTCCTTCAGAGCCCATGTCCTGCCTCCTGGAAGCACGAAGCAGAGGCTGCAGCAGCCAGAGCTTGGCCCTCAGCCCCGGCTCCATGTCCTACACCTTGCCAGCCACAGGACCCTGGGCAAGGGGCCCTGTTTCCCGAATGTAAACTATAAGAAGGTCCCATCTCCCCATGACCACGGACAAATTTAACTGCCATCCTCAACTAGAAGATCCTGGCACGTGGATAAAGCTACACACTTGTTTTTTCTGTAGATAGTAAGAGTGATGTGCATGAAGCACGTACACGCACTCGGCCTTGGGCTAAGGGAGTGCCCTACAGGCAGTAATGCATCACAACCCGCACCAGTGAGGTAGGTACTGTTATTTTCGATGTTCGACAGCTGAGAACAGTGACTGCCAATACACATCCTATCCCAAATCACAAAGCTAGGGAGGGACTGCCTTTTATCCAGAATCTACAATATGCCAGGTGCTTAAAGTGGGCATTCTCACGGCAATGCTGTGATGAAGAAGTGATGTCTGGGCGGGGCATGAGACCTATGGGCGCTATGTGACTGGACCATGCCCACTCAGCCAAGAAATGGTAAACCCGAGATTTCGACCAAGAGCTGCGAATCCAAAGCTGATGCTCGCCCCAAGTACGCCGTCTGCCCGGGGAACTACCTCTTTGTAGAGGGGCTTAGAAGTCTTACAATATACGGCAGAGCAAGAAAGTTGTCTTCTGAGTCCTCGTTTATGAAAAGATACAGCTAAATGGTGAGGAGAAAGGGGGAAGGGAAGAGAGATTCAAGAGGGCCCTTTCCACGGGCCTGTCCCACAATCAGGAGGTGCTGGGAGATGAAGCCTTGCCCACCAGCAGCCCTGCCTGTCGTCTGCACCGGGTCAGGACTTGAGGTGAGGCGGCGGCCTGCCGCAAGGATGGTGGCCCACCCATCTCTCAACTGTTCCTCATTAGCTGGAGCATTCCACTTTTCAACAACCAAGGACGCCTCTGTCCTTCCTTAGAGGGCGAGGGCGGACCCTCTTCCGAACACCAGTATTTCTCCCGGTGGGTGCTCATGCCAAACAAAAGGTTCCCTATCCCAGCGCAGTCTGGTGACACGGAGGCGGCAGGATCTCTCTACCCCACCCTCCACACGTGGGAGCGGCCAGCAGATGGACAGACAAAAGGGCCTGGCCCGGGAAGGGGCTCTGGGCCTGGAGAGCGAGCACGGCGGACGTGAAACTCAGGCCCAGGGCCAGCTCCTGGCACTGTAGGGCCTCCATCTCAGAGGGAGAAGGCCTGTGACGGCACCTCCTTCACGGGGTTGTGTGGCGTGAAAGCAGAAGGAAAGAGGCAGAAATGGGTCTGGATCGGCCACGTACTGGTGTGGGGGTGGTTCTTCCCCTCTTCTGAGGGGAGAGCACTCTGCTCCTCCTCTGCCTTTTGGACTCTCCGCTTTGCAGCACAGCCACAGCCCCAAGAGTGGGCCGGGGCGACCAGCGGGAAGGAACCCCGACTACCGTGGACGCTGTGCAGGGTGAACATGCAGGCATTCCCTGTGGGCCAGGCACTGCCCACGGGCCCACTTTTGTGAACAGCAAAAGATCAAATTTCTTTTCTTTTTTTTTTTTTTGTTTATTTATTTATTTATTTATTTATTTATTTATTTATTTATTTTTAAATTTATTTATTTGACAGAGAGATCACAAGTAGGCAGAGAGGCAGGCAGAGAGAGGAGGAGGCAGGCTCCCCGAGGAGCAGAGAGCCCAATGTGGGGCTCGATCCCAGGACCCCGGGACCATGACCCGAGCCGAAGGCAGAGGCTTTAACCCACCGAGCCACCCAGGTGCCCCAAAAGATCAAATTTCTGTAGAAATAAGTACAGTGTTAACGAACGAAGGGACCATACAATTAAAGAGAATCTCGCGGTTAACCCTTCTCTAAAACACATTACCATCCTCTCACAAGACTTCAGTCTGAATCCAAATTTTAAATTTTAGCATTTTCTTAGAGAAAGATCACCTACATTAAACATAATCTTTGTTAACTTATTTCTCCAGTTAGTTCACATTATTGTGTAGTTTACAGCCTTACCTAGACTCTTTAAAAAAAACACAAAAGCTTCACTGAGTGGGTTCTTCCCCATGAAGAGTGTTGCTGCCACACAAGGCCTCCCCGGGGCACCGCCATGCTGGGACGGCTGAGAGCCCAAGTGGAAGGGCGCGGCCGAAGGCGGCCATGGGGTCCCGGCCCTCAGACCCCATCCGTGCAGCTGCAGGGATGCCCAAAGCCTGCGTGCCTGCTCCTGGCCGCACATTTTCAGACTGCGAGTGGAGAATTCAGAGGGTCAAAACCAGCTGTTCTTCCTTGAAAAAGGAAGAAAACAGAATGGAGTAGAGTGCAATGTGAAAGAAACCAGGAGGCAAATATGTTGCTTTGTAAGACTTCCATGCTCTCCACTGGATGTGTGCTGCATCAGGATATGAAACCGACCTCTGCTGTGGGTGACGGGAAGTCAAGTGGGCCAACGCTGCACTGCCGTGTGCTTACAAGGAAATGAGCGACAGCCCTCGCCCTCTGGATCCAGTTCCCTATCTGCAGATGTGGGAGTGGGGGCATCAGGGGTAGGGGCCAGGTCACTGGTGCAAGCGTGCTAAGAGGCAGTCTACCAGCTCTGACCTTGTAGAATCTGGGGACCTCTTAATGAGTCAAACTACAAGGTCGAGGGGAAAGCCACAGCCCAGTTGGAATCGAGGTGAATGGCAGCAGCATCCCTGTTGGTGGCCTCCAGTTCAACCCTGCGTCTCCAAGGGTGGGGGTAGGGGGAGGCTTCTAGAGCCAAGGGATGGCAGGAAGCAATTCTGTATGGCCCCTCTCTTGCAAGGGGAAGGAAGAGAAAACATAGAAGTCTGCAACTTTCTCCCGTCTTTAATTAAACGCACAACTCTGCTGAGTCCTAATTTCCTAACCTTGCCGAAAGGCTCATCATAGACCATGCCATGGAAATGTTCTCAATGGAGCCTCAGTTGGCCTCAAAACGTTGTGGCCAAAGGGCATCCTGATGATAATGGTGACACCTGCTTTTCTTCCTGGAAAGCACAGATACCGCGCACTGCCTTTGGTTCTGCTACGACTTCATTAAGCTGCACGAAGTGTACGTGGCTGGGAAAACAACTGGTCCTTTGTGTTGCTTTTCAGTTTCCTTCTCTCAATGTGTCTATTTTAAATGGGTCAATGGATGTTACAGCTAGAAAAAGATGGCATTTGAATAAGATCCCAGAATGTGGCATCCAGCGTCTCGGCAGGCCAAGCCAGGCTCGGCCGGGAGAACCAGAACAGGTGAGTGACCCTGGAGGAGGTGCCACATGCCCGGGGGCCTCCAAGGAAGCATCTCTGCTCTCAAGTGGAAAGAGGGGGTCCCAGAAGCTCTCCAGGTGGAGGGGGCCAAGCAGCTCTGGCCAGGAAGAGCACCCTCAGATGGTTCAAATTTATACCTCACTCCTCAGGCAATGTGTCTTTCCCAGTTTTTGTTTTTTATCCTAACCTCTGCCACAGATCCTCAAGTAGCTGCTTGGAATCTTTACATCTAAAATCACAATGATTTAGGGACAGAACTGATGGTCTTTTGGCAAGTAAAAAATGCAATTTGAATCCTGGTTCTGCCACTTAACTAGCTGTGAGATCCTGGACAAGTTTCTTCCTTGAACCTCCATTTCCCCAGGTGAAAAGCAGAGAAGGTGCCTCTGGCAGAGCAGCTGAGGGTCTGCTCAGTGAGCCTGTTTGTCATCTGCGTGGACCCAGCAAGCTCTCAGCAAAGGGCAACTGCCTGCCTCCTCTCCTCACCGATGTGTGTTGACCCTCTCTCCTCCAGGAAGGTCCTGACCCTTGACTTCCTGCTTTGAAGCTTTCTTTATCACCCCAACCCCATCCCTTCTCTAAATGACCCAGTGTTAGGCAGCAATCCCCTGGGCTGTCTTTCTTCCCCCTGTGGCTCAGAGCTGCCCCCACCTAGCCCTGCCACAGTGCCCTGTCCCTGTCCCCGGACTGGTTCTCACCCTTTCTTCATACACCTGCACCCAGATGGATCCTGATCCCTGAAAAAGAAACTCACCCAAACACATTCATCTTCCCTCAAAGGTCCCAGACTTTTTCAGGAACAAAGACGATTCCACCAAATTCTGTCACCTCTTTTTGACTGACCCCTAAGTCCTGCTCCATCCCGGAACTCTGATTTCTCCAAGTCTTGTGCCAGGAACACCGAACAGTAAGCAGGAGGCTGCTCCACTGTCCACCCGAGACCAGTCCACCTCAATCCCCGGTGAGCAGTTACGGAGGATTAATGAGGAAACAAATAAATGTTCAATTTCATTCTCTTACTCATGGTCAAAGCCAGTCTATTCAAATGAGATACTGTGTGCAGGCTTCCAGTTGGCTATTCAGCACACAGTAGGTCCTTAACCAATGCCAGTTGAAACACTTCACTTTCCAGCTCCAAAGAACAGAACCACTGGCATGCGGGGGAAAGCCTGGGCTTTGACAAGACTAGTCCTACTGGCCCTGACACCCCCATGCTGGGCAATGTAATAGCAATAGCTCCAGTTGCTTCATCTGCAGGGAGAGGATAAGAATACCAGCTTTGGAAGATTCTTTTGAGGATTAGTATATAGAAAGCCTAGTTCACCACATGGCACACAGTAGGAACTCAATAAAAGCTATGTCTTTTCCTGACTCACAACCCCTATACCTCCCCTATACTTACCTAATCCAGTCTGGTGCACACACTAAGGCCAGAGTGAACCTGGCTTGGCCCCCTCCTGGATGGATGGCCTGGCTCTTGCAGCCTGAGTGGGCATGAAGCTGAGCCACCGGGCACCATGCAACATGGGCAGAGTTGTGCCTGAGTTTGGCATCTGGCCCCTTCTCTGAGGCCAGCCCAGGGTCTGAATGGCAGAGACCTGGACACGCTGCAGACAGCTTCACTTCTCCAACTGTACTTATCAGCATGTGCAGAGCATGTCCACAAATTGCTGTAAGTTCCAACTCCTTGGCCCGTTTACTCTTAGCCACACAGCTCAAGTGGCGAGACAGACTACTGGTGAGTTCCAGGTACCGGTGGGACCACACACGGCCTGGGCCTCACCATTTAGGCACTAATGAGAAATGCTGATCTTACAAAGAACCAGTGGGTTAGTACTCCTCCTCCCTGCCATAGAGAGAGCACAACTGAAACCATTCCCATCATCCCCCCAAATGGAACAAGCTCGGGGCCCCACCCTGTGAACAGCATCATCTCTGCTTCACAGAGAATGCCTGAAGAGACCCAGTGATGGCCACGTTCACAGCGCTGGAAGTGGTGAGCCTAGTGCCCGTCTTCGATCTGAGGGCTGATGCTCCAGGGTTCAGTCTAAACACACCTCCTGGTCTATCCCTGCTGCAAATAAGGCAGCTCAGGGAGTTCCTTCCCCGTTCATCCAGCCAACACTCACCGAATGCTGCTTGGAGCCAGGCCACAGAGGAACAGAGACAAAGTGAACGTAGGCCAGGCCTCAGGGTGCTTTGTAAGGGCCTTTCAGACGCCAAGCTGGGCTTGCGGAATCTAGGTCTTACCTCCTGGGAGGTTCTCACTCTAACCACGCCCCCTGAACACCTCCTCCTCACTGACAGTCTGAGATATCACCTGCCACAACAAGATCCAAACAGAGCCCCCCTCATCCCACCCCCTCCCATGAACCAAGCCCTTTCCTCCACATTCAGCACAGTGGCTTTGGCCCCAGGAAACATGGACTCTGAACTGGGTGTCCTTTTTCTCCAAGTCTCTGGCTCCATCTGCTGTCTCTGAATGTCACAAGGAGCTGAGGCTGGAAAAAGTGTCCGGAGGGTGCTTGTGAGCCTCGAGGAAGGCTTGGGGAGGGCCAAGGGTAAGGGCAAGAATGGCCCCGTGTGCAGCCAGGCCCCCACACCCAGCATGAGACTGGCTTCGTTCTCAGAGGATGGGGTGGGGTAGGAGGGTGCTGGCGAGAAGACTATTTGCTTGACCCTTGAGCCCACTGCAGTCTGGTTTCAATTAAGTACAAAAATGAGCCTAGTTACTAGGTTACCCTACTTGCCACAACTCGTCTGGAAAGCCAGAAATCATGTCACACAGGGTGACCTGGGGTTTCATCCACGGCGCTACAGTGGCTATACGGGCTGAGCAGAAAGAATGCGGACTTTGGAATTTCAGAGCCCTGGACTGGGGATGAATCATAGTTCAAAAACCATCAGTTGTGCAGCTTTGGAAACTTCACCTTCCTGGGTCTTACTCTTATCTGTCTAAGGGAATAAGAAGTAATCTCTAAAGGATAGCATTAGGCCAATTAAGTGACATAATGTATATAGACTAAGTAGCATGAACCTTATCTTGGTGAAATCTTTTGCAGCTACAAAAACTACCCATTTTCCAGATGGGGGTACTGAGGTTCAAAGAGCTTTGTATGACTTTACAATTTCATTTTGGTTTTTAAACGGTCACTATGTATTATAAAAAAAGAATCACATCTAAACCATAATGACCCAGAAGGTTAAAAGTGATAAAAGAGAAAGAGGCTAACGAAAAGAAAAACTGGTTTGCCTACTTTAAATCTAGCAAGCCTGAATTCTAGGCTGAAAAGGTTAAATGAGTCAAAGGGGCCACTGATGATTAATGAAGGTTTAATTCACAATGAGGATATGCGTCATAAATAGTCACATACCAAAAAGCAGAGCAGCAAAATATATAAAGCGTGAACTGCAAGGAAAGAAACAAAACCCAAAAAACAACCAATTCACCCCTGTGAATATTGAAGGATATGAACCAAGTAAGATATTAGCTTGAACTAAGATCCATATACAGATGATACATAAGGGGTGTGTGTGTGTATGTGTGTGTGTTCCCCTCAAACTTTATATCCTGGTAACAGAGTAAGTCTTTTTAAAAGCCCCTGGAACATTTACAAAATCCTATATTAAGCCAGAAGGAAAACTCAATAAACTCCAAACAGCTGACATGATACAGGCCACATTCTCCCCCGACGGTGCAATAAAAACTCTAAATGCATAACAAAACTAATAAGCAAAAAAACCAACTTGGAAATGAAGAGGATTTTGCCATTACACAACTCCTGAGTCAAAGGAGGACTTAAAATGGAAGGTGCAGACTATCTAGGAAGTAACAACCCAATATATAGTGGAATGTGACAAACGCTGTGCTGGGAGGACATCTGCAGCCTTCCATGGCTAGAGAACTACGCGAGATCAAGACATGTAGCTGTGAGTCAGAAAGCTAGAAGAACCGTTAATCCAGGGAGAGTGTCACAGAGCAAACATAAGAGCACAAATTATTCAATATAACACTGACGGAGCACTGACCTCTACCTCTAAAACCAATACATTATGTTAATTCATTGAATTTAAATTAAGAAAATTAAAAAAAATAAAGTGGATAGACCAAAATACTAAGAACTCAAAGCTTTAAAGGCGACAGCTATCAAAAATTGTAACAGACCATTACTAACCGTATTTTCAACTGTTACTTGTTTAAAAGTATAAAAGATGCTTCTTTAAAGAAAAAAGATGCTTTTTTGTAGTAAGGGCTTAAAAACTCTAGTGGCATTTATTTTTTCAGTCTAACTCAGTGCTGTTTCATATACTGTATATTGTCATTTTCTTGAATATTTTGTGCTTCATATTTTGAAGGTGTGTTATTCTAAAACCAAAACGAAACAAAAAACCAACTCTTCCTCTGCTCCCAACTCTAAAATAAATAGGTAAATATTTAAAAAAATTATGTCATAAAAATTATTCAGGTAAAAAAGAGAATAGTAGAACTGAGAAATGCAAAACCAAGTTCTTAAAAAATGGTAAAAAATACACAAAATTAGAAATAAAAAATAGCCAATGATTCTACATAAAAAATAAAATGAAGTTTACTTGCAACACTCAACGCAAATAAATTTGAAGATATAACTTAAATAGATAATTCTCTAGGAAAGCACGTCTTCCAAAATTATCCCTAGAGGAGGTGGAGATTGGAAAGAAGAACATGAAGAAAACACCTTAAAGTTATCAAAATGCTTAATCCCCAAATGGCATCAAGTTCAGATGGTTTCAGAAACAAATTCTTTTTTTTTTTTTTAAGATTTTATTTATTTATTTGACAGAGACACAGCAAGAGAAGGGGCAAGGCAGGGAGAGTGGGAGAGGATGAACAGTGAGCTTGATGCAGGACTTGATCCCGGGACTCTGGGATCATGACCTGAGCGGAAGGCAGATGCTTAACCGACTGAGCCACCCAGGTGCCCCCAGAGGCAAATTCTTTTTTCTTTTAAGATTTTATTTATTTATTTGACAAAGGGAGATCAAAAGCAAGCAGAGAGGCAGGCAGAGAGAGATGGGGAAGCAGGCTCCCTGCTGAGCAGAGAGCTTGATGCGGAACTTGATCCCAGGACCCTGAGACCATAACCTGAGCTGAAGACAGAGGCTTAACCCACTGAGCCACCCAGGTGCCCCCCGCCCCCCCTCCCCCCAGGGACAAATTCCTTTTGTTTTTTAAAGATTTATTTATTTATTTATTTATTTGACACAGAGAGAGAGAGATCACAGGCAGACAGAGAGGCAGGCAGGGAGAGAGGGGGAAGCAGGCTTTCCACTGAGCAAAGAACCCAATGCGGGCCTCCATCCCAGGACCCTGAGATCATGACCTGAACTAAAGGCAGAGGCTTAACCCCCTGAGCCACCCAGGCAACCCCAGGGACAAATTCTTAAACTGCAATTTGATTCCAAATTTTTCAAGGAACAGGTAACTATTTAAGCTGTTTAAAAAGAAGAAAGAAGGAGAGCTTCCGAATCCTTTCGGACCAGCACCAAAACTTGACAGGACAAAAAACAGTCAACTAGACATTTCAGTCATGAATATTAATGTAAACAGGATGATTGAAATGCTTGCACATATAATTCAGTGGTGGAGTGAAAGAATCCTACAATACAACTCAGGAGGATACATCCTGGAATTCAAGACTAGAACACCTGTGAATGTAAAGCAGCACATTTCTAGGTCAAAGACAAGAACCCTGAATCATTCCAAAAGATGTTGAAAAGGACTTGGACAAAATTCAAGAGCAATTCTTGACTTAAAAAAAATAAGAATGGAAATTTTCTTTATCATGAGAACAAAGATACATGAGACTGAAAGCTAGCATCTTGGTTAATGATATAATATTAGCCACATTTTCATTAAAATTATAAACAGGGCACCTGGGTGGCTCAGTTGGTTAAGCGTCTGACTCTTCATTTTGGCTCAGGTCATGATCTCAGGGTTGTGAGATGGAGCCCCGCCTCAGGCTCTGTGCTCAGCAGTGAGTCTGCTTGAATTTCTCTCCCCCTCATCCCCTCCCCCCCTCTAAAATAAATAAATCTTTTAAAAGATTTATAAACAAAAGGATGTCTACCATTTAACATGACACTGGAAATACAAAGCAATGTAGTAGGACAAGAGAAGGAAATTGGTGGTCTGAATATTGAAAAGGAAAAAATGGAATTGTCACTGTTTGCAAAGGATAGAATTATAAAGCTAGAAAATTCAAGAGAGCCAATGGAATAAAATAAGGGAAACACTGAAGCCTGTTTCAGTAAAGTGGTGGGCTATAGCATTAATATTAAAAAAAAAAAAAAAACAGCCTTTCTATACACAGACAAATTACAATTACAATAAGAAAAGATCCCATTGATAATAGCAACCAAAGAGATGAAATGCCTAGGTAAAAACTGAAGAAATGTGCCGGATCTATTTGAAGAAAACTCAAAAACTCTTAGTAAATGGAAAGATACACAGTGCTCTCAGATAGGAAGACTCAAGATCATAAAGATGTAAACTCTCTTTGAATTAATCTATATTCAATTCAATTCCAATTATAATATCAAAAATTACTTTTGGCAATTAAAAATTTTATTAAAGTTCATCTGAAAAATAAACATGAAATAATAACTACAAAGATATTAAGAAAAAGCAACAGGGGAAATGGGAGCAGGGGGAGGCAAAAACTAGCCTTACCAGCTAAAAGTACATTAATATGAAGCTATAATATTCAGAAAGAAAGGAAAGAAACAGTTTGGCACAGGGGGAAAAAGTGAACAAATCAATGGAACAACAAGAAAAATAACAACAACAACAGCAATACTGAGATGGATTTAAATAGTTGGTAACAATAGTAACATTTCAAATTGGGGGTAGGTAAAAGAGGAAATTACCAACAAATGGTGGTGGTGTTATCCGATGACTGGTGGGGAAAAGTAAAGTGAGATACCACATTTCTCCTTGTACCAAAATAAAGTCAAAGATTAAGCACAATCAAATGGATGGATGAGAAAAATTTCAGAAGAAAGCATGGGTGAATCATAACCTTGGAGGCCATCTAAGCAGGACAGAAAACAAAGAAGTCATGAAAGACTGATGAATCAGACTACATAAATATGTAAAACTTCTAAGTGGAAAAAAAAGCCAAACAAAAGATTAGCAAAACAGAAGGCAGGGGAGGACTGTTATTTATAACACAACTGACATGGGGCTAATTTCTTCATTTTATAGAATTTACACTAATAAATATAAAAATGACAGCCCACTACAAAAATGGGCTAGCCCAGAAACCGGTAACTTATGGACAATGGCACACAAGTAGCCAATAAACACATGTGAAAATAGCCTCATTCATAAATGAAAGAAACAAAAATCAAGCCGTAAGGAAATACTACCACCTTAGCAGGTCAGGCAATAAAGTGACTGATGATGCTTCATCTGGGCAGAAGTCTGGAGAAATGGCACATTACTTTAGGAAAGGAAATTAGGCAATATTTATTAAAACTAAAATGCAGAGTCCTAGGTCATTTATTCCAGCAATCCTCATGCTAAGGATTTATCCATGGATATACTCACACAAGTCCCTCAAGATATGTAAAATAGAATGTCTATGAAGCATCAGTTGTAATTTTTGAAAAAGGCAATAGTCCATCAACAGGGCTAAATAGTGGTTAAATAAAATATGGTATATCCACATAACACAACATGCATGAAACGTTTAAGAGGGAGAAACATGAATACACATTCTGAAAAATATCTCTAAGATTACAATAAATTAAAAGCAAGTGTTTTTTTCCTGAGTATAATTTGTAAGGAAATTTTACACACACACACACACACACACACACACAGACACACAGACACACACACAGAGCTATGTATGTACCGGTTTGTGCATACAATTTTTTCTAGGAAAAATTCAGAAAAATGTTGATACTGCTTACAGGAGCGGGTCTGTGGTGCCTTCACCCTTCACTTGTAACTTCCGTGCTGTTCGAAGTTCTAACCATATACGTGATTTGCCTTCTAGAAAAATCAAGGATTATGAGGAACGTGATACTGGACCATTTCTCCTCTGCATAAAATATTTTTAGATATTTTGCTTATAAGCTAAACCTTCTTAAAATAATTATTTCAGGACTTTCTATTTTTTCAAAAATTTCATGGCTGGAAATCAGGGCACTAAATCAGTCTGCCCGTATGGTCAACCTCTCCTGCTATCAGCATTCCCAGATGGGGGGCAATTACCAACCTCATCCCTTCTCCCTCCTATGACCACCGGTTTTGTTCTGCTTTGAAAGCAGGCCCACATTTAGAGCTAAATGAACACTAATGTTACAAGCGATAGCAAAAATAAAATATTATTAAAATAGCATCTTTCTACCACAAAAGGAACAGAGTCCTATCACCCCACGTATACCTTCCGTCCCCACCCCCCAGCCCCCTGCCTTTGGTCCAGGATGATAAATGTCATGCCAAGAAAGTTATCATTATAACCAATCCACTAGGAAATGGAGGGAAATGATTTTAATTTTGACAACTAAATGAGCTTTGACAAATGACTTAACTAACACTCTAACCAACTTGGGCTGATAAAAATCGGGCACTTTTTCCACGTCGATGAGAAAAATTCATCTTCACTCCATTTCATAAATGTTAGCAGCCACCCGGGGCCCCTGTCACAGCTGTTCCCACACAGGCCCACAGGCCCACCTTCCCAGCGGGGACCTCTGCTGAGTCCCCTTCCCCTGCGGGCCTCTCTCCTGGGACCATGGTAGCCTCCACCCACCCTTTCCTCACAAAAGGATGGAATCTGAAGTCCCTCCAGACACCAGACCCTCCTGCTGCCCTGCTTTCAACCCACCGAGTTCTGCTGCTCTCTAGCTTCTGAAGTGAAGTAAGTGATGCTACCACAGCTCGCGGAGAGAAGCAGGCTGCCTCGGAGGAAACGAAGGACAAGAGGAGAAAGAAAGGGGCCCAAGAGGACACTGAATCAGTGTCGTGAACAGAAGTGGGGAGTCTGAGTTCACAGGTCTGGAATCCAACACCTTCCCCACCTCCCACCCCACTTTCCATTTTGATGATTGCTGGGAATGAGTTCCCCAGGGCCAGAGTGGGGCTTCCTGTGATAGGCAGCTGCAAAGTCTGACCACTCCAACCCCTCACATTTCGGCTGTGCTGAGCCCAAGGCTAGGAGAAGCTCACTGCCAAGGCAGGACAGAGTTCCACAGAAGAAGCACGAGGTGTACCAAGCCCTCACTGTGAAGTGGGAACTCAGCAGGCAGACAGAAGGGCCAGGACGACGGTGCTTGCTCGGCACAGCTGGAAGCCAGGGCACCCAACACAGAGGGAGCTGGAGGCCCCCCAGGTGCACACCCTTCCACCCTCTACTCCAAGCTTCCTCTGGCTGTTGCAACTCAGCCAAGTCTGTTTCAAGGCATGGCCCCTGGATGGGACACCACACATGTCACATGGTCTAGCCTGGTGGCCAGAAGCTAGGCTCCTAGGACACATCAATCACACTCCCACCTGTGCTGATTACAAGCTGTTTCTCTCTCCATGAATTGGGTTTGGGAGAACCAGGTACAGAATTTTACATTAATCCCTATTTAACTACAATGATTAAGTGCAAAAACCTGGAATCGGCTTAAATATCCAACAACAGAAAATAATTTAAGGTGCATGCGGTATTTCACGGCTTTTAAGAAGTTACAGAAAAAATGCCTCAGCATAGAACAGTAAATGCAGTACAGTCCTTGTTTTTTTTTTTTTTTAAAGGTGTATTTATTTATTTGAGAGCGAGAGAGTGTGTGTGAGGGGAGGGGCAGAGGGAGAGGGAGAGAGAGAATCCCAAGCAGACTCCGCACTGAGCATAGATCGTGCGGGGCTCGATCTCATGACCCTAACTAAGATCATGACTTGAGCTGAAATCCAGAGTCAGACACGTAACCAACTGAGCCACCCAGTTGTCCCAGTCTACTTATTTTTTTAAAATTATATATTTGCTTATATGTGCATAGAAAATATCTGTAGGAGTGAATTTTCAAATTACCAAACTTTGGAAAAGGTATGAAAAGGGACTTTCACTTTTCCTACAGCATTAGGATTAGTCAATACAGGATGTCTGTGTACTTACGGGCAGGCACACGAGTACACATGCACACAGCTTTCGGACAGCACGGCACACAGGTCTGAATTCCCTGATCCTTCCATTTACTAGCTGAAACTTTGGGCCAGCACTGTGAAATATTTCTTCTTGCATTAAACAGGACTTTGTCAGTTCCTTACAAGGCGGCTGAACGGATTAGCGTGAATTTATGTCCATTGCCTCATACAGAGCCGGCACTCCAGAAATGACAGCTGGTTCTGTAACAAGTAATACTACCGCTGTGGCTGGCAGAGTAACGGCCCCCTGGAGTCCAGCTCCTAATCCCTGGGACCTGGGGTATGTTACAGTACATGACAACGGGGAATTAAGGCTGTAGGCAGCATTAAAGCTGCTAATCACCTGACCTTAAGATGGGGAGATTATCCTTGATTACCTGGGTGGGCCCCTTATGACCACAAGGTCCTTAAATAGGGAAGAGAGGGGTGGAAGAGTCAGAACCAGAGACATAGACAGCACTGGGAGAGAGACTCAAACCCAATTCACGGAGAGAGAAATGTCTTTGCAGAAGGAGGGGGCCGCCAGCCAAGGAATGTGGGTGGCCTTGAGAAGCTGGAAAAGGCAGGAAAACTAATTCTCCCTCAGAGCTCCCAGAAAGGAATACAGCCCTGCCATCCTGATTTTAGCCCATTTCAGAATTCTGACCTCGAGAAGTGTAGGCAAAAACACCCATGTTGTTTTAAGCTACTAAATCAATGGTAGCATGAACCTAGTAGTAATTTGTTACAGTAGCAATAGGAACAGGGATAGGAAACTTACATAACTGCCATTAAAAAATATATTAATAAAATAGTTCCTTCTAATAGCTTTTTATCACCATCCCAGCCTATCAAGATCCAGGAGTGAGATTATAAAAAGCCAACCTGCACAGTGTGTTGGAGTCAAGAACAGGAGATAAAAAAACCCAGAAAGTCAAGAATGGGGAAAATTCTAGGACAGGAAGAAAGGCAGCTGTGGAAGTGGCCAGAAGAGCTGTCCCACCAGGGGTCTCTGGGCTAGCTCTAGCATACACCCAGACTCAGGAGACAACAATGAGCTGGGGTCAGCTCTTTTGGGGAGCTGATCCCCACCAGAGAACATCACTAGGGAGGACACCCCTTGCCCTGGCCCTGACTCCAAACCACGGCAAGCTATGGAGCTTGCATGGTGGGAAATGGTGCAGACCCATGGTCCAGGCCCCAAGGCAGAGGGCTCACAGGAACCACAGGCCACATCTCCAGCATCCAGTGTGCCCTGATAGTTACGTCTTTTCGGATTCAATCCTCACGGTAACTGTATGAAAAAGATGGGAGGTCAGATCATGTCTGTGGAGCAGGCAGGAGTTATCAGCTGCCTCTTGGAGCTGAGGAAAGTGACGGTCACAGAAGTGAAAGGACCACACCACAGAGTGACCCAGCAGCTGGGCCTCAATTGGAATCCAGGTCTGTGCTACTGGCTTCCCATTATCTTTCTCTAAGCCCACCAGGTGTGTTGAGTGTTCATGAACAGGTGTTCTTAGAGCACCAACTAAAGAGTTCCTGAGTGATATGGTATGCCAGAGAACAGGTGACCTATGTTGGCACAGGGAGCAAGAGGAGCTGATCCAGGCATGCGCCCCCTCTGTCCCAAGGGTAAGGTGATTTCCAGAAGCTTGTGTAAGCACATCTGGCCAAACACTGCCAAAAACTGGAGGATGCCTACTCCCTGCACAAGGGTGTCCTCCCCTCCTGCCCCAGGGCTCTTGACCCACTCCAGCTCCTGGATTCTAGTGAGGCATATCCCTTCAGCGTCCACCAAGCACTGGGAGAAATTAGCAGGGTCATCTGGGAGCTAACAGGCTAGAGTTTCGAGCAGAACTGAGACAAGAACCTGCTTTGAACCCACCCAACATTTGGGAAAGCAAAGGGACTAGCTTCATAGAACCAGCTGGCAAAAACCTAATTTTATAACCTCATGTGTTTATGTGTTGGTATTTTCGGTGATTCAAAAATGCATTACTTTACAGTATGGGAGAGTTAAAAGAAACAAGGCTCACAACCGGATCTAGGGCAGTCCTATGTAGTCCTCTGACGAGGACGTTTGAACAATGTGAGTGAGGCCAGAAGCGCTGCAGTACATGGAGTAAAACTAACTATAAACTCAAGACCGTCTTGGGGAGTTATGCCCACTATGCGACACTTTGCAAGGAGCTGCTTTTCTCCATGGCAGCTGCTAGCCACTCAAAGCTTGGAAAGCTCTTTAATCTCTCCTCCCACTAAGGAAGCCAGAGCAGAGAGCTTATTCTGGAACCAAGCCAGAAAGGAGCTCCATGAGAGGTTTTTCCCCCTAAAATCATTCTCAAGAAAGTTATCATCAAACCTAATGGCACCTAGATGTCCATCAACAGATGAATGGATAAAGAAGATGTGGTGTGTATGTATATATATATATATATATATATATACACACACACACACACACACACACACACACACACACACACACACACACAATGGAATACTATGCAGCCATCAAAAGAAATCTTGCCATTTGCAACGACGTGGATGGAACTAGAGGGTATTATACTGAATGAAATAAGTCAATCAGAGAAAGACAATTATCATATGATCTCTCTGACAGGAGGAATTTGAGAGGCAGGGTGGAGGGTTTGGGGGGTAGGGAAGGAAAAAAATGAAACAAGATGGGATCGGGAGGGAGACAAACTGTAAGACACTCTTAATCTCAGGAAACAAACTGAGGGTTGCTGGGGGGTGGAGGGTAGGAAGAGGGTGGTTGGGTTATGGACACTGGGGACTGTGTGCTATGGTGAGTGCTGCGAAGTGTGTAAGCCTGATGATTCACAGACCTGTACCCCTGGGGCAAATAATACATTACATGTTAATAAAAAAAATTTTTAGAAAAAACCTAATGGCAATCGGGAAAGGGAAAGCTCCTGAACAACTACTTTGTACTAGACTTTTTTTTTTTAAGATTTTATTTATTTATTTGACAGAGAGAGAGATCACAAGTAGGCAGAGAGGCAGGCAGAGAGGGGTGGGGGAAGCAGGCTCCCTGCTGAGCAGAGAGCCCGACGCAGGGCTTGATTCCAGGACCCTGAGATCATGACCCAAGCTGAAGGCAGAGGCTTAACCCACTGAAACACCCAGGCGCCCTGTACTAGACTTTCAATTTTTTATCTCAGTGAGGCCTCACAAGCCTTCCTCCCTTGAGCAACTGAGGGCCTTCACTGGGTGTTCCCCTCACACCTCCCTAACCACCCCTCCCAGACCCTGCTGCCAACAATCAGGCCCGAGTCGGCATGCCCTTATGCCTACATGCTGCTTCTGGGTCTTCCAGGAGGAGGGTGCTCATGAAGGACAACGGCCAGCACCAAGCTGCTAACTCACCAGTGGGCCACCAATACCTCCCATCTCCCACTTGTATTTCCCTCTAAGAGAAAAGGCTGCAGAAGCTTTGCCAAACCTCTGGGCTCTGAGAGATCCTTCACCTGGCTGATTACGGAGCATGAAGTCCAGCTTGGAGGATGGGAGACACTGGAGAGGTAACAGTTCCCTCACCCCACTGGAGGCCTTGTGGCCAATGTGTACTTAACAGAGTGCTGCCTGGGAGTCAGGTGGTCTTTCACATCTCCCAGGGCCACAAAGACCGATGGGTCACTGCAGCAAGATAGCAGTAGATGCCAGAAGAACACAGAGGTGGAAGTGTGTGGGTGGAGGGAGCAGGAAGTGGAGGAGAAGAACCTGAACCTGAAGGGAGTACAAACTGAGAGAAGGAACATAGGCCTTCTGTAAGGAAGGAAGGTTCGTGGAGGTGGGGAGCAGACGAGACGGCCTTGAACACTGGACTTTGGCGGGAGGGAAGGAGGAGATAGGGAAGGTTTACGATGGTCAGGTCAGGGTCAAAGGGGTATATTATAGTGTTGGCTGCACAGAATGGTCAACTCACACTCCCACCTTCCTCTTGCCTCTGCCCCACGTTTCTCCCTACTGAGGGCAGGAGGTCTAACCTTGTGGGTTGAATTCTAGGATCCTATATGGACTATACTTTCCAGGGTTGGGACTTTTGGTGTGTGTGTGTGTGTGTGTGTGTGTGTGTGTGTGCTCCTGAGTCAGCATATCCAAGTGTGCCACTAGGCCTCAGGTGAAGGTGAGAAGGTAAGATGGGACTATCAGAGAGGACCCAACCGTCTTATGCTTTGCCCCCTCTCCTCCAGAGGCTGGCAGGCTACTAGCTCAGTTCTAGGGACCAGGGCCAATCTCACCTCTCCCCATCTGTCCCTCTTCCTCTTGGCGGCTAACGGGGTGTGCTCCATCAAGGGGGAAAGGCTAGGCCTCCCCCATAGGCTGATGTACTCAAGAGAGGGGACTGGCACATACTGGGGCTGGACCCAAGCCATCCTTTTGGCTTGTTTTCCCCTATTCCCCACTCCCATACTTCCCATGGGCACACTCTGTGGGCAGGAGAGTGGCTGGGCTAGGAAGGTTTGAGAACTTCTGGATTCCTACCCTTCACTGAGAACCTCATATCGACAGGGAAGGCAGGGTCCAACTCATAGTGGTTCCCGCTACAACCTGGGGTGTCTGCTGGATCGGAATCAGTTACTGGGATTCTGCTGGTTAACACTGTGACTCTGGACAGGAAGCAGCCAGGAGCCACAAGACTTCTCCCAAGCTCAGAGCCTTCTCCATCTTCTCACCCCAATCCCAGCCCCAAGGAAGATTAAGGGGGGAAAAAAAAAGACCAGGGACTGTAGGAAGGCCATGTTACGCAGTTTGTATATGTGCTGCCGAAGCGAGCACGCAGTTTGGAATTGTTTACTTTGTAAACAAACCAATGGCAATAAAATTATGCTGAACTTTTAATAAGATGCACATCATATTAGGTCTGTATTTTTGCCAGAAAAGAAAAAAAAAAAAAAAGGTAGGGGGAAGTAGAGAGAGAAAAATGCCTTGAAGTAAAGATCACAAAAGGGGTTTCCTGTTATGAGATACGGATGCATTTCCCTGACCAAAACCAGACTGATCAAAATGCCAAATCGAAAATTATGAAAACTACAAACAGGTGACAGATGTGAACTTGTTTCCTCCACTGCCTGGACCCTAGGAGGCAGCCTGGGGGTCACCCCAGCCCCTGGAGCTGGCAAGAGCCTTGCCATCCCCAAGGGCGGCACTGAGGGGCTGCCTCAGAAAGCAGCTCAGGGTACCTGGAGCCAGTTGCAGCCTTTTGAATGGGCCTCCTTTTGTTTCCTTTGAGTCTGGATGACCAAATGAGACAGTTACCCCCAACTGAGCACATTCTAGCACTGGACCAACAACATGCACCCTGTAGCCAGCAAAATGCCCAATGCTGGTTTGCTGCTGGCCTGACCACAGCCGCCCTCCCAGGCATTCCAGGACCAGCCCTCCCTGCGAACCCAGCACAGGCCTGGAGGTACATGCGAGAGGCCAAGTCCTGGTCAGAATGGCAGCAACGTGAGTGGAGGGACTGTTTCTGTTTTTGTTTTGTAACAGTTATGATTCAGACAAAAGGTCAAATGTCCGAACACGGTCTTTGCTATTACACACATTCTTCTGGGTCTCTGCACATGCTGTTCCCTCTGATGGAATGCCCTTCCCTTGTTTTTCCACCTAGCAAGCTCCTGTTGGTCTTTTAGGTGGAAGTCACCTGTCACTTTCCTCTGAGCGCCCTCTACATTTCCAGGAAAGCCAACCAGTTCTTCCCTTGGCATCCCCCCTCAGAGTGCACTCCCAATGTTCAGAGGCTGTACTCTCTTGGCACTCTCCCTTCTATAAGGTTGTGAGCTCTGACAACTGAGCCAGTGTCTACCTTGGGTCTGGATCCCTGCCACTGGGCCCAAGGGACCTGCTAAAGACTCACCTTCTGTGCCTAGCAGAGCACTGACCTACCATTATTAGAGGCCTAACACTTGACCCTTTTTTTTTTTTTTAAAGGTTCAGACATGGCAAGTCTGAATTCACTTTTCCCTTCTAGGTTCCCCTGCCTAGAGCAAACTTTCAGGAAGACAGAGGTCTTCCTGTATGCACTTCAAATGCCAGGTTCCAAGGGCATCAGCCAACTCTATTCCTGGTAATCTTCATGGGAGGATGGAGAGAATGTCCTCCTACCTAGGCCTGGGGGGACCCCTATGAAGGAGGGCTGTCTGCTCACCAAGCATCAGGGTGAAGGCACCCCAGCAAGACAGTGAATGGCTCTCCATCCCAACACCCCTGCGAGCACCAGCCAGCCAGTTTACAGGAGCCCTGGCTCTATGCTGCCTGTCCCTTCTGAATCCCTGGGCCAAGGCCACAGCCACAGGCAGGGAACAGCCTTCTCACCAATAGTAGAACAGACACTTCTGTCTATAGCCCAAATCAGAGAACAGCTATCGATGCACATAAGCTTTCCTACATTCTCTGAGTACTGCTACTACTAAAACTATCTGCCATTTATAAAAACCAACAGCTATGAAAGGCATTAACAGGTATCTCGTTTAATCCTCCTAACAAGCCCATAGGGAAGGTATTCCCATTATGGTTTTAGGAAGAGTAACTGAGGTTCAGAAAGGTGAAGTCATTTACTCCAAGGTCACCTAGCCAGAAAGGGACAGAAGTCATTCTAAGGCAGCACTTTCTGACCCTAAAGCTTGGATCCTTACTGAAGCCCTGTGATACTATAAGGGAAGTCTGAAAAGGCAGCAGCAAATATGGATGTCTAGTAGAAGCAGATACACACAGAACTAGAGGAGGAATGAGAGATGGCCCCACAGGAACCCTTTCTACTCTGAGCTGGTCCCCTATGATCCGCAACCCTCCTCTCCTAGGACCCCAGCACCTGCCTCACCTACCAGATTAATCCACATTCCCAGAGTCATCATATAGGCCATGAAGGAATTATCAACAAACTTCAAAAGACCAAAACCATAAAACATTTGCCCTCTCACCACAGCAGAATAAAAGCATAAGTCAACAACAAAAGTTAATTAGAAAATCCCCAAATGTTTGGAAATTAAGCAACACATTTATAAATAACTCATGGATCAAACAAGGAACTACAATAAAAATTTTGAAATAGTTTTAACCAAATGATTAACTAAAAATATGACATATCGGGATGAAACTAAAGTAGTATTTATAGGAAAATTTATAGTTCTAAATTACATATTTTTGAAAAGGTTGATAATCAAGGACCTAAGCTTTCATCTCAAGAAGCTAAAGAACAGCACAGTAAACCCAAAGAAAGTAGAAAAAAGAAAAGAAGATAGAAGAGAAATCAATGGATAGAAGCAAATGAACAATAAAGAAAACCAACATAGCCAAAAATTGGCTATTTTAAAATATTAATAAAATTTATCAATACCTAGCAAAACTGATCAAGAAAGAAAGAGGGGGAAAAACCCCACAAATCATCAGTATCAGAAATAAAATGGGGGACATCAAGGAGCAGCTGGGTAGCCCAGTTGGTTGAGCAGCTGACTCTTGATTTTGGCTCAGGTTGTGATCTCGGGGTCCTGGGATCAAGCCCAGCATGGGGCTCCCTACTCAGCAAGAGTCTGCTTGTCACCCTCTTCCTCTACCTCTTCTGTTGCTCATGCTCTCCATTTCTCTCTCTCTCAAACAGATTTAATAAACAGATTCCAAAAAATATAAAAAGACAATAAGAGGATTTTATGATTCATTTTAAGCTTTCAATAAATAGACAAAAATAGGTTAATTCCTTATAAAAACATAACAACAAAAGTGATACACAAAGAAATAAAAATCAGAACAGTCATATACATATTGAAGTAGCTAAATTCATATTTAAAAGACTTCTAATTAAAAAAAAAAAACAAATCTACAGATCCTCATAGCTTCTCTGGTGAACTGTTCTAAACCTTTGAGCAAGAAATAACAACTTTATACAAATTCTTCCAGAGAATGTAAGAAGAGTAGACACTTTACAACTCTTTTATAAGCCCAGAATAATGCTGATGCTAAAACATGACATAGACAATTTAAGAAAGGATAAATTATGAGGTAATATATTTAATGAACACAAAAATGCTAAAAAAAAAAAACCAGCAATATATAAAAAGAATAATATTCACAACCAATTAGGATTAATTCTAGGAATGCAAGGTGGGTCTGATATTTAAAAATCAATAAATATTAACTCACCACCTTAACAGAATAAAAGAGAAAAATCATATAATCATCTCAGTAGAAGCAGAAAGACCTTTTATAAACTTCAACACCGATTTGTCATAAAAAAAAACAACAAAAAAACTTCCGCAAAGTAGGAATAGGAAGAAACTCCCTCAATCTGACAAAGAATATACATGAAGAAACCCATGGCTAACATAGTATTTACTGGGGGAAGAGTAAACACTTCTCCTACTATCAGGAAGAAGACAAAGATAATCTGTTCTCTCCACTTCTATTGAACATTGTACTGGAGTTCCTAGCAAGTAAGTTTAAAAAAAAAGGCAAAAAGGATAGGAAAACTGTATTTCTAGATGACATAGTTGTTTACAAAGAAAATCCCAAGGATTCCACAAAACTAGTATTAGATCTAGTGACTTAGCAAGGTTGCAAGAACTTATCATCAAAATACATAAATCTACTTTATGTCTATATTCTAGCAGCAAAGAATCAGAAAATAAGAAAATACAATTTTTTTTTTAAAAAAGGTTTTATTTATTTGAGAGAGACAGCCCACAAGTCGGGGGTGGTGAGGAAATAGGGCAGAGGGAGAGGGAGAAGCACACTCCTTGCTGAGTAGGGAGCCTAACCCTGAGATCATGACCTGAGTCGAAGGCAGACACTTAACCAACTGAGCCACCCAGGCAAAAATAATCATTTTCAATAGCATCAAATAAAATACTTAGTAATAAGTTTAATAAAAGATGTGCACGACTTTGCACCTGACACTAAAAAAGTTGCTGAGAGAAACGAAACACCTAAATTAATGAAAAGATACACCATGTTCATGGATTGGACTACCGTCCCTAAAGTGTTCCATAGGCTCCATACAATGACCATCAAAATTCTAATATACATTTTTAAAAAAAGGAAATTAAGTTGATTTGAAGATTTATATGGATAAAAGGACCTAGAAGAACTAAAACAATATTTTTTTAAAAAAATATTTTATTTATTTATTTGACAGATGGAGATCACAAGTAGGCAGAGAAGCAGGCAGAGAGAGAGGAGGAAGCAGGCTCCCTGCTGAGCAGAGAGCCCCATGTGGGGCTTGATCCCAGGACCCTGGTATCATGACCCGAGCCAAAGGCAGAGGCCTTAACCCACTGAGCCACCCAGGTGCCCCTAAAACAATATTTTTAAAGAACAAAAGAAAGACTCAGACTATATGATTTCAAAATTCACTGTAAAGCTACAATAATCAAAACAGCATAAGACTGGAATAAAAGTAGACAGTTCAAGAGTATAGAACAGAGTCCAGAAACAGATCCACACAAATTCAGCACTTGATTTTTTTTTCAACAAAGATGCCAACGCAAGTCAATGGAAAAGGTAAATCTTTTCAATAAATGCTAAAATAAACATTTAAAAAAATCCCTTTTTCACACAATAAAAAAAATTAATCTGGGTTGGAACACAGATCTAAACATAAAAGCTACAACTATAAAGCTTCTAGAAGAAAACACAGGAAAATATCTTCCTAACCTTGGGGTGCGCAAAGACAAAGATTGCGTAGAGAGAGGGGAAAAAAAAAAAAGCACAAGCCGTTAATTACATACTGATAAATTTAAGTTCATCAAAATCGAAACCTTCAAAAGATGGCATTAAGAAAATGGAAAAGTAGGGGCGCCTGGGTGGCTCAGTGGGTTAAAGCCTCTGCCTTCGGCTCAGATCAGGATCCCAGGGTGCTGGGATGGAGCCCCGCATCGGGCTCTCTGCTCAGCAGGGAGCCTGCTTCCCTTCCTCTCTCTCTGCCTGCCTCTCTGCCTACTTGTGATCTCTGTCAAATAAATAAAATCTTAAAAAAAAAAAAAAAGAAAATGGAAAAGTAAGCTACAGACTGGGAGAAATAATCTTACATTATCTGACAAAGGACAGATATCCAAATTTACAAGAACCCCTACAAATCAACTCTAAGGGAAACAGCCCAGTATAAAAATGTGTCAAGGAACTAAGCAGTGACTTCAAAGAGATAATCGAAGGACCAAGGAGCATAGTAACAGATGAGCAACAGTTTATTCTACCATATTGGTGGCCCCCCAGTAATGTGGGGACATTTGTCCTTAAAATGGACGAAAGGGTGGTGCAGAGGGGTGAGCAAAGGTTCCCAAACATAGCCCAAAGGCAGGATCCAGGCTATGGACAGTCTGCTACACACTGTGTCACCAAAAAACCCTTGAGCTGACATTTAAAAACAGGAGACCTCACATGAAGATCTAGACTTCAGCTAGAAACGGCAAGCTGTGGCTATGCCAGCGCTACATTCCCCTGTAGCTGAACAGTGAGCAGTGGCTCCTGGGTGCACTGAGGTCTCTGTTCCTTACATAGAGCATAGAAATGCCTGTCTTCGGTGTGCTGTTTCCCTCCATCTAGCCCCTGCCAGGCCCCAGAGGGCACCCGAGGGTGGGACCCAATTCTAGAACCTGTATCTTGGAAAGACTCTGGAAGGCACTGAAAATGTGCAGGATGTGGAAAGAAAGGTGTGACAGAGCCTCCAGGTGTTTGTAAACTGGTTCTTATACAGAGGGGACATCCACACTTGGAACATCCAGGGGCCAGCATTTGGGCCATTAGAGAAATTTCTAAGAGGCTAACTGGTGGCATCAAAAGAAAATGGCAGCATTTCTTAGGCCCAAATGGCTAAGACGCAGCTGTCTGAGGAGGGAAAATACGTGGGGCGTGGACTGAGGAGTACTTACCCTGCACTGGTAAGGAAGCTGGAGCATATCCCCTTCACCCCTTTCCACTGTCAGACTCTGACCTCTCATCTCTGTAGGTCACTATTCCGGCTGAGAAGGCTACCAAGGGACAATCACCATCACCTTCCCTTGACAGTCCCATGCACTGAGGCACAAAAGAAGCCAAGAGGAACTGCAAGTTTCCAAATAGGGGTCCCTTGGCTACATATAACTTACTAAGCCTCTGGCAGATGCCTGAGCTGTCTGTGCTAGCCTTGTCCGACAGGGCAGATCTTTGGGTCTCCTGACAGCAACCCAGTTTACAACAATGATGGGCCAGAACACTTCCATGTAGACACTTCCGGTGAAATAAACACTTGCCCCTGAGAAGGATAACGTTGAGGTCCCCCATCTAACCCCAACATACCAACAGGCTGGTACTTCCCGAAGCCAATGGCCACAGTGGGCCCCAAATACCAGGACCCAGGGGTGCACATGTGCTCAACAAGGGATTCCTGAGCCCTGCTCTGGGCCTGGCCCTGTGCTAGCATCCCAGGGATGAGTCACCTCAGCAACAGCCCTGAGGTACAAACCCCTAATTTGCAGATTACTGTTGACAGAGACAGGACTCAGTCTTTTGCTATGCATATATGACTTTCATATGAATTTACACATTCTTTCTCCCTCAGCTCTAGAAGATAGTGTAAAGGCCACTGGAGGTAGAGTTAGGAGACCCAGGCTCAAGCTCCCATTGACCTTGAACAAAACATCATTCGTCAGGGTCTCAATTTTTGTCTTTGGAGTATCTGCCAAAGCTGCCCCGCAGGGGTCCTGTGAAAATGTTTTATAAGCCAAAAACCTCTCACCCAAAGTAACCACAACACACACATGTGCCATAAGTGTACACATTAAGACAAGAAATAGAGAAGTCTAGTAGAAGGTCTGAAGCAACAGATGTGACCATCACTAGAACACCAGTATCAATGAAGGGGCATCTGGACATACTATTGCTATGATGGTGGTTAAAAAAAAAAAAAAGAAAAAGGAAATCCAGCTGTTTTCACATGGAATTATCTTCCAAGACAGACTTTTTGTGGTGGTAGGGAAAGCAAGGTACAAAACAATGTGTATTATGGTATCATTACTATAAAGAAAAAATACGGGGTAGGGAATGTACATGGATATGCTTGAATGTGCATGCAGTATTTCTGGAAAGAAACTAGAAATGGTACAAGGGTGAAAAACATTCCTTACGTCTTTTGTATAGTTTGGATTTTTTCCTATCGTGAGAATGTTATACCATTATTTATTTATTTATACCTATTTTCTTTTAAACAATAAAACATTAAGTTAAATGCTGTAATTATTGAATCTCCACCTGGCTGTAACCCAAGAGGGAACCTGTCCTCACTGACCCCTGGATGCCTCTGTCCTGTGGGCTGATTTTCCCAGAGAGAGACTCCCTAGCCGAGCTCCCAGGCAGGCCAAGCTCTGGAGCCCTCTTCCTCAGCCCTCCACACCATCCCTTCTTCCTTCTGTCTACAACTAGCCCCATTTCCCACAGCAATCACTCCAGGGTGTGCTGAGGCCTTAAGGAAGCCAAAGCTAGTATGGAGGGCTGTGCACCTTTTAACCGGCTTCTATTCCCCAGCCCCCTCGATCTCTCCTAGTAAATGCAATTTGTCTGCTAGGACCTAGGCTTCCCAGGGCTCTCTGATTCCACTCCTGGTCTCGGTCCTTCCTCATCCTGTGCCCTGCCTCTGGGCAGCCCTTGACGGCAGCCCCTGGCAGCAACAGGCAGAGCAGGCCCACCCACCTGCTCTCCTTTGTATCACTCCCAACCTGATCTCCTCCTCAGCCTGCTGGCAGTTCAGGCTCCAGAGTAAAGGTGGATGTTTCATCATTTTATCTGCCGAATCAGCTTTCAGGGTTTGCTCCTCAAAATGTCTACATGAATAGCAATGTTCCTGCTGCCATGGGGCTCAGGAACCCGTGGATAACTGTGGTCAATACAAGCCCTGGGGCAGGGACTCATGCTCTAGTAAAAGTTGCCCAGGGTAGAGAGGCCGAACATAGAAGTGGACAGTAGTCGGTGGGTATCAGGCTCGTCACCGTGGAGCAGGGAGGTACAGGCAAGTGAGGGAAGGCTAGAACGATCGCTGTGTACTTGATTATCGGCAGAGATACCAGAATGAACTCGTGTGTAGCTTGACACAGATCTGGGTGGAGAGCGACATCTGCGTCTATAATTGTAGACGCGCATGTATGGGTTAGCTACACACATACACCTCTACTCTCTGCTGAGAGGCCCTAGAAACGACGATACCCTCGTAGCAACTACCAGCTGGCTCCAGACCTTGGTCTCTGATACCATTCTCCGGCAAAAGGAATGGGACCCCTTCAGAGAAATGGCAGGTTCCACCGCTGTGACAGGGTTCATACGAGAGCAGCCTGGAATATCTTGTGGTTCCAGAAAATCAGGAAATGCTCCAAAGACAAAAGGATGGGACCAGGGCAAGGGCCAAAGGAGCCAGCCTGGAGGAGCTCCCAGTGGCCAAGGCTGGAACAATTCCAGTAGCAAAAGAATATAGTACTGGATTATAACCCACAGCATAAAATACATACCCATGGCCCAGAGATAAAAATAAATACCGAACACATAACCAGCGATAAGAGGTAAATCTCCCACAAAGAATTCTAAATGAGCTGCATAGATCTCACCCTCATGGAGGTAAGGCTCACGCCCCCACCCAACCTTTATGATAAAGACACCCGCTCTGCCTGCAAAGAGCTTCCAATGGGGAAATGAGGTTGGAGAGGGGCCCCAAAAAGACAAGAGAGAGTGTGTGTGTGCAGGAGCTGTAAGAGAAGGCTACAAAATGCTCTGGAATGTCCATCAAGCAAAAGAGCAGATAAATGAACTACAGTCGAGTCATAACGGAACGCTGCATGGCAGTAGAAATTCAGGCGCCAAAACCGTTTCTGTCAGCAAATACAAAGCTTAACATCATGTGATGAACAGGAAGGCAAGCCTGAAATGGGACGCATATAGGGCCTTACCATTTGTACATAGCTTTAAAACGAATGAAACAATGTTCTACGTTGTTTGTGAATACAAACATGTGGGAGAAGTATTTGTACCAAATTCCAGATAATAAAGACTATAACTGGCAGCACAGACTCATGAGCTCATGGCTACTCTTAAGTTCCCTTTTAAAATCAATTAAAAATCTTTAAAGCATGTTGGCTAAACTAACAGGAAATACATGACAGTACAGGTAATATGCAGATTTGGGAACAGTCTGGAAAAGGGTGGCAAGTGGCTGGGTGCCAGGTACTTTCCAGGATCATGTGAACCAGCCCTGAGGCCAGACAGGAGCCGCCTAAGTGTGTGTGTGTGTGCTGGGAGAGCTGGGTTGGCGTCCACATGCTTGTACAAGAAAGAAAACCACCTCAAAGCTGTTGAGAATGAACTATAGGTTCAGAGGGAGCAGGTGAGTGCCCCGAGTGAGGAGAGGATGGACCAGCACAAATGACCCTGCAGGCAGACAAGGAGGAAGGGGGATGGTGATGGACGAGGGGAGGAGAGGAGGAAAGGGTGGAGGGGAGAGGAGGAGGATGGGAGGACAGGGGGAGGAGGGGAGGTATAATGGGATGAGGGGTTAGGGACAAAAGAGCCTCCAAATCCTTGCTTTCTCTCTCTCCTCACGCCTCCTGGACCAGGTCTTCTCTCTATAGGCTCATCCCCTTCTACCCAGTCACTGTGTGTCACAGTCCTTCAAAAGGCCAGGCCTTCTCCCCTTAAACTCTCCTGCTAATATGACCCTGCCCATCACTCTGGTGACCAGCCAACAAGGATGTCTTCTGCTTAGGACAGCACTTACTGAGCATCATGTTCTCATCTGTGTCCCTCGGGCACCACGGCCGGCACAGAGAGGGCTCCTTCTTCCCCCCACACCTGGTCTTCCCACACCATTAGTGCCACCACCGACCGTACCACCGAGTCGCCTTCAGGTCTCCCCCTTCCTTCTGGCCTGTACCCACTGTATCACTACGTCTTACCATAGGTCGTGTGCATCTAAAACCGGCTTGTTCTCCCTACCGGTAACCCCCTAGACCAGATCAACTTCTTCACCTCCCCACACCCAGTCTAGGCTCTAGTCAGATCTCTACCCAGCCAGGGTGGTTAGGGCCGCCCTCCCTGCCCTCCCCTGCTGCTCATAACCCTTTAGTGGTTCCCTATGCTCTCTAGGCAAAGACAAATGGGAAAGGTTGCCTCGTCATTAGGCAACCTGAAGAGCACCGGAAGCCCATTCAGACGCCCTGCTCGCATCTCAGCCTCTGCAAGGCTCCTGGAATAGGGCAGCCGCGCTGTGCGGCTACTGGACAGGCCACCACAGGGTCCAGGGCCCACTTGCACGGAGCCATCAAGAGGAACAAACAGCCCATACGTTTCAATGGCTCCGATCCTGTCCTATCGACTGGTTCATCAAAAGGAGCAGAGTCATCAAGAAGAGATGAAATTAGATGCGGTATTCTAGGAAGACTTGTGTAGTTCGAGGAAAGAAGGGAGCATAAAATACATTTTAGAAAGATTCCCAAACTCAGATAAAACCTAATTACTTTTATGCTTTACAGTCAGCTTCATGACTGTATGATCTCTATTTACTGAAAAGGGATGATGTCCAGGTCGTGCGGGAGTAGAGGGGACAGAGGACACAATGCAGCATGTTAATAGGAGGCCAGTCATGTCACACTGGGTCCACGTGTCTGTGGACTCGGCAGAACTTCCGGAGGGCTGCTGACAAAGGGCATCAAGGCTTCTCTCCAGGGGCTGGGACTACAGGTCATTTAATATCCTTTTCAATAGTGTTCAATGTTGAATGCTAAGTGTTTATTTATGTATTTTTTAATCTGAAAAAAATGTTACAATGTGAGTTTCATTCTACCGTTTGGGGGGACTGAAGCTTTCTCCCCACTCCCAATATGAGTACCTTGGTTAGTCTAAGACTAGAAATGGAACAGGGACTCCCGCTGGCCAGGGGTGATGGCAGTATCACAGAGCTGTTGCCAGCCCAGGGCAGAATGCCCATGGGCAGCAGGGCCCCTACTGCCTTGTCGGTGGTTCATAGTGGTGGTCCCTGAATCCTGGGGATCCCACACTCTGGCAGCATCACCAGGAAAGAGAGGCCAGACATAAGGTCAGAGAAAATGGAATTGCAGCTCCTACAAGGAGAGTTGGCCTAAGGGCAAAGCCTTACAGAGCAGAGCTAAGTCAAGAAATGGGAGGAGATGAAAGCCTTCAAGTTCTAGATTAGTTGTGCTTAAAAGCAGGAGGACCCTGACCTATCAGTGATATAGACAGGTGGATTCTCTTCTCACCTGAGTTGGCCTCTATCACCAGGAACCAAACACCTGCGAACTAACATGCCCACTCCTCTGGGCACAATGCCCCCTTCCAGGGACATGCTGAGCCACCAGCCTGGGGTAGAAAAGAGGGTAACCTTAACCACTGTTCCTCTGTTTGCCTCCCAGGTACGATGGGGCCCAGGGAGCAAGGAAGAGTGAGCACCACAAAGGGCTTTCTGAGTAGCCCTGCGTACACACAGCAGGTCCCAATGGAGACAGACGGGTTTTTGGAAGAAATTCACGGCACGTCTTCCGGCAGGAAACATCCACCTGCATCCACAAGAGAAGGCCACTCACTCACACCGGAACCACAAGGACAGAGCTCCACACCCCACTCCCTCACCCTTGCTGACTGCAGACAGCCCTGCTTACTTCCTGGAGCCATCACCCACACCCGGCACAGTCCTCACAGCGGGCTTGCAAGGTGGAGTGAGTTGACCCCAGAGTAGGAAGCCTTGGCCTGGAGCAGGTAGGTCCACAGACAGCCATGGCAGAGACAAGGGTCCACTCAAGCCAGCCACATCCAATCTACCAGGCTGCCTCTCCCAAGAGGTGAGAGACCCTAGTTTCTCTGTGCCTAAAATCTTGCCATTGCTATACCACCTAGAGGATGAACACCTTCCAGCTACGAGTCCCCAGTGCGAGAGGGGACCTCCCCTTGCCCCGCTCAGGAGTCATGCATATTCTGGGGCCCGGGACCGTTCTCCACAGATCCTGTGTGAGCCTGTATGCGTGTGCCCTGGAGAGCTGCTCGAGCGCGTGTCAACATGCAGGTCTGCTTTCAATTGTGCTGGAACAATTCTACCTGATAAACAAAAACAGATCCAAAATAACCTTTGGCAAGCAGCATATTTTTAAAAGAAAGAGAAGGTCCGAATGAACTGGCAGGAGTAATGCTTAAGCAAACAAACTTGGTCAAGCCAAACATCCACGGTGCACATCAAAAAGCCCCTCAGAGGGCTCCCTGTGAACCGAGGCCGGCAGCCGGGAAGGAGGCTGGAACTGATGCACTTATGGCCTGGAACGGGACAGGCCACTCACTTCCCACCATTGGTCACTGGCATTTCATTCAGGTCATTGGCTCAGACCACAAGTCAGGGCCAGGAGGCCGGGACTCTGCTCGCAGGAAAGGGCAGAGTCCCCTCCCTTCGCTCCAGCCAGGCGCCCTTGCTCCAGCCAGCCAGGCTCAGTGGGCCCAGCAGGGCAGGTGACGGTGAGAGCAAGGGGGCAGCACCACTGGAGAGTCTGAGTCCTCACTGGGTGAGATGGCCAAGTTCCCACGGCGTTTCCTATTGAAATCCATTTAGACCCAAGGGCCGACACAGAGCCAGGTCTGCAACTGCCTGCTTCGGACCCCACTCCACCACTCATTCAACAGGACTCATGGCTTCCAACCCACCCTGAACTATGAAACACTGAGGACCACAGAGCTGGAGTTGCCAACTCAGGGCCCCATTGCAAGGGCTAAGGCCCAAAGCATGGTGCTGGGCCCACAGAAGAACACCCAGTCACCTTTCACAGCAGGTACTTCACCGAGCAGGTGAACGCAGTTTCACAAGCTGGGCCACCAAGCCCTCCAAGGGCAGAGAGCCCCATGATGCTAGCCCCAGACTCTGCACCACCAGCTCAGCAAGACACAGAGCACATCTGCACACTCCTCTCCATCCTCGTGTTGCCCCAGGGAAAATGCCCCCAGAGCTTCCTGATGTCAGGTCCAAACCCTTCCGCTGCCTGGCTCCCTGAGGTTCTAGAACCTCCAAAGGGGCTGTTCTCTTCACTGTCTCACTGCTTCCCCCCCGCAAAGTACATGGCTTACATCTGCCCACAAAGCACATTTCTGGGGCACCGTTGTTATATCGGCTGGGCTGGAGTTGGCCACAGAACCCACACCACATCACACCAAACCCTTCCTCTCTTCAGGTGCCACAGGCTCAGCCAAGACGAAGGATGACCCAGGAAATCTGTGGAGCCTGAGGCCAAGCATGGCTGAAAGGGGCAAGGACACTCCCAGGGACCCCCATGGGAGCCAGTGAAAGCAAGGACAGGGAGGGCTCAAATCAGGGGGCTCCAATCCAAAGATGCTATAAATGGTTACGGGCTCACAGTAGAGGCCTGCAGGCCCAATGGGGACCATGTATGTTCTGGAGCCAGACCTATGTCAGAGATATGTGAGCCTGGACAAATGACCTAACTCCTTTGGGCCTTGGTCTGCCCTCACCTGTTACATGGGGGTTGAAATCCATCTTTCGTGGGGTCGTGGAGAAGTGAGAGGAAAGAATCTGCTATGGTACCTGAGAGAGAGGAGGCTTTTGATAAGTAGAAGCTTATCGCTGTTACCACCGCGAAAGCCAGTCTGCCGAGGCTGAGGCCAAGCAGGTGAACGGTGATCTGGTCTTCCTGGGTACTGTCAGGAAGGCCGGCCATGGCTGTGAAAGGGACAAGAGTATCTGTATATGCTGAAGTGCAGGAGGCAATAAGGCAGCAGGAAAAAAAGGTCATAAAGCAAGGCCTTTTGTGCACCTCTGACAGGGGAGTGTGGAGAGAGAAGAGAGGTGTGGGGAGGAGGAGGGGCTGAAGGCCAGGAGAAAGGGGCTAAAACAGCCAGAGAGGGTTGGAGGTGGGGGCTGTGGCCCCTGCTGAGCACACTGGGCAGACACAGGAGGCTAGGGGCAGGGCTCCGGGAGCTGGGCCGAGGTCATCCACAGGGTGGACCCAGGTGACTGCCCGTCCTGCTGCAGGCCAGGAAGCAGGGGCCCGTTCCTTCTGTTTGCTAAGCTGCCTGAGGCGGAGGCAGTCTTCCTACATAGCAGAGCTAGGCCACCCGGGGAAACGGCTATCCCAGGACCAAGCGGGGTGAGGGTGCAAGGGAAGTGAGACAGAAGCAGGGATGGGTAGAGCAAATTGCTCTTTCTCTGCTTCTTTGTACTTTTTCTTTCCTAAAAGCCACAAATGAGACAGATGACTATAAGCTCATTGTGACAGATCTGAACACTAACTGCATAGGCTACGACATGAAAGCTCTCTTGCAGCCCCTAAATTCCGCCTTCCCTCACTCCCCCAAGATGTAACCACTATTCACAGCTGGCTGTGTCTCCTTTCAGGTCTTCTGCCGCATCTATATACAAACACATGTACACAGTTTTCCTACGTAAACGGAACCAATGAGACACATGGTTCCGAGACGTGCTTTTCACTTAACCATACATGTATCCTACTTATTTACCAAATGTTAAGGGCGGAGGAACAGACGGACAAAAATCTCTGCCACCGTGGATGTGGTGGTTCTCGCGGTAGTGTTCCACCTATGCTGAGGTCACGTCCTCTGCGGTGGCATGGCGTGGCACGGCTAGACGAGCCCACGGGCCCAGGCACACGGAGTGTGGCTCCATCCGCTCTCGGCACAAGCAGTTCTGCGGGGCAGACACCCCGTGCACGTCTTCTTGGGCGGATGCACTCGGAGCAGGCAGAGAGAACAGACTCAGTCATCGGTCCTCCCGGGAAGCAAGGAGGGAGGATGCTTCATCACTCCCCACTCACAATCAGAGATCCTGTTACAGGGTCCTCTGGCACCCCAGCCGACTGTGCCTGGGGAATGCAGAGAGGGGGTACACGACCAGCTCTCAACCCCGGGAATACAGGAGTTTGCATCCCAGTGTCTACTAGCCATGCAAGCCTGGACAAGACCCACCTCCCCTGGGACCCTGTGGCCACTTCTTTCCTGTGAAAATGTCCCCCACACACTCGCCAGGATCAGTGCCCCCACAGAAGGAAGTGGCGCATTCAGGGACGACCCCCTAAGGGGTGCAGAACAGGGCCAGGGGACATGGAGCATGTCTGGAGACACTTTGGGTCACCACTGGGGGAGGAGGTACGACTGTCATCTGCTGGGAAGAGGCCAGCAATGTCACTCAACATCTTATAACATGCTGGACCAAGAATCACAGAGCGCCAAAGTCCATGCGCTGAGGTGGGGAGCCTGCTGGCGGCCCAGCAGCCAAAGGGTTAAGCAGCCCACTGCCCAGGCTGCCTTCCTGCCTACCGCCCGCCTGCCGGCAAGGACTGCATTAAGCCTGGCCAGGAGATGGGCTGCTGCCTTCTGGTTCGCATTAGCGGCGCTCTGCTTGGCAACGTTCCCTCTGGCGGGCTGCCTTCCCTCCCTGCCCCAACCACTCTCCGCCCCGACTCAAAAGAAAATACCAGGATCCACATATAAAACCCGTGCGCTCCCCGCCTGTCTCTTACCCCGTCTTGAATAAAACAAGCTCTTAAACTCCTGACCTTCCGCCCAGTCACCCTGTTTGTTTCGTGGCGGCAGCATCTTGGAGGCTGTTGGGGGGGGGCATGGTGTGGCCCTCCCTACTGCGGGGTGCTTTGCACACTGGGCTGGCACAGGTCTCGGGGGACCGGGGGCAGCTCCTCTGGAGGCTGGCCCTGGTGTCTGTGATCTGATAAAAGGCAACTGTCCCCACAAATACCCTCCCCTCTGTCCCCAAATGCCAAAGCCTCAGCTACTCAGATCCCTCACTTTTCAGAACCCGGAAGGCTCCCAAGCTGAGAACAAGAGCAGGTTTGGGAGCATTTAAGCATCAGAAATAAAACCTTAGAAGAAACAGCGAAAGCTTGCTTTTTAACTTCTCTTATCTTTCTTCACCAGAGGCCCCAGGCGCAAAGGTCGGGCGCACCAACCACTCACGAACTCATGTCTGCTCCCAAACTTCTCTGAGGGGGGCCCCCGGGTAGCAGTGTGCTTCCTAGACCACTGCTCCAACCGGAGGCCCCCAAACACCTCAAACTTAGTAAATAAAGCCCAGCCCAAACTCCCCTCTCTGCCTCCACCCTTACCCCCAGACCTTCCAGGGCTCCCCGCTCAGTATCGGCATCACTGCCCAGCCTGCCGCTGCAGCCAGAGGTCTGGGAGATGTCTTGGACAGGCCTCTCCCCTCTGCCTTCCCCACAGCTACTCCACTGCCCAGTCTCGTGGATTCCACCTTAGATCTTGCTGTACTGCCACCAGGTTGGCCCAGGTGACCTCAGTTGGCTTGTACCACTACAACAGGCTCCTGACGGGGACCCAGAAAGGTGCTCCTGGGCACCTGGAAGCCACCCTCCATGCTGGCTGTCTCTCCAACACACGATAAACACGTGTATACACAGAGGACGCGTACACAGTCCACCCTTCAAAACCGTCTGCGTTACTGAAGACACTACCATCTCTAGAGCCTGCGTGGTCTGTTCCCCTACCCCTACAGCACCTCTTGTTCTGGGGCTCTGTTTTCTGAGCTCCAGCGGAAATATCTTTTTTGCAGGTCTTCCAATTCACTGAGTGGTCTCCCACCACAGGAGATGGCTTTACCCTTGCTGTTCCTGCCGCCTGGGACACTCTGTATGCCCACACCTCCGCTCTTCTCCTCGAGCAGTCTTCCTCCTCCTTCAGATCCTGGAAGTCTGCTCTGACCTTCAGCCTAGGTGGGGTCCTCTGCTCTCTGCCCTCAGAGAGCTCTCTCTACTGTGTCCTGCGACGACCCCAAAGGGCACGCATGACACATGTGTGAGTGTGTCGGGAAGGAGTACACGCTGGGAATGGGGCCGGCAGAGGCAGTGCTACAGACTGGGGACTCATCCTCATCTCTACCCGCCCTTATGTCTTCACGGACACTGGTCACTAACAGGCAGCCAAGGAGGTGGCCATGCGGTCTGACAGGGGGCAGGGGCCATAGCTGTGCCACAGTCTGCTCTGTCCCACGAAGGCTGGCACCGACTCTCCGAATTACCCACCCAGAATCATCTCATTTAAATACTTTTGGAAAGACAAAAACAAAGAAAGAAAAGAAAAAAATCTCTGAATGGATGGAATTTATTTTTAAATATGAACATGTTATAATAGGCATTTTAGCAAAACTTCAAACAAAAGCAGGCAAGTGCCTTTATTTTAATAAGACATCTCACTTGCTCTTTCCCCACGATTATTACAAGTTGAGGCCTGTGAACAATTAAAGCAACTGTTTATGGTATTTTTATTATTGTTTTGTTTTTTAAAAGAAAGGAATTATAAATATTCAATTTAAGTGGTGCATTGGCTTTACGCACATTCAGGAAACACTCAACTTTCCTTTAACAAGAAAAATAAAAATGAAAGGGTCCCAGAAGGCTGCCAGCATGGTTAGGGGCTCAGCATAATGCTCACCATGGGCTGCAGGTTGGCCTGTCTCTCCCTGAGGTGCCAAGTCAGAGGGGCTGGCAGGGGGCGGAGACAGGTGCCGTGGCCAGCCTGGCCCTGCTTCCTTCTGCCAAGAGCAAAGGAAGCCTTGTAAACTCTTTGTTCACAGTCAAATCCAAACCCCGGCCATGGCCTCCAAGGCCCTCGATGATCTCTCCATCTTCTCCCTTCCCTTCCTCCCTCCTCTCCCTCACAGCGGCTGTGCCCTGCCCCCAACACCTGTTGTTCTCAACCTCTTCACCATAAGGTCTATCAAGCCATTTATGTGCCCATACCCCCTACTGTTAGAAGGTAAATTCTGTGTGAACAGAAATGTGACCCGACTTATCCATGCTCTATTCCTATGACCTAGCCTTGCACCTGGCACACAGTAGGTACTGAATAGAAGGGCTGAATGAACATGCTGGCCACTCTATGTGAGGTCTTTATCTCCTACTTACCACAGTGACCCTAGAAAGCAGGCACTATAACCCACAGCTCCTCCATGTATAGATGAGGAAGGTGATGGCATGTGGCAAATCAGGGACTTGAGCCAGGTCTGTCCAACTCCAGAGCCCAAACCCTGGCCCACAGTTTTCCCAAACAGCCTGATAATAAGAATGACCTCAGGTGATCAGCTCAAACATTCATTCCCTGGTTCCCGTGGTGGTGGGGAGGGAGATGACAAGATTTTCTAACAAGCATCCTCAGCGATTCTGAATGGCCCACCCTCACCCCAACTGAGTGTGCGAAATAATGGATTAGACCCCTGCCAGGCCCTGAACTCCTGTCAAGGGGAGGAAGGTCAGGAGCAGAGGCTACGTGAGGGATTTATTCCAATCACTGAGCAAGGGCCTGGGACCAAGCCTGAGGTCCCAAACCAGGAGTATGTGGAGGGCAAGAAGGGGCCTGAGACGAGCCAGAGCACAGGCCCCAGAGCAGAGGAGCAGGGCACCAGAACACCCAGATGACCTCTCTCAAGCTCACTTTCTAAGTGTCGTAGTGCCTCCCCAACAGGACAAGGCATACTCTCGAGACACATGGGACATTACCACAGGACACGACTCTGTCACAGCCTCCTCTTCGAGATGTGGCCTTTGGAACACCCTCCCTAGGCCCAAAGCCCAGCTCTGGTGATCTTCTGAAGATCACCAAAACCACGTGCTGGGCATTCCTCTTCCCAGACTCTGCCACAATGAACGTCATGTTTCCCTCAGATGTACCAGGCATGGTCTCATCTCTGGGCTTCACCACGTGCTACTCTTTTGCTTGGAATGGCCTGGCAAAGCCCTGCCCCTTGAGGCTCAGCTTCAACACACCCTATCAGGGAAGCAGGGCTGGAAGCTCTCCTGGACTGTTTGCTCCATGTTCTAGAAACCATTCTCACTCAGCACCCTTCTCACATGAAGGGAGAGCCACCTGCCCACCCACCACCCTGACGCCCACCCACCCCCTGAGCAGGATCCCCAAGGGTCAGTCCAGGCTTTGCTCGCTTTCAGCACCTGACCCCACAGGAGGTGGGCCGGCGGCACTGCGGGCAGGCAGTTTAGGCAGGGCTAGCTTCATGGGGGCACAGTCTCCATGGTCAAACAGGGTCTGCATGGCCACACTTTCTGCGGGAACCAGAACTTGCTGCCTAGGAGAGAGAAGGCAGTGGACCTGAGGCTGAAGATCAAACACTCCTCTGTGGGTCAGGCGGCACCCATGTTTGCACTGGGCACGGCCTAGCACTAGTCAACTGTCCGCTGACTGAGCGTTTTCTGCAGCAAGACCGCTTCCAGCTGGTGCTCTAAGTCTGGCTGGGTGCCCACTTCCTGACAGAGGAAGCCCCTTTGGGCCCCCAGTGTTCTAGGTCTTGCCTTCTCAGCCTTGCTGCCAGCTCACATTTTCCACCACCCTCAGGGACATGCCTGCATGTCACACTGGCTATAGTCCTCAGCCAAGGAGGGAACCACAGCACCCCCGAAGTCTTGGTAAGCCCGCATTCATCTACGTAGCCTTGTTCCAGAACCTATGCCAGCTCCCCTGGCCGAGTGAGCACTTCCCCGTGGTGCTCACCTGACTGTGGTGGGGCCAACAGCACTGGGAAAGCAGCTGCCTGAGGCCCTCAGGAGCAATTATGGCTGTATGCGGACGATTCTTACTTCGAGAAGGTGGCCTGGCAGGAGAGTGGGGAATGCCCTTCCCATGGTCACAGAGCTGAGCGTTTGTACCCAGGACCCCAGACCCTGGTCTCCTGGCTGGCGTGTGGGCAGGGACTGCCTGGCACGGTGCCTAGGCCACAACACAGCACTCATGAGTGTTCTAATTGAATCACAGTCTCTTCCCTGAAACAATAAATGGATTTAATTTTACTCAGAAGCTTTTATACAATGGAGGGGTTTTCACACAACGACTTGCAGGGGACAGCAGTGTGCCACAGCTGCTCTGTGGGTCTTGTGAGGCCACTGTGGGCTGGGACCCACACTTTCCTCAGGAGAGGTCTGTAAGCCGGCCACACTCCCCTCCTACCCCACAGCTACCCCTTCTGGGTCTGTTCCCCACCTGGCCACCAGCAGGTGCCATCTGATCACCAAGGTTCCACCTGGAGGGCACCGGCCAGGGCACGAGGGCCTCGAGGCTTCCTGCAGTGCTAACAATAGGCGATGATTACCAAGCACACCTTGGAACCTAGGCACTTGGAAAGATACTCTGGAACCCATTTAATCCTCACGCTAACTCCCCGCCGAAGGTAACATTATCCCCACACCTTACAGAGGGGGAAACTGAAGCACAGAGCTGACGTAGCTTCCATGTGGTCATAGAGCTGGTGTGCGGGACATAAACCAAGGCAGAGTGGCGCTCCGCACCCTGCTCCTCACTTCCCCGCCATACTGCCCTCAGCTGTGAAGGCCAGGGCACAGCCAGGCGGTGGGGGTGCCCGCATTCAGGCTTCTAGGTGGGCCGGAGAGAAGGCTGGATCCCAAGATGTCCATCTAGCCTAACAAGAGTGCTAGTTAGCAGGAAGCTTCGGAGGGCCAGTGTTCAGTCCTGCCATCAGGGGAAGCAGCTGGTCAGATGGGGCCAGGGTTTTCTTTGTGGCCTCAGGCACCAGAATCCCCAAGAAGGGCTAGGAGAGCTGCACGTCAGCCCAGGCCCAATTGGGGCTCTACCTGCCCTCAAGGTCCTGACCACAAGACTTGAAACATACATCAAGTATAACCAGATGAGTTGGCAGCTTTACCGAGGGGACCTGCCTTTGTAGGGGGGCAGAGCAAAGCCAGGGTGGGGTTGCACAGCCGCCACAGGCTGTCACCCTTTCTGCAGAGGACAGCACCGGGGCTGTAGCAGCCATTTCTCCCCTGCTCCAACTGAGGCATAAGAGCGCCAGTGTCCTCTCTGCAGAGGACTGTGGGGAATGCTGAGGCTGCTCGGGATCAGACACAGCCCGCTGTCATAGGTTTAGGACCCTCCAGGCCCTGGAAGCTAGCTGTGCCCTCCACCTGCACAACCGCCCTCAGGACGGCCCCAGCACTTCCAGCTCCCTGGTGGAGGGTCCCATGGAGCCAGGAACAAGGTCAGGCAGAATGAAGCAGTGCCTCTAAAGCTGGCCTCCATATTAGAGGGCACGGGCTAGAGACACAAAGACGTAAACATCTATAAGCTGGGGGCGCTGGGGTGGCTCAGTCAGTGAAGCGTCTGCCCTCAGCTCAGGGTCATGATCTGAGGGTCCTGGCTCCGGGATATTCTTCTCTGAGGGTCCCTGGTTCATCACCACAGTGACTTCATTTGATGTGAGAGAGACAGGGTTATGGGGTTCGGTGGACTCCTCATGCCTGCCCAGAGAGCTGGGGTGAGCATACATCTTAGATGCTGGCTGACAGAGTTTCACTCCAGAGTCCTCCACTGATTGGCTTATAGAAGACTTTTAATATTTTATTTATTTATTTGAGAGAGAGAGAGAGAGCAAGCATGGGGCAGAAGGAGAAGCAGGCTCCGAGCCCGATGTGAGGTTCAATCCCAGGACCCTGGGATCACAACCCAAGCAGAAGACAAACGCTTACCCAACAGAGCCACCCAGGCGCCCCAGCTTATACAAGATTTTTACATCTTTGTGTCTCCGTTGCATGCCCTATAAAACAGAGGACAACAGCACCTCCCGCAGAGCTGCTGGAAGCACAGGAAGAATACATAAAAAAGGTTTACATCCGAGCCTGGGACATAGTCCCACTCCATGATAGCCAACAAACAATCCTACAGCCACAGCCTGCTCTCACGCTCCTTCCCCATGCTGGCCCAATAGTGTGCTGGGTTTCAGAACTCATACTTCCAGAAGCCATCTGAGGCTAAACTAAGAGAAGCTGGACCCCAGTGAGGCCGGACGCGCCAGCCTTCCTCATCCAGCCACCAGCATCCGAGCAATCAGGCCCCAGTGTGGGTGGCCAGTGTCAGCACCCTCTCTGGAGAGGGACACATCGGCATGACGAAAACCACTCTCAGAATATAAAGGAAGACACACACACACACACACACACACACACGAACAAAAGGGAGACAGGGCTTCTGGAAGTGGAAGCTGCAGTCTTCTCCAAGGGCTGATGTAGAATGGCACATGAGTCACTTGTGACTGAGGGGTGAGGACCAGCTGGACAGAGTCTCCGAACGAGGCAGCCTCCTCCAGCCTGCTACGTCTTTAGGATGCTGGGCACACGTCTCTGACAACAGCACCTACACAGAGAAACCTTCCTGAGCTCCCTGCCTGCTCTGAGATCAATCTCTGTCCTCGCCTGTCGCCTGTCCTTCCTCCTCAGGGCCTCGTTAGGGAGACAACAGGATATTACAACTTGGCTGTAGATGGTGATTCTGATCCCCAAGCCAGAAGGAACGTGGGGCAGAGGCAAAGGTCTCGCAGAGCTGTGGTGTTTAGGGTTGGGGGGGGCAGCGAGCAGAGGCAGGGTATGCTGACCTTAGCTCATCCAACCCCTGAGTACTGAGCTCTGGGGGCTACATAAAAAGGCACAGTGAATGGGGGAAAGACAAGATTCAGAGTGGCATGTGATAATAATAAAGACAGCTATCCCCGTATGCAGGCCCTGTTACAAGCACAGTATGGGACTGTCCTTGAATCTTCATGAGTAGCTCACAAAAAAACAGGCCCCAGGAGGTGATGTAACTGCCCTAGGATTGAGTGAGGGGGAGGGACTCCAGTTCAGCCCCTCTGACCAGAAGCGGGCTGTCGAGACAGCAGGAAGTAAGAACGAACACCAAGTTCCTCAGCTTTGCCTCCTTGATGCTTACTTCCTAGCATCATTACCCCAACTTCCTTGGGGGCCCATTCTTCCCAGGAGCCCCCACCCCCACTCCAGGGGTGGATATGGAATCCAGCCCTCCCAGTCAGATTGTGGCACTCCTCTTGGCAGGTTCAAATGTCACAACCCTCCCTGCAGGAGAACCCCCCTTCCCCCAGAAATCTCCCTTCACATCTCACTGTCCAGATCTGGGTCACCCATCACTGGCAAGGGAGGGGCTGCACCTGGGTAGAATGGACTTGGGGACAAGGCCTGGGAGAGTGGTCCACCTAGAACAAGTCTGGAGGGAGGCATCAGCCCCACCAAGCTTCTCAGTAAGGAAGCCGGCCTGCCCCTTTCCCGTCCCACCAGGAGTGTCTGGGTTGTGTATTTCCATCACTTGCCACCAGAGCCCTGCCTAAGACATGACAAGCATGAGAGATCTGGTGTGGCTCTAGGATAAGAAACTGAGGTTGGAGTGAGAGAGGTGAGGTCATACCCAGAAAGGCAAATACCTTGATGTCACTCATGTGTGGACTCTAAGAAATGAACGAACAAACAAACACGCAACAAGAAGTAGACTCATGAAAGGGCTGTCAGGGTGGCTCAGTTGGTTAAGCATCTGCCTTCAGTTCAGGTCGTGATCCCAGGGTCCTGAACGGAGTCCTGCATTGGGCTTCCTGCTCAGCGGGAAGTCTGCTTCTCTCTCTGCCCCTCTCTCTCAAATAATAATAAAAAAAATTCTTAAGAAATTCTTAGGAAAAATAAACAAATACAGAGTACAAACTGGTGCTTTGGGTGGGGGGGGGAAGTGGTGAAAAAAGCAGAAAGCAACTGAGGCTGGAGGTGACAATGGTGAGACTACAGTTGGCTCTCTGCCACATAAGGCACTTCAGATCTCATCCTGGAGATGAGGGCCCCACCAGCAGAGAAGTAGGACACAGCATGGCTCTGCAAAGCCCTTGCTGTCTGTCCTTCCATCAGTGGGTGGGGGCAGGCACCTGAGCCAGGGAGGGTCACAGTCCCAGTGGGACTGGGTGGAGGGCAAGGACTTGATGGCAGAGATCCTCCTGAGGCAGGACACCGAGTGAAAGGGGATCGGATCATAGGTACCTCCTGATCAACGCCTGCCTCTGCCCTCCTTGCGCTGGCTTTTCCAAAACGCTCCTCATTTCCTTCACTCCCCTCTCTCCTTCTCTATCCCCCTCTGCTTCGTCAGCTCCACACCCCTGGCACATGTGACTTCCAGGTACAGAGAATGAACTCCCAGGAGTTTTCACACCAAAGCCAACTACCATGAAAACAGCGAATTCAGAGAAAGCCTTCCTTCCTTATAGATCTTCTGAAACAGGAAATGAGGAAGGATGAAGACCAGGCTTTACATTTTTGATAAAAGACATAAAAGCAGAGGGAGCTTGGTCTTGACAGCTGATCTGCACAGGTGGCTCAGGAATCCAGGTCTGTAGCCCTGGGCTCCTGGTATATATTCCCGGAAAATGCCGACGCTGGGACCCAGGAGTATCTCTGGCGCTGCTCACTGGGGAAGCATCAAGACGCAAGCCTCGAAGATAAGACAGCCAGAGCAGGAAGCTGACAGCTGCCCGGCTCCGGGTTTCTCCATCTAGACCCATGAGGCAGGGGGAGCAGCTGCTCCAAACCCAGTCCTCTGGTCGTTCACTATCTACTTGGAATCAAAATTCTGCTACAAAACAAAGAGTTTCATTTGCCTTATCGGGTTTTCCCTACTGTTTTGTGCATCAAACAGTTTCTGGGGCTTCCTCTGGGCCTAGCCCTAGGACGGGCGCAAAGGGCACAGAGACAGAGAAGACCCAGCCTCTGCCCTCCAGAAGATGAGTATGGCGGGAGACACAGGCAGAAACAGACACAGAGACAGACACAGTGCCAGGCAGCGCCTAAATGCGGACCCAGAGCACCCATGCGAGGGAGCAGCTAACTATCCAAGGAAGGCATGAAGGGATTCATGAGGAAAGAGGTCACGTGCTCCAGGTTAGGGGAATGGCCCACCACCAAGGCTTCCAGGTGAAAAACAAGGATAAAGGAAGGAGGGTTGCTAGGAGTTGGGGAAGCACAGGGAAGGCAGAGGTACAGCCATGGGCTTGCTGGGGTGAGAAAATACATCTTTTCAGACGTCATAGCTTTCTCTCTCCTGTGATCAGTGCCCAAGGGTGGAGGCAAAGGTAAGAGTAACAATGCCTAGTGGTACTTAAGAATTTTTTTTTCCCTTTCTGGAGGTTTTTATAAAAAAAAAATAAGTCTGAATATGGACCTAATTTGGAGGAATATGCTGTCGAATTCTGAACTTTTCTCAAACAATTCTGCCAAGTAAATAGGTATCTATTTAGATGTTTATCACCATCACTGGAAAACGAACACGGACTCACGGTGGTCAGTGTGGGCTGTGAAGTGTATTTCCATTTCAAGAACGCCCTCAGCAGCCCTGAAAAGAACAGTTTCCTTATAACCTGGGAGCTGTCCTGCCATTTACTGCAACTGTACCCCACAAGAGACATTCCACAGGAAAGGAATCCTGAATGGCAACGATAAAGTAGACAAGAGTTACCAGCTAAAACCTGGGTGCCTCCATGGCGCCAGGCACCTCCTGCCTGCTATCCCTACTGTCAGCACACCACAGCGCCCCTCTGCCAGAGGCCCTGGACCAAGGTGAGACTTCAGTTTGGGATAAATTAGTGAGATACAGAGAAGCCGAGCATTTGCCTCTCAACTCCCAGACCTCTCTTTCTCTTCTCTTGTGGTCTGTGGCTCTGAGAGTTTTGGACATGACAACCCCGGTAGCCAATTGTTATTAGAAACATCACTAGCCTGAAATCCCCTGATCAGATGTGACCAAACGGATTTCGCGGGCTGAGGGATCGGGAGAACCAAAAGCCTGAGAAAGAGGCTGGCGAATTTTGGGATGTCTGGTGTTCACGCCATTTGGGGATCTAAGTGGGATTTGGTTTTTCTCCTCCACTCCCATTCCCCCAACATTCCCTCTATCAGCTAATGGGCCCCAGCTGGGAATGGACGCAGGCAGCAGAGACAGGGGCCAGGGTCTGACCGGCTCCGGCGGGCCAGCCCTGGCCAGGAGGGGAATGTGACTGTTTATTTGGAATTGCTGTGCCCTGCCTCTGAGGGAGTTCAAGCGGTCAGATGTGTCCAAGTTGATTAGTGAAATCTGACAGGGATGTCACCAGGTTTGGGGAGGAGGGCCATCTAGTTTAAAGCCCCCACCCTGCAATGTCCCCAGTGCCCGATAGGCACTGGCCACCAATTATAGTTACTGGAAAGTGGGGGCAAGAGGAGGTCAGGAGCTCTGGACCTTAGGAGCTTCCGAAATGTGTTTCTATAGGCTCTGTGGCCCAGGAGAGGCCTCAGTGGGGCGCCAGGCTCACCTACGAAGCTGCTCTGGAGGTGGGAGGGTCTGGCCCCAGAGAGGAAACGCCACCGGCCCTGGCGTCTCTTTGGGGCCCCAGGGGCAGTGGATATAGTAGATACAGCCGGGTCTTTGGAGCCAGAGGAATGACTTCAGATGCTGGCTCTGCTGTCTGGTTGCTTAACAGACCTGGGCTTTCTCACCTGCTGCGGGGGAGTTACAGGAAAGGAAGGAAGGAACAGAGCTGGCCATCTGTACGCAGCAGTCCTGACTCCACCACTAACCTGTACCACCCGTGTGTGTACAGCTTGTGTCATCCCCACAGCACCCCGGTCATCCCCCGCGACCAAGTCAAAGCTCAGAGGAGTGACGAGGCCTGCCCACAACAGCAAAGGACGTGAGGTGTGTTCTGACTTCAGTCCTTTCCATCCAAAATCCATGTTCATTTCCTAGGGCTGCCCTAAACCAATGACCAAAGCTGGTAGCGTGAAACAACAGAAATGTGTTCTCTCGCAGTCCTGATGGCCAGAAGTCCAAAATCCACATGTCAGCGGGGTTGGTCCCCTCTGTTACCTTAATTACATCTACAAAGACTCATATTCCAAAGAAGGTCATTTCTGAGCACCTAGGGGAACACAGCTTTTGTAGGCCACAATTCTACCCACTACAATCCATCCTCGAGTCCCCAAACCTTCATTCACATCCATCCCATGTGATGGGATACAAAATACTTTCCCCCAACATCGCCAATTTCTCACCCCTGTTATAGCATACTCTAAGTCCAAAATCTCATCTAAATATCATCAGCTCAAAAATATCATCTAACCCACCTAATCAGGCACAGATATGACCCATCCTGGGGCCAAATGCCTCTCCATCTGTGGATGTGTGAAACGAGAAGACAGGCTTTTTGCTTTAAAATATAGGCAGAGCTAGAGGGTATTATGCTAAGTGAAATAAGTCAGAGAAAGACAATTATCATATAATCTCTCTGATATGAAGAATTTGAGAGATAGGGTGGGGGGTCGTGGAGGGTAGGGAGGGAAAAAATGAAACAAGATGGGATAGGAGAGGGAGACTAACCATAAGACTCAATCTCAGGAAACAAACTGAGGGTTGCTAGGTGATTGTTGGGGAGGGATAGGGTGGCTGGGTGATGGACATTGGGGAGGGTATGGGCTATGGTGAGTGCTATGAATTGTGTAAGACTGATGATTCACAGACCTGTACCCATGAAGCAAATAATACATTATATGTTAATTAAAAAATAATAATTTTTAAAATCACAAAATATAATAGAATATAGGTACAGGGGGAAAAATGAAGGGGAACACAGAGGTCACTGGACCCAAGCAAATTTGAAATCCAACAGAGCAACTTCTGTTAGCCTTCCTGGACTGAAAATGACCCTCTGTGGCTTGGTCCTCCACGCTCTGGGCCCACAGGCTTCCCCGGCCCTGGCCTTTGGGCTCCCCTCTCTGGCTTCTGCCTTTGTGTCCACGGCTCTGGCTCTGGAGTCATTCTTCCTTTTTCTTGAAAGATAACATGAGTTAGAGCTGAGTAATTCTATCAGTTTATTTCCTACAATTAGAATAACAGAAGTCCGACTGCCTTTTTTTTTTTTTTTTTTTTTAATATTTCGTCAGGTCTGTCCCTTTCAGTCCAGGCTGGCAATGTTTTTGCTGAATACAACATTCTCAAAAACCTCGTGGGTCTCTCATGTATGTCAATAAAAAAGAGAGTTCTCCACAGATCCTTCCTGGAGAAGCCAATCTCTAGTCCTGGCTTTTGCTAAGATGTTTGAACGGATCCACAAGTCACATCCCTATTTTCCACAGCAGAGGCTGTCCAGCCTCACTGAAGGCCCTTCTCCAGAGCATGCTTTTTCAAAGTGCATTCCCTTTTAGCACCGTTTGGAATCTGGAAAGGCTGAGAACCTCCCAAATTGTCAAGTGCAGGTATCTTTTTGCTAACAGTTCCACCTTCAGTTCCCTCCTTTCCTCTCACATTTTACTTAAAGCAGCAAAGGAGAAACCAGGCTATACTTTCTTCACTTTGACTGGCAATATTCACATATTCAAGTTTGCTACTTATAAGTCATGCTTTCCCTGACCAGTAAATTAGAGAATAGCACAGCAGTAGAGAGTTAAAAGGTAGGCTGGGGGAAACGGGTGAACAGAAGCAAGAGGAGAATTAAATTCATACTTGCCAAGCACCTTCCATGTGCCCAAGGACTACAGATCAGTAATGGGACCCTAATAGATAAGTTCCGTCTTCATAAGGATGAAAAGAGTGGCCAAAGACCTCAGAACATGTCGCCACTCAAACATTCCTGTCAGGTTAATGTGGCTGCCTCTTTCCACCTCGGCCCTCCCTCATCCCATGCTTTGGTCCAGCATAGTGGCCACTGATCTTATCATCCAACACCAGTCCCTCAGGTACTGCGCTTCCAAGTCTATGTCCCACGGCAACCTCTCCTGACACCACCTTCCTGTTCCTGGCTGCTCTCCCAGGCTGCAAACATGTCTCCTCCCAGCGCAGAAGGGACACTGGACAAGGGTGGCTCCTCAGCGTCTGCCTCAGGGAACACCCAGAAGGCAAAGAAATTTACATTTGATTCATTCTCTGTTCCAGCTAAGAATTAACACACAGCACTATAGTAATCTTAACTTTGTTAAATGTAAGTTTGATTTATTTTCATAATTTTGTGCTTTATTTTTTTAAGATTTACACTTTTAGTCCCTGGCACAACACGGATTTGATTTAAGTGGTGTGTTTATCCAGGACTAACGGTCTTCAGAGAGGATCGATGAGAGCCAGCAGAGGAGGGGATTATGACCCTAGAACTCAGGGCCTATGTCAGGGGAAGCCCTGGGACAATGAAGGGCAGGGTCATTGTCCCTCAGCTCCTGCTGCCACCCCAGGGAGCCCTGGAACCTGGCCAGTCTCAGGCCTATCAGGGAAGCTTTTCTTGAGGTTGGTCCTCCCTGGTCAGGAGACTCTTCCTGAATAACTCCAGCCCTGCAGAAGGAAGCAACAGCCACACCACCATAAAATGAGTAGAGCGGGGTGATTTAAACCTGAGGTCTCCTTTACCTGGGAAGCCCTGGTCATTCCTCTCAGCCATGAAATGCCCCTTTCCTACATCCTCCCAGGCTATCCTAGACCAGAAATGGCCAACACAAGGTATGGGTGCCCCTTGGCCTCTCCTTCTTCAGGGCAGCCACTGTCATTGTGGTTCTCCCCCACAGGGTGGTGGGGTATTTTATGTGTCAACTAGGCTAAGCCACTGTACGTACATGTTTGGTCGAGCATTATTCTGGATATTTCTGTGAGGGTATTTTTTGGATGAAATTAACATTAAGAGGAGTAAACTCTGAGGAAAGCAGATTAACCCTCCATAATGTGGGTGGACTCCGTCCAATCAGTTAAAGGCCTGAACAGGAAGACTGACCTCCTTGGAAGAAGAAGAAATTCTGCCAGCCAATAGCCTTCAGATTTGAACTACCTCCCTGGGTCTCTATCTTGTTGGCCTATCCAGTGGATTTCAGACCTTCTGGGCCTCATAATCACGTGAGCCAATTCCTTAAAATATACCCACATATATATACACACACACATGCATACACACACACTCTGTTTTTGAGGAGGACTCTAATACATCTAGTAAGCCAGACAACCTTAGAATCTGTCTCAAGACAGCCCTCCAGGGAGAACTCCCAGTTAGCAGGCAAACTGAATCCACTGACGTAGAGCTGTGAGTGCATCTAGCAGTTGGTGCTGTCCCTGGCACAGTATAGAGGGCCAAGTTCACGCCTCCATGTCCCTGCACTCCAGGTTCCTTTGAGAACTAGACAACCACCCTGCACCCCAGATGTCTTCATAGGATCTGCCTGGCTCTAACTAGCCCTTGTTCCCCACCCTTTATTCCCCCTGAAGAGAAGGGTGGTCAAGGAGGCTCTAAGTGCTTCTTCTCCAGTAAACTAAAACCACAAGAAAAGCCCACTACAGATGGGAACCATCAAGGCCATTGAACAGCACTGAGATCAGAGCCAGGCTGGTAGTTGCCAGAGGCGGAGGCAACAGGGAGACACGCAGCTGCCCACAGGTCTTCCAGGGGATAACATGGTATCTACCAGTGGTCACTACGAGTAAAAAACTCTTCTGGATAGACTCCAGAATGTAGGAGTCTGAGCGACACAAGACTGTAACTGTGTTTAGTTTGAAACTGCTGTCGCGAGGCAAAAAGAACCCAGAGAGAACTCCGCGCATACTTGCCAGCTTGACATACGGAGCTTGAGAAAGGGCAGGCACGCACCTTGCGCCCTCACTTGTTGATCACGTGATTCTGAGCCCACTACACCTTCTAGAGCTTCCACTTCTTCATCTACAAAGAACACCTACTTGGCAGGCTCACCATGGCACATCACAGGCCTCCCCATGTGGGTATTGTTATGAGAACTAGGGAGAGTGGTGGTTCTAGAATCCAGGAAAGGTAGGAGAGAAAATGGAGCGGAGCAGAGCCAGAGGGCCAGCCCTGGGGACCTGGCCCAGTAGCTCAGCCACTGGAGAGACAAAGGGGCCGACCCTCTTGCTCGCCACTAGAGAGACAAACGAAAAGGAAGGACAAGGTAAGACTGACCTTGAGGGCAGGAATCTCCACACTGTCACCGAGGCTGATGGAGCCTGAGAGGATGGTCCCTGTCATCACAGTGCCTTGGCCTTTGATGGAGAAACAGTGGTCCACAGACATGAGCAGCGGCCCTGAGGGGTCTCTTCTCGGGATGGAAATCTGCGACGTCAGGAGCTAGAAAAGAGACGTCGCGTGCTGGTGCCATGTGCTGCCAGGGAGGGGAGCTGAACAGGGCGGGGCAGAACAGGGCTGAGGGTGAGGGTAGTCCTTGGGTAAGCTGGCCCCGCTCGGAAGTGGACGGGTCCCTGGTGGCACTCCAGACTTTCATCGTGCCCTTGGCTCCTCTGGGTACGAAGGACAAGGGCATCTGGAGAAACCTCCTCTCTGCTCTCGTTGGGATAACCAACAGGCTCCCAAAAGGCCGGCCTCGGGACCCTCCTCTGCACTGCAGCAGCAGCGGCAGCCTGCTGCAGGACAGCCTGAGGCACATCCATCCGACCTCGCATGCCTTCCCAGCCTTCTGAGCCTGCAGGATTTGAGATGTGTCATCGGCTAGCCCCTAGGTACCATGGAGGCCTCATCCCCCACCACGTGGCCTCTCACAGCAGGAACCAGCCACTGGCAGGCCCTGGAAGCTCCCCAGCCAGCTTTGCCTCCCCTTCTCCGCAGAGACACCGCCTCTGGGAAGGCTTTTTTGCCCCTTCTGTACGGCTGTGCTCCCTGCCCCCATCACCCGTTAACACACTGTTGTGAGCTTTTGTTTATTTGTCTCTCTCCTAGGGCCATGAGTCCTTCCAAGGATCTCCAGCAGCTGGCATGGTGCCTAAGAGAAGGACAAGCGACCAAACGACCCGGGTGAGCAGGGTTGCTGCCATGTATGGCAGGGCAGGAGGGGGTGAGGCCACAGCTCCAGGCCGAGGCAGAGATGGGGGACCACCTGATGTCTGCCAAGGGCCAGTGTTGCCCTCTCAGTCTGTGGTGCTGCTGCTCCTTTTCCTTCCACGCACTTCCACCACAGCCAGCCCATTTTCCTCATGCTGACTATGTGCTCTTAGATGTCAGAGCTAATTCCCAATAAACAAATGAAAATAAAGACCACATTATTCCTTTTATTTTGAGGCTTTCGGATTTCGTTCGGAAAGAAGCTGTCAAAAAGTATTTGGCAGTGAATGTTCCAAACTCTCAGCCTTGTGATAACAATTCTTCTGGGAAAAAAACTACAGTTTCAAAACAGGCTTGGCCTGGGATTTATGCAGAGGCTTCTTAAAGGAATACACAAACATCTTCCATAGCAGTGTTTGTGAATTTTGCTTTAGTAAAAACAACTATCCAAGGCTCTTAGATCAAGAGCTCTCAGAAGGAGAGGAAAAAAGTAGCAAAAGCCTCAGCCAGGAAAGGCCTGTTCTGCTAAGTCGGTCAGAGCAGCACCGTGTAATCACAGAATCAGTCGCAGTGCACACGATCGCATCTGTTCTCAGCTCTGTGGGTCCAGGTATCAGGGGACCCCAAAGACACCCCAGCAACTGATCTGGGGCTGAATGCCAGCTCCACCACATACTTGCTGTGAGACCTTGGGCAAGTTACTTAACTTCTCTGGACCTCAGACGCCTCCTTGGTACAATGGGGATAAACAACGTTAGCCTCCCAGCACCACTGTGAAAGTTCCCTAGTCCTTGTGAAAGGCACATAAAGAACAGTACAGCTCCTGGTAATGTGATAAGCACCATCGCTATCACAGCAAACTCTGATACAGCACCGTTCTGAGCACAGGACACCTACTAACCTCATCTAACCTGCACGCCAACTCCACAGCTAGTGTTCTTTTCCTGACTTTACAACTGAGGGGACAGAAGTGAGAGAGAGCAGGTCACATGCTAGGTGAGAGAGAGCAGGTCACGTGCTTAGAGCCACACAAAGAGCAGGTGGTGGGCCGAGGATCCAGCCCACAGTTGCCACGCCACCCTTTTGAGCGAGGGACACTGGTCTCCATTGTCACGGCCTCACAGCAGCATCACCACCCACCCCCACCCCTGCCCCGTCTTCTGGCTGCCCTGGGCACCCTGTGCTGGCTGGGCTCCCGGCCGTACCTATCACCACTGAGCCTGGAGGAAGCCCGTGCCTCAGAAGCACCGTTATTTCAGGGAGCCCACAAGGCCCTGAGCCTCGCTGCTCTGCTGCTGAGCCCGTCTCCATCAGCCAGTGGGACACAATGGGGCACTGGCCCAGTCTGAAGGCCTGGAACGGAAGACAGGGCCCAAAGCCCCAGGAGGCAGGAGCTGCTCTAAGTAGGGGTGTTTGACACGTTCTTTTGAACGACTTATAAGGGTGTGGATAGCTCAGCAGGACCTTGGGCTAGAGAGTGAGGCCTCTGCTTCTATTCTGGTTTCACTCTAGGATGGGGGTGAGGGAGGGTCCGCTAAGGTATGTAGGTGCCTGGGGGAGGTGCGGTGGGACTTGAACAGCTCAGAGTCTTCTTGCTGGGGTGCCTCCCCCTTCTCTCCGTTTCACACTTAGCAGGACACAAGGGGCCTGAGTGGGGCTGGGGCCACAGGCCAGCCTGGATTCAAGCTGACAGTACCTCAATGAGCTCTGAGATGCCCTGTGGAGCTTCCGTTTCAGGGGCCTCTGGCCCCCCAGGCTTGGCCGCCACGGGTATAATCGGTGCACCTCGGAACCTGAAATGGAAAAACAAGCCCTGCCGAGTTACAGAGATCATCAGCACGGATGAGCAGCAGATGAGGAAACGGAGGCCCCACAGGGAAATCCTAAGGATGAATGATAAAATTTAAGAGGGTGCTCCTAGGTTTTAACCTCCACTTTCACAACCCACTCTGAGGAGGCAGTAGTGAACCCTAGCCCCCAGGACTCTGAATAAAAGACCCCCTTGAAGAAGTCCAGTAAGTACATCCCAGCCTCCTGCAGAGACTCAGGAAATACTGGTTTATCAAAAAAATCTCTGAAAGGGCACTTGGGTGGCTCAGTTTTTAACTGTCTGCCTTCAGCTCAGGTCATGATCCCAGGGTCCCAGGATCGAGCCCCACATTGGGCTCTCTCCTCAGCGGGAAGTCCACTTATACCTCTCCCTCTGCCTGCTGCTCCCCCTGCTTGTGCTCCCTTTCTCCCCATCAAATAAATAAATCTTGGGGGGAAAAAAAAAAAGTCAAGTCCCTGAAGACGCACCTGGAAAACATACTTCTATCATACCAGCGTCTAATGGCAGGTAATCCTGCCCCGACCCTCCTGAAGAGCTCCTCCTTCTTTTATTTTTCATTTATTTATTTATTTATTTATTTTTTTTGAGATTTACTTATTTTTTTGAGAGAGCACAAGCAGGAGGAGGGGCAGAGGGAGACAGAATCCTCAAGCAGACTCCCCACTGATCACGGAGCCAGATGCAGGATGCCAGGACCCTGAGATCATGACCTGAGCTGAAACCGAGTCAGTCACTTAGCCAACTGAGCCACCCAAGAGCCCTAAGAAGAGATTCTTACTATAAGTACACTTTTATCTTTTCCATTGATTAAAAAAATAAAATAAAATGGAAAAGAGAAAATATACAACCCATAATTCTACCATGTATTATAAAGAATTTTCTATTGAATGATAGCAACAACAGTGATATAATGGCAAATAAACTATAAGGATGTGAAATTTCACGTATGCGATAACCAAAATAAAAAAAGATCCCTTGGCAATGCATGGAAAAACCAAGGTTAGAAAAAAGGGCACTACAATGGCAGGAATATGGGTTGTATATTCATCCTCTAGGTGCTAGCAATGGCTGAGCCAAGCATATCACCTGGACACCTTCTGTGAAAGCTCTCAGCACTATTACAGAACTGCCACCATTTAACAGATGAGAAATTGAGGCTTAGAGAGACGAATTAATTTGCTACAAGTCATTTATTATAATCTCAGAACCAAACTCTAACCCAGCCCATCTCAAGGGTCACAGCTTCCATGTTATAATCCTACTGCCCAGGCCTCCTCTTTCATTTATACAGCTGCATTACAGCGTGACCCAGAATGTATATGCTTTTCCCCACTAATGTTACTCATTTAGAACATTTTGAATTTTTCACGATCATAAATAACACTGGTAAACATGATGGTGGACATATGACTGGCTTTTTCTTCCCTTGCTTTGGGATTAATTCATGGGGTATAAGCCTAAGACTCAACATACATTGAAAAATCAGCAAAATGGTGGAATAAGGACAATCAGACTCTCCTCTGTAAAATAAAGAACATAGGCAAAAAATCATCAGAAGCAACTATTTCGGAACTCTAGAAATTAACTAAAGGTTTGCAGCAATCTGTGGAATGTTTATTCAAGAAATATGGCTGAATCTTGGTAAGAATAAAAGAGCTTTGTGGCATTTTAACTTGCCTTATTCCTATCCATTCTTCCCCAACTCTGCAGCAGCCCTAATAACCAGCATCTGCAATCAGAATGGAAGCCAGCAGCCTGACAGCCACTGAGGGGGCAGAATGGGTCTGAGTTCCATCAAAGCCCTTTTCATAGAGAATTGCCATTATTTTTCCTTTCCTTCCTTCTTGGAAGACTCTACTAGCAAAGTTATCTTTATTTTTCCTTAAGGGCACTTGTTGAAAACAATCAGAGGCAATTGTTTAATACCACAGCTGCCTGAGGGAGGATAACAGTTTGGGTAAATCGGTGGACCAAACAGCTTAGAAGGGCTTCCATGGGAGCTTTGGAAAACCTTCCATGAGAGGTTTGGAGGTTTCCTGGGAAACTAGAAGGCTATTTATGGGCAAAAGCATGGTACATGGTTAGGAAAGACATGAGAAGGCCCTAAGTTCTTACCTCTGGCTGACCTTAAGATTCGATGCAAACAGGAAGTGAAGGCCAAGGCAGAGTTGCCAACTGCCTGCCTGAGTACTGAAAGCATGCCCCAATATGCACAAAGAGATCCTTGTCAAAGATTGGGAGACTTACTGATTCTAGGCATTAAGAAAAGCTCTAATCATTAGCTGACCACTAAACTGAGCAGAGACTTCAGTGGTCACAAATGACTTTCAAAATTACCTCACAAAAGTAATTTGTGTAATACTAACCAAATTAACAACAAACTATGAAAGTACGGGTAAAGAAGAGAATCTGATGGCCAGAATGGCCACATTATATTCTTGTGTAAGTACAGTTTTCAACAAGGAATAAGAATACAACAAAGAAACAAAAGTATGGTCCATACACAAGAAAAAAATGGAGTGTAATAAAAATTGTTCCTGAGAAATCCCTACTAGACAAAAGTCTTAAATCAGCTATTTTAAATTTGTTCGAGAAATAAACCATGTCTAAAGAGCTAAAGGAAAGAATGAATATAATGTGTCACCAAAGAGAAAATAACAAAAAAGTTAGAAATTATAAAAAAAATAGAAATTTTGGATTTGAAAAATACAATAACTAAAATGAAAAATCTGCTAGAGGAGCTTAATAGCAGATTTGAGCAGGCAGAAGAATCAACAAACTTAAACAATTTGGTTTATGTAACCTAAGGAAATTCAAGAAAAATGAGAGAAGAGAAACGAACACAACCTCAAAGATATGTGAGACATCAAGTACATCAACAGGTGCATATTGAGATGTCCAGAAACAAAGGCAAGATGGGATGGCAAGATCCGAATAAGCTTCAAAAACTTCCAAAGTTTCTGAAGGACATCTAAAAAGCTTAGAAAATTCCAAGTAAGAAAAACTCAGAGATGTGACCCAGGCACACCATAATCAAACTGTCAATGGCCAAAGACAAGGAGAAAGCAACAAGAGAGAAGTGGCTCGTTTAGCACAAGGCATCCTCAAGTAGAGTAACAGCTGATCTCTTCAGAAACCATGGAGCCAATACCAAATACCTAAAAACAAAACAAAACAAAATAAAAACAAAAGCAAAAAAACCCTATCATATAGCAGACACTTGATAGGTATTTATTAAATAAACAAATAAATGAACAAGTTAAAAAAAGAAAAGAAAAAAAGAAACCATGGCAGCTAGAAGGTAATGGGATGACATATTCAAATTTCTGAGAATTTAAAAGAAGAAGAAGTCGTCGTAGTAGTAGTAGTAGTCATCGTCGTCGTCAACCAAGACTTCTGTTTCTGCCCCCACCGCCGCAAAAAAAAGCTTCAAAAATGAAGAGGAATGTAAAATTACCATATGGTCCAGAAATTTCTTGAGTATAAATCCAAAAGAATGGAAAATAGGTACTCAAACAAATACATGTACATGTATGTTTACAACAGCACTACCCACTAAAGCCAAAAGCTGGAAACAGCCCAAATGTCATCAACACCATAAGTGAAAAAGCCAGACATAAGAGATCACCTATTGTGTGATTTATATGAAATATCCAACATAGGCAAATCCATAAAGACAGAAAACAGACTGGTGGTTCCCAGGGCTGAGAGAATAGGAAACAGCTGCTAAATGGGTACAGGGTTTTTGAAATCAGATAGTGGTGATGCTGACATAATTCTGTACACATTAAAAGGGTGAATTTTACGGTATGTGAATTATATCTCCATTAAAAAGAAAAGAACATACATTGAAAGGTTTGCTACCTTTTTTACTACCACAGTGATTATCTGCAATGTCTTTTTCACTAATCATACACCAAAAGCTCCTTATTTTTTATACATACCTCATTTTAATTTGTATTTCCTTAATAAGCCATACAATGTTGAACATCTTCCATCTGTTTATTTACTAAGTGTGCTTTTAGTGAATGTTTCCACACCACTTTACGTTCTGGTCTTTGCTTCCTCCAGTAGGTGCACCCTTACCCTCCCCAGACTCTAAAAATTGCTCTGCAGTCCACTGTCCCAACACAGTGGGAGTGAGGGAAAGGGACGAGGTCAAGGGCCAATGGTACCAGCACCTGTGCTGCGGGGCCTTGCACTCCTCATTTCAACAACCCCACAAGGTGGCTGTTATTACTGCTCCTCCGGGTTTACAGAAGGGAATCCTAAGTTGTCTAGAGTCTGTCATTTGCTCCAGGTCACATAGCTAATGAGTGGGGGGCTGTGATTAAAACCAACTCTGGGTTTACCACCCACCTGAAAATATCAAGTGAGTTAGAGTCAGGGTCGTATGCCTCTTCTTGAATCCATGAGAATTTGGAAAGTGGCTGATCTTCAAAGATCAGGCAACATAACATATTTAAGTCCTATAAACAGTCCTATAAACAATATCCTTGCCCTTTAGTAATTTTAGTTCTCAAACCAATGAAAGAAAGGTGATAGCTATAATGACAGTATTCAATATTCTCATAGTTTGCCATCACTTTCAAATAAAGACATAAATTTACTGCATCCTTCAAACAAGCCTTGGAGGTAGGAAGAACAATTGTTAACATTCCCACAACATTAGTTGAACATGATGTGAATGGCACTTAGTTAAATGCTTCCATCATCCCATTTGATCCTCATGGTAATGATGTGAGGGATAAAACTGGCATTTTAGAGATGGGGAAACTAAGGCACAGAGAGGTTAAATGACTTCTAAAGGGCAGAATTAAGGAGCTCTGTTCCAGAGCTCTGTCCTTCCCACCATGCTGGACATCCCCAGGACGACCTCCACAAAAGCCAGAGGGTTCCCTCCTCGGGGAATGGCTGCTGTGTCAGATGTCACCATGGCTCCTTTGAAACATAAGAACAGAAGATGGAGCCCAGTGCTCCCACCCACCAGGACAGGGCTGGGTTGCTCTGCTCCATCCCCTCCTGCCTTTATTTCAGTGTGACCTTCACACAGCTCACTGGTCCCATACCCTCTTCTCAAGTTTTGTCAAAATGGTACACCACCTAAGTAGGCTATTATTTCTCAAGGCTTTTCTTTTAAAACAATTTACGTTCTTACTTAAAACCACTTACTGAAAAACATAATTCTGCATTATCTAAAAGGAAGACTGGTATCATTTGCCACAAAGAAAAGGTACAGAAGAGACCCTCCCATCACCAGCCACTGCAAGGACAGCCACTCCGTCTGCTCCATAAAACCTGTGCCTAAAGAAAGTCTGGTGTAGGGGCACCTGGGTGGCTCAGTGGGTTAAGCCTCTGCCTTTGGCTCAGGTCATGATCTCAGGGTCCTAGGATAGAGCCCAGATCGGGCTCTCTGCTCAGCGGGAAGCCTGCTTCCCCCTCTCTCTCTGCCTGCTGCTCTGCCTACTTGTGATCTCTCTCTCTCTGTCAAATAAATAGATAAAATCTTTAAAAAAAGAAAGAAAGAAAGCCTGGTGTATGTTCAACGTCCACGCCCAGCAGACGGCGTGAGGCTCACAGCCATGCTTGAGAGTCTAGGACACCCCACGTATTTGCCTTCACCAGTTGACCTTTAAGCTGAACAGGAGGCACAACAGTTAGGGCATAAACTTGCTAATGCCAGTTGTGTTACTTTAATTCAATTTAGTATCCTAAAACAGTCCGATAATAGCTATTTCTATGAGAACTAAGTTGAATTATCTAGAAAGAGGCAACACAGATAAATCTCTTTAAACTCTGGTGATAAGTTAGATGTGAATAAGAAAATTATAAAAGACTTTAGGGGGTGGGGCGCCCGGGTGGCTCAGTCCGGTAAGCCTCCAACTCCTGGTTTGTGCTCAGGTCATGATCTCAGGGTCATGAGATGGAGCCCTGTGTCTAGCTCCACGCTCAGCAGGAAGTCTGCTTGAGATTCTCTCCCTCTCCCCTTCTCCATACTCTTTTTCTCTCTCCAAATAAATAAATAAACAAATAAATCTTAAAAAAAACAAACAAAAAAAGACTTCAGAGGAGGTTGTTCAAACACAGGAAAGTTCTCCACTCACACTGCTAAGCAAACTGTGCTTCCCATTAAGCAGACCAAAATAGTAAGACAGTGCATTTGCGTATGGTTTATATGTAAAAGAACTCAGAGCACCAGTCAGTGGGCTCAAACTGGAAGAAAAGATGGGCCGGGTAGAAGATTTTCCAGCAAGTGACAGATGTAATAAGGTCATTAGCTCCTGCAGCAAGTACCTTGGCTGCAAGAAGCTGTCTGATGCTCAGACATAACAGAACGAAAGCCATTTGCTGAGGCCTTCTCCAGGAAACTCAACTGGAGAACAAGTCTAACACACTGGTGGGACTATTCTAACTTGTAAGATGCTATCAAGAGAAGCAATCATGCACAAACACACACATACACACGCACACACACACACATGTGCATGCCGCACCTGGAGAGGAAAAAAAGCCAAAATGATGACCGCAGCTGCCTAAGGTCTTGCAGCTGGAACTTGCAAATTACAACTTTTTAAAACTGGCAAAGCAACAAATCCTAGAGCTTTTAAAAACATAAGTTCTGACCAAGAACATCCAGAATATAGCTTGCTTTACTGAATTCAGACCAAAAGAATTAATGATAACATACGAATCAGGAGTGCTAATTTGTGTAAAATTGAAATTATAGGTGATGCAGAAATCACAAATGAAATGCCCAAACAAAACAGCAAGAAGAAGAGGAGATAAGCCTGAATTCAGAATGCAAAACCCCTCACATGGCCAAGATGCCTTAGACGAGCCTGGATTAACTGCCCCCAGCATAGTGCTCATGAGGAAGGGGAGGCACGATGCTCAGAACCTTATAAGTTCCCCCGGAGCAACTTACATTATTGATGTTATTAATGCATGTGTTGGAAGTTAAAAAAAAAGTTATGTAAGGTTTGACTGTGTCATCTTTCCTAATTCTCTGCTTTAAGCAACTTTTGATTTATCAACTACAGTTCCCTACAGAGGACAAGAAATCTACTACTGTAGCTACAAAAATAAACACAGAGAAAGCAAAAGAAAGCGATTAAATCCTAGCTAGATACTACTTCCTGCTGAAGGCTCTGAGTCTTGTTAAAAAGTTAGGGAACTGCTGAAGACATAGTGGGACCAGGCACAGACGTTTTCCTGAATTCAACAGAAGAGATTTAAAGATAACTGAAAAAGAATTGACTTTCTTAGACAACTCCATGCATTTCCCCCCAAATTTTTATAGTGGTAAAATACACATGACAAAAAAATTACTGTCTTAACCATATGTAAGTGTATAGTTCAGAGGTATAAAATACATTCATAATGTTGTGCAGTGATCATCACCATCCAATTCCAGGGTTCTTTTTTTTTTTTTTTAAGATTTATTTATTTGAGAGAGAGAGAGAGAGAGAGAGCAGCAGGGGTCAGAGGGAGAGAGAGAATTTCAACCAGGCTCCCTACTTAGTACAGAGCCTGATGCAGGGCTCAATCTCATGAACCTGAGATAACGACCTGAGCCGAAATCAAGAGTGGGACGCTTAACCGAATGAGCCGCCCAGGTGCCCCCAGAGTTCTTTTTTCTTATAAAAACTCCATACCCATTAAACAGCAACTGCCCATTCCCCCGTCTCTTAGCTCCTGGCAACACTACTCTGGCTCTATGATTCTGACTACTCTACACTATCTCACATAAATGGAATCATACAATACTTGCCTTCTTGTTGCCTTATTTCACTCAGCAGAATGTCTTCGAGGTTCATCTATGTTGTAGCATGTATCAAAATTTCCTTAATTTTTAAGGGTAAATAATATTCTATGGGGAATGTTCTTATGTATGTATCACACTTTGCTTATTCATTCTTCCATCAATGGACACCTGGACTGCTTCCACCTTTTGGCTATCATGAATAATGTTGTTATGAACATGGGCGTACAAATATCTCTTGGGGACTCTTGCTTTCAATTATTTGGATATATACCCAGAAGCAGAACTGTTGCATGGTAATTCTATTTTTAAATTTTATAAGTTCTTATTTAAATTCCACTCTAGTTAACATAACTATTCTTAATTTTTTGAGGAACCCCCATACCATTATCCATGTCAGCTGAACCATTTTACATTCTCACTAATACTGCAAAAAAGCTCCAATTCTCCACATTTCGCCAATACTTATTTTTTTTGTTTTTTGACCCCAGCCATCCAAATGGATACGAGGTGGTATCTCATTACAGTTTTTATTTGCATTTCCCTAATGACTGGTGATGCAGCATTTTTTCATGTACTTATTGACTATTCACACATCTTTGGAAAAATGTCTATTCAAACCTTTCCCATTTCTGAATCAGGTCACTTGGTTTTTGTTCTTAGGAGACAGTTCTGGGAGTTGCCTACATATTCTTACTATCAGATATATAGATTCACAAATATTTTCTCCATTCTGTAGGCTGCCTTTCTATTCTGTTGATAAATTTTGATGTACAAATTTTAAAAATTTCCTTCTGAGAGTTTTAGGTCTTACATTTAGTTCTTCAATCCTCTTTGAGCTAATGTTTGGTATGAAGTCCGTCCTCATTATTTTATTTGTGGCTAACCATCCAGTTTTCCCAGCAGCATTTGTAGAAAGATTGTCCTTCCCTCACTGAATGGTCTTGGCCCCCTTGTCAAAACTCATCCGAACATATATGCAAGGGTTTATTTCTGGGCTCTCTATTCTATTCCATTGCTGTTTTTGTCCATCTCTATGCTAGTGCCCATACTGCTTTGATTACTGTAGCTTTGTAGTAAAATTAGAAATCATGAAGTATAAACTCCCCAATTTTGTTCATCTTTTTCAAGAATGTTTCAGCTACTTGGGGAACATTCAGACTCTGTATGAATTTCAGTATGGGTTTTTCTATTTTTGCAAAAAAAAGAAGTGATTGGGATTTTGATAGGGATTATGTTCAATCTATAAATTGCTTGGGGGTAGTACTGACATGTTAACAGTATTAAGTCTTCCAATCCATGAGCAGGAGATGTGTTTTTATTTATTTATGATTTTTAAAATTTCTTTCACCAATGTTTCATAGCCTTCATTATACAAGCCTTTTACCTCCTTGGTTATTCCTAAGTATTTTACTCTTTTCGATGCTACTACAAATGGAATTCTTTTCATAATTTACTTTTCAGACTATTCATTGTTAAAGTATAAGAACGCAACAGATTTTTGCATGTTGGTCTTATATCTTGCTACTTTGCTGAATTCATTCATAAGCTCTAATAGGTTTTTGTGGAATATATGCGGTTTTCTACATGTAAGACCATATCATCTGTGAAGAGATCATTTTACTTCTTCCTTTCCAACTGGGTGCTTTTATTTCCTTTTCTTGCCTAATTACTCTGGCTAGAACTTCCAGTACTATCTTGAATGTGGCAAAAAGTGGTAATTTTGTCTTGTTCCTGATCTTAAAGGAAAAACCTTACTCTTTCACTATTGCATATGATGTTTGTTATGGGTTTTTCGTGTAGGCTTTTTTTCTTTTAAAGGTTTTATTTATTTGACAGACAGAGATCGCAAGTAGGCAGAGAGGCAGGGGCAGAGGGAAGCTGGCTCCCCGCAGAGCAGAGAGCCCGATGTGGAGCTCAATCCCAGGACCATGAGATCATGACCTAAGCTGAAGGCAGAGGCTCAACCCACTGAGCCACCCAGGCACCCCTCATGTAGGCTTTTATTACACCGACTGTACTTTCCTTCCCTTCCTAGTCTGATGAAAAGGTGTTGAATTTTGTAAAATGTTTTTTTCTGCATCAATTGAAATGATCATATGGTATATTGCATTAAATAATTTTTTTGTATGTTGAACCATCCTTGCATTCCAGGAATAAATTCCATTTAGTTGTGGTGTATAATTGTTTTAGTATGCTGCTAAATTCAGTTTGCTAACATTCACTGAAGATTTTTACATGAATGTTCATAAGGGATTTGGGTCTTCAGTATTCTTGTGGTATCTTTTTCTGGCTTTGGTGTCAGGGTGATGCTGACCTCACAGAATGAGTCAGAAAGTGTTCTTCAGTTTGTTTGGAAAATCTTAGGAAAAATGGGTTACTACTTCTTTGAATGTTAGAAGTTGCCAATGAATCAGGTCAAGAGCTTCTCTTTGTTAAGAGATTTTTGAATAACGATTTAATCTCCTTAGTAGTTACAAGTGTATTCAGATTGTTGATATATTTATGATTTAGTCTTCGTAGGTTTTGTTTTTCTATGACTTTGTTCATTTCATCTAGGTTACCCAATTTGTCTGGCTGTTCATAGTACTTTCTCATAATCCTTTTAATTTCTATAGAATTAGTAGTAATGTCTTCACTTTCATTTCTGATTTTAATAATTTGAGTCATCTCTCTTCTTAGTCCATCTAGCTAACATTTTGTCTATTTTGTTAATCTTTTAAAAACCAACTTCTGGTTTCTGTGATTTTCTCTATCGCTTTTCTTTCTCTGTTTCATTTTTCTCTTCTTTAATCTTTATTAATAATTCCCTTATGTTATATTTAAGTTTAGTCTGTTCTTCTTTTTCTAGTTCTGTAAGTTGTAAAGTTAGGTTGTTGCTTTCAAATCATCCTTATTTTTTTTTAAAAGATTTTATTCATTTATTTGACAGAGATCACAAGTAGGCAGAGAGACAGGCAGAGAGAGAGAGAGAGGAGGAAGCAGGCTCCCCACTGAGCAGAGAGCCTGATGCGGGGCTCAATCCCAGGACCCTGGGATCATGACCTGAGCCAAAGGCAGAGGCTTTAACCCACTGAGCCACCCAGGTGCCCCTCATCCTTATTTTTTAACATAATAATTTATAACTATAAATTTTCCCCATAACACTGTTTTCATGGTATATCATAAATTTGGTATATTGTGTTTTGGTTATTATTCGTCTTTAAGTATTTCTAATTTCCCTTATGATTTCTTCCTTGATCCATGGGTTGTTTAAGTGGGTTAATTTCCACAAATTTGTGAATTTTCCCATCTGACTTCTGTTACTGATTTTTTACTTCATCCTGCTGTGGTCAAAAAAGGCATTTTGTATGATATCTACCTTTTTAAATCTATTGAGACTTAATTTGTGGCTTAACAAATGGCCTATCCTAGAAAATGTCCCATGTGCATGTGGGAAGAACATATATGCTATAGTTGTTGGATCAAGTGTATATGCCTGTTAGGCTAGCTGGGTTATTGTGTTAAGTCCTCTATTTTCTTATCTTCTATCTGGTTAATCTGTGATTTTGAAATCTCTGACTACTGTTCTGGAACTATTTCTACCTTCAATTCTGTCAGTTTTTGCTTCACATATTTTGATGGTCTGTCATTAGGGATGTAAATGTTTATAACTGCTATATCTTCTTGCTATATTGGACCTTTTATTAATACATAATGTCCTTCCTTGTCTCCTATAAACTTTTTTGACTTAAAGTCTATTTTGCCTAATATTAGTGCCCCCGTTCTCTTCTCATCATAATTTGCATGGAGTATCCTTTTCCATCCTTTCACTTTCCATCTATTTGTGTCTTTAGCTCTAAAGTGAGCCTCTGGTAGAGCACATATAGTTGGACCATGTGTTTTTGTCTATTCTGCTAATCTCTGTCCTTTAATTGGTGAGCTTAAACCATTTACATTTAAAGAAATTACTAATAAGGAAGGACTTCTGCTATTATGCTATTTGTTTTTGATATGCCTTATAGCTTTTTTATCTCTTATTTCTTGCATTATTGTCTTTTTTAGTGTTTAGTTGTTTTTTTATGTAGTGAAATACTTAACTTTCTCTCTCTCTCTCTCTTTTTTTTTTTTTTTGTGTTTTTTTTTTTGCTATTTTCCTTGTGGCTAACATAGAGACTACATTTAGCATCCTAAAGTTACAACATTCTAATATGAATTTATACCAGCTTAACTTCAGTAACATAAAAAAAAACTGTTTCTATACAGCTCTGACCCCATCCTTTTCTGTTGTTCATGTCAAAAAATTACATCTTTTTAAAACCATAAAACTAATTATTCTTTTAATTATATTAATCTCTTAAATCACATAGAAAACAAAATGTAGAGTTACAGACCAAAGTTACAATACTACTAGCTTTCAAACAAATCATTGCTTTGTTTTTTATATGTATTAGCCTATTAAGTCATGTAGAAAAAACACATGGAATCACACACCACCACCATAATGACAACTTTTACAGTTGTCCATGAGAAATCATTATTTCATCATAGAGCTTCAAGTTACTATCTAGTTTCTTTTCATTTCACTGTGCAGAACTCTTGAGCATTTCTGCATGGCAGGTCTAGTGGTAACAAACTCCCTCAGCTTTTCTTTATCCAGGAATGCCTTCATTTCTCCCTCACTTTTCAAGGATGGTTTTGCTAGATATAGGATTCTTGATTGCCAGGTTCCCTCGCCCACCTTTAGTACTTTGTATATAGTGTGCCTACTACTTTCTGGCCTCCATAGTTTCTGACGAGAAATCTGCTGATTATCTTATTGAGGTTCTTTTGTGTGTGACAAGTCACTTCTTGTTGTTTTCAAGATTTTCTCTTTGCCTTTGACTTTTGAAAGTTTTGGGATAATATGTCTCAGTGTAAGTCTCCAAGTTCATTTTACTTGGAGTTCACTGAGCTTCTTGGATGTTTATATTAATATCCTTCATAAAACTTGGGAAGTTTTTAGCCATCATTCCTTCAAATATTCTCCCTGCCCCCTTTCTTTCTCTCTTCCTACGACTCCCACTATGTGTATGTTGGCCCACCTGATGATGTTCCATAGGTCCCTCAGCCTCTGTTCACTTTTCTTCAATTTTTCTTCTGTTCCTCACACCTGATAATTTCCACTGTGCTATCTTCAAGTTTGTCAATACTTTCTTCTGCCTGCTCAAATCCGTTTTTAAATCCCTCTACTGATATTTTTTTCTGGTTATTATATTTTTCAGCTCCAGAATTTCTTCAGTTTCTTTTTAGTTTATCTCTTTATTGATATTTCCATTTTGTTTATACATTTGCTTTCTTGATTTTCTCCACATTTTCTTCAGTTGAATGTTTTTAAGATAGTTATTTTCAAGTCTTTGTGTAGTATATCTACCATCAGATCTTTCTCAAGGACATTTTCTGTCAATTCTTTTTCCTTTGACTGGGTCATACTTTCCTGCTTCTTTACATGCCTTCTGATTTTTTGTTAGAAACTGGGCATTTGAGTCAAATAATATGGTAACTCTGGAGATCAGATTCTTTCTGGTTTTTTGTGGTTGTGCTTGGAGTTTTGCTTTATTTTTTCTTTTTATTATTGCAGGCTGTCTCAGCCTGAAGTATAAAGTCTTCTCAAGTCTTATCTGAGCCTCTCCCTGGGCGTGCATGGTTACTTTGTAATCCCCCCCATATGTTTGCAATTGTTTCTGAATGTCTTAGTGTTTAATGTTTGACTTCTGAAAAATGAAGGGGGTACCAGAAAAAAGGCACTGGTCCTTCAAATCCTTCAGAAATCACTTCAGCTGGTGGGGAGAGGTTGTAAAAATGGAGGGATGTATAAGAATAATGACTGCCTATCTGTGTGCACCTCTGTGATCAGAAGCAGCAATGTGATCAGAGCACAGAGCTCTGATATTTGCAGAACAGAGTCATTTTTGCCCACTCTGGTTCCTGCGAGCTGTGTACAAGCTGTTCTGGGAACACCTGCACAGGTGCCTGTCATGAGACTGAGGGATGGGGAATGGATAGCTGCTATTGTTCCAAGAGCTAAAACTGATTGTAATAATTGCAATTTATTGTCTAAGCCTTCTCCTTGCAAGTCTTCAAGACTCCAGTGTTCCAAAATAATTATATCAGACATATTCTGCCATCATAATTTTTATGCAGATAGGGAAACAGATTCCTTGTGCTTCTACTTTCTGCCATCTTCCCAAAATCCTCTCCATGAATTTCTGCCACATCCAAGTACAACCTCAGACTTCTTTTGTCTGACGTATAATGTAAATCCCTCATTGTGAATAATAACACTTTCTTAAGCTTCTTCAAGACCCTTAGCCATTCCTTTACATTTCCCCACACTGACACCCAATGGGAAGGAGGACAAAGGACCCAGTCCAACAAGAGGTAACAGAAGGCAAGAGTCCGAGAAAAACTCTGCCATTATTTCCCTGGTCTCCCTACCATGTCTAAAGGAACCCCCTATCTGACCCCTATCCTCTGGCCTCCCTTTACCAACCCCTCCATTACTGTCTCTAGACTTATACCTGCTGCTTTCTGCATTACACATTTTTCTTCTCTTGGGGTGGAGAGAAACCCTGCTGTTTGACACCATCCACCCCCAGCCACTTTCAATCAATACCCAATTTCAATCAATACCCAATACCCAATACTCTCCCCACTCACATTTCAAAATCACTATCAGTTCTGTTTACTCACCAGGAGCTTATGCTTGATTTCCTTACAATATCACTCTGTCTCCCCATTCAAGCTAAGGGATATTTACTAAGTCATCTCCTCTGTACTGGCCTCCATGAAGGTTGCCCAACAAATAAAAGGCTCCCAAAGCAATGCAGCAAGAGGGTCTGGGGCACCAACTGAGAGTACTACCTTTAACTGTTAAGAGGAATGGGGGAAGGGTCACAAAAGAGAACTAAATTCCTAAAGGTCAATAGCAACTCTCCAGTGGTCAAGTCAATGTTCTTTCCTCAGATTCTCCCCATCTGTGACCATCAGTCAGCTGGCTCCCCAACCTCTTCACCCACAACCCCAAGTCTTTATTCCCATGGTCCTCCATCAGGGCCTCTGCCTCCTCGAGAAGCTGCTCTTCCTTCCCTATTCACTGCCAAGTCTCTCCCAAGAGCACCCTGGAGTCCAGCTCTTTTCCCCCCAAACTGCTGTCCTCCAGGAGCTCCCCACACTCTGATGACCTGTGTCAAGGCTCCTCTGTGGATGGTTCGCATATCTGTGCTTGCAGGAAGGGACCCTTTCCAGCACTGTAGTCATGTCCTATTCTCTGCCAGCAAGCACTTTCCCAACCCTACCTCATTGGTTTCTGATCAAGGAACAACCTTTCTCTGGTCTTTAAAGCCATCACCAGCTACATGGTCATCACTGTCTTCCTCCGTCACTGCATTTGATCAGTTCTTCTCTTGGGATCTGGGTCCAATCCATTCCCTGATTTTCATTCTCAACAAGTTCCACCTTGGGTCAGGCCCTTACCATCCCAGGCCAACTACTCTCCAAAGTCAGTGTATGGCCCTATACCAGGCACTGACCATGGCTGCAATGACCTCCTGTCATGACCTGTGATGACCTCTGAGGTATCAGCCTTTTCCTCTATACACTTTCAGGGACTCCATGACTGTCCCAGATGAAACCCAGCATCCAGGCTGGTCCACAAGGCCCTTTATGGTCTGCCCCAGCCTCCTCACACTGACTCAACTCACCAAACCCCCTGGAAACACAGGTAAAAACCCAAGTCTTTGCCTAGCGCCAAACTCTATTCTACTGCTGCCCCCACTCCCCTTCCTTCCTCTGCCTATCCAAAGCTAACCCTGGTGACAGGTGACTTGAGCCAAGGCAGAAAGAATGGGATTGTAAGCAAGAAGCCTAGGACCATAGAACTAATTTCCAACGCACAGCTGAGCTGTCACTCCACCTCACTCAGCCTCCATTTCCCTGTCCTACAGAAAACAGCATGACCTACACTGCAGGGCTGTCTCCCACCCCAAATAAGCTAAAGTGTGGAAAGCACAGTAGGGAATCTGGTAACAGTCCTTAGAACCAGGGCAGCTACTAGTTGCCTGCATCCCTCCTGAGTGGTCTGTGCCTGACCTGCATCATGTATTCTGAACTTGCCCCTGTTTGGTTATCACTTGACTTCTGGAAACCAATTCAAGCGGCACCTGGGTGGCTCAGTCAGTTAAGCACCCAACTCTTGATTTCAGCTCAGATCATACTCTCAGGGTCAGGCTCCCCACTGGGTACAGGGCCGGCTTAAAATTCTGTCTCTCCCTCTTCCTCAGTTCCTTGCCATTTGTGCATGCACACACACTTTCCTCGGTCTCTAAATAAATAATAACATAACATAATACAACATAAAATAAGTAGTAAGTAACGTAACGTAACGTAACGTAACGTAACATAATGTAACACCAATTTGAATTCCTGACTCCCAGACCAGAAGCCAATTCACCTTCTCAGAAGCCCCCATGCTACTCTGAGGAAACTAACTCAGCTCTCCTCTTGAACTGCTCAGCAATCTCCTGCTCTTACCTCCTCCACCCCTTGGTCTTTCCTGCCCGAGTGCATGGGAAGTACACTCTTTAGAACATGGGGGCTTGGTTCAGTTGGTCTTTGGCTCCATGTCCTTTAAAAAAAAATCAGGCTTTTTTTTAAAAGAAGAAAGGAAGTAACTGTGACACGCTAGAGCTCCCTAAAGAGCAAGTTCTCAGGGGCCACTGGCTGTCCAGAGGTCAGTGTGACAAAATGAGGCAAGTTCAGAGGAGAGATTCCAAACAGGACCTGTGACCCACTCACCACTCAACTCCAGAGCAGCCCAGACAGAGCATGCTGCCCTCACAGAAGTGGCAGAACTGAGATATTTGCCCAGAGAGAAAGGAGACACTTTGGAGAGGGAAGGAGGGAGGAAAAAGAATGATAAAGAAAGAAATAGTGAGGGAAGAAATAAAAACGCCAAGGAAGAGACAAAGAAGGCAAGAAACACAAGAGAAAAAGAAAGAAACGGAGAGGAAAGGAGTGGACAGCCTGCTCTGTGCTAGCTCCATGCTACATGGTCTCGTGTGATCTCAGCACCCCATGAACAGGGGCTCTGACCCCTATTTTCAGAGAAGCCAAGGGACTTGCTGGGGGCTGCCAGGGGTCCCAGGGAGTAAGTGGCTGGTCTGTAGGAGTCCAGAGTCCAGGCCTCTCCCATGAAGGAGGAGAGGAAGAGTCCATTCTCAGTCCAGAGGGAGGACTTCAGCCACGGCAGTCAGTGAACCAGGACCCAACCACAAGCCAGGGCCCAGTACATGTGCATCATCTCTGCTTACACTCCATGAGCCTGAGGCCCAGAGGGACAGAGAAGGCTAAAAGCATGCACTAAAAATTCCAGCGATTAACCATAAAGCCTTCGGAAATTCAATTATTTTTTATCCAAACCCTTTTGGGCAATGTATTGTAACAAAACATAACGGCGTGTTGGGCTGAGTAGCTGGCCCTTTCCCAGGCTCAAGAGAAGCTGGCCTTGCTGATTTCCTGAATACGCCACACACTGGAGATCCTGGCTTCTAGAAGCAGAAGTAAAGTTCAGCAGCCCCTAAGAGGACAAGAGGCCCCTCTTGCCTGAGTTTCAGATCCAGACTGGTGTCTGTGTTCTAGAAGCACAAGAGGCTCCAACCAGAGATGTCAGGAAGAGCCCTGGGCCTAGCCCCACAGCTCAGCAGTGCAGGCAGGACCTAGAGCACATTCAAACGCTCCTCCTGTTCCCAGCACCCACCACCTCCTCCAGGCTCCCCGCACAGCTGTGGGACATCACAGTTCCAACCAAGCTCAGACATGCTGACTGTGCATGCAGGCTGACCTTCGACAACACAGAAAAACGATCTAAGATAAGTTAAAAAAAAAAAAAAAGTGTGCGTGCATGTGTGTGCGCGTGCATGTCTGTATAACTCATGTAAAAGACATAAAGAAATAAAGCACAGTTTTCCCCAGTCTCTGAAAGTAGGCCATTCCTCTGAAACCTTCTGTAAGGCAAAATGGCATAAAGTAAAGAAGCAATTACCATTCGTTTATACAGAAAAATGAGCGTTCCCAGACCCAAAACATAACCTCTCCTAGGTTCTTCTGATACGTTAGGACACATCTACTTACAGATGTACAAAATAAATCGACATAAGGCACAGATGCTCAGAGACACAGTTCAAAGCAACGGCAGCTGGAGGCTGAGATGTTGAGTGTAGTTCCCAGGGAAGGGGCCTGGCAGCACCACTCTAAGGACAAGCTGTGAAGCAGACGCTGTACACTATCATTGCTTTTCGTCTTTTCTCACAAAAACAAAAATCCTCTTTGGATTTCCCTCAGTTAGCAAAAGCACGTACTAATAAGGTAGGTCTTGTATGAAAGCCAAGTGGTGTAATGCAAACTTCGAAAATCAGGGGACACTTGTGTAAGTTGTCGGTTTGGAATAGTGAAATTCAAAATGGCTGGTATTTATACTTTAGTTTTCTAACCTGTCAACCCAGACACAAAGCCTTCCCCCCCCCACCCCGTTACTATGGGAAATCCCTGGTAGGGCGCTAAGCACACAGTAGGTGCTCCACACCTTATGGCTGTGATGGCTGAGTACCTACTGTGTGCCATCGAACGCTCCCTCAGAACGTAATGCTGTGAGGCTAAACTTAATCAGCTCAAAAGAAGAGAAACCAACTCAGAAAGATAAAGTGAGTTGCCCAAGACCACACAGCTAGTCAGCCACAGAGCTAGCAGGAAACACACACCTTGTAAGTCAGCTGGGCAGCCGCCTAATCACTTGAGATTTGGCATTCCACTCAACTCCAGGGAGGGAGGCAGGGCCAAGGGAGCCCGGGGTGGGCTCTCAGCAGATGGCCTTGCCTAAAACAGAAATAAGGAAACAGAAAGTGTTTAAAAAGCAGGAGGAAAGAGAGGGAGTCTGGGAGAAAGATGCATCAAGGATGCTGTCAGATGATAACATTTAGTGGGAAAATAAACAGAAAAGCCTAGAACACAGAACAGTGTCAATGTTGTGATAACAACTACCTCAAATTATGTACATGTGGGAAAGACTGACAGGGATCCTGGGGAAAGAACACTTTAATTTGATGCACCGGGGAGATTGTGGGTACATTTTTATCTTCTATTTTGATTTCTGTTAACATTGATAAATGCTTATGCAAGAGTAATTTTAAATGCTTTCAGAGATAAAGAAATCACAAAGAAAAACAATCAAAGAGTTTGACTACACAAAAATTAGAAACTTCTGCATGTCAAAAAAAAGAAAAAAAACCAAACCAACTAAAATGGAAAGACAACCAGCAAATGCTGAAGACTTATTTGTAGCAAACATGACAGGCAAAGGGTTAATTAATAACATCTTTGTTAATCTCAAACACTCCTAAAAATCAAAAGGAAAGCATTAAAATCACAAGAGGCAAACAGACAAAATGTATAGGCCTAATTCAAACACACAAAAGCACAACTATTTAAAACACTTAAGGAAAAATGTTTAACATCCCCATTAATTACAGAATTACATATTAAAACAAGAGTAACATACCATTTCTACCCAACTAAGTTTCAAATATATTTTAAAATTAGAAGCCAAAGGTAGCTGTGAATACATCTGTGTAAACAGTGCAAACCCTTTTGGAAAAGAATAGGGGAGTGCACAATCACAGGTCTGAAAGGACTCGTGCCCTTCAGTCCAGTAATCTCACACCTTCAATGTCTCAGAAGGAAAAAACCCGAAAACACGGAAAATGTTTAAGGATGGTCAAAGATGTTCATCCCAGGGTTGTTTATTTATAAGAAGGAAAACTTACACCAATCTAAAGGGCCTACAATGGAGTGATGCTTACATGAGGAAGGGCTATACAAAATGTTAAGTAATGAAAGCAGAAATCAAAAATGCAAATAGCTCATGATTAAAACTATATGTTTTTTTTTTAAGATTTTATTTATTTATTTGACAGACAGACATCACAAGTAGGCAGAGAGGCAGGCAGAGAGAGGGGGGAAGCAGGCTCCCCGCTGAGCAGAGAGCCCGACGTGGGGCTCAATCCCAGGACCCTGGGATCATGATCTGAGCTGAAGGCAGAGGCTTTAACCCACTGAGCCACCCAGGTGCCCCGCAACTACATGTTTAAAAGGAAGAACTGAATTCAGTGAAGTCACAGCCCAAGATCAACACACAAAAATCAGTTGTGTTTCTGAACTCCAGCTGAAAACAATCTGAAAAGGAAACTGAGAAGGCAGCTCCATTTATAATGGCATCTAAAAGAATTAAATACTTGGGAATACACCTAACCAAGGATGTGAAAGACCTATATAATGAAAACTACAAAATGCTGATTAGGAAAATTAAAGATCTAAACAAATGGAAAGGCATCATGTTCATGGATTGGAAGACCTAACACTATTTAGATGTTCGTACCACCGAAAGGGATCTACAGATTCAGTGAGATCCCTATGAAAATTCCAACAACCACTTTTTGCAGAAAATGGAAAAACAGATTCTCCAATTCATATAGGAATTGCAAGGGGCCTCAAATAGCCAAAATAATATTGGAGAAGAAGCAGAAAGCTGGAGGACTCAACGTTCTGACTTTGAAACTTACTACAAAGGTAAACAAAGTAGTGTGGTACTGGCATAAGGACAGACACATAGACCAATGCCACAGAACAGAGAATCCAGAAATAAACCCACACATGTATAATCAATTGATTTTTGACAAGAGTAAAAGGGGAAAGGGCAATCCTTTCACCAGTGCTGGGAAAACTGGGTAGCCACATGTAAATAACAAAGTTCGGCCCTTAACTTATACTACATATAAACTTATGCCATATATTAAAATTACCACATATAGAAATAGATAAAAGACCTAAACTTAAGAGCTAACACTATAACGGTCTTAGAAAAAACACGGGCAAAATCTTCATGACACTGGATTTGGTAACAATTTCATGGATAGGACACCAAAAATACAGCCAACAAAAGAAAAAATGAATATATTGGATTTATCAAAGGTAAAAACTTTTGTGCCTCCAAGGACACTATAAGGAAAGTAAAAAGTCAACTTACAGAATAGAAGAAAACATTTGCAAATTATGTATTTGACAAGGGATTGATATCCAGAACATATAAAGATCCCCTACAATTCAATAACAACAAGAAAACAAACAACAACAAAAACACGATTGAAAAATGGGCAAAGAATCTAAACAGACATTTCTCCAAAGAAGATATCTGAAAGGCCAACTGGTATATGGAAAGATGGTCAACATCACTAGTCACTAAGAAAATGCAAGTTAAAACCACAATGAGATATCACTTCATACATGTGTTAGAATGGCCATTGCCAAAAAGACAAGGGGTTAACAAATGCTGGTGTGGATGTGGAGAAAGGGGAACCCGTAGGCACTGTGGATGGGAGTGTAAATTGTGGCAGCCATTATGGAAAATAGTATGGAGGAACATCAAAAAATTAAAAATAGAATTGCCATATGATCCACTTCTGGGAATATATCCAAAGGAAATGAAAACACCAATTTGGAAAGATATCTGCACCCTCATGTTCATTGCAGCATCATTTACAATAGCCAAGACATAGAAACAACCTGAGTGTCTGTCGACGGATGAATGGATAAAGAAGTTGTGGTATCTGTAAATACAGAATGGAATATCATTCATCCGTAAAAAAAACAAGGACATCCCACCACTTGCTACAACACGGATGAACCTCAAAGGCACTATGTTAAGTGAAATAAGTCAGATAGAGAAAGACAAATAGTGTGTGATTTCAACTTATCTGAAGAATCTAAAAACACAAAAACAAAACCACAAAAAAGCAAAACCCAGAAAGAGAGCAGATTTGTGGTCATCAGAAGCAGAGGGTAGGGGGGCGGGGGAGAGGGAACTGGAGAAGGTGGTCAAAAGATACACACTTGCAGTTTTAAGATAAACCTGTCCCAGGTACAATGCGATGACTAGAGCTAACACTCCCACGTGATATACAGGAGATGTGCTGAGAGAGGAGGTTCTAGGAGTTCTTGTCACAGGAACATTTTTATCCCTTTTTTTCCCCTTCTTTTCTATTTATTGTATTTTTATGAGAAGATGGATGTTAGCTAAACCTACTGTGATAATCATTGCACAACATATGTAAATCAAACCATCACGGTGTCATGGCTTAAACATATATTCATGTATGTCAATTATTTCTCAATAAAACTGTTGGGGGGGGGACAGCAAAAAGGGGGTCGGGGAAACAAGATACCACTCCATACCCTATAGGATAACTATTTAAAAAAAGGAGGGGGGGATGACGAGTGTTGGCAAGATGTGGAAAAATGGAAACCCTCACGCACTGTTGGTAGGAATGTTTAATGGTGCAGCCACTGTGGAAAACAGTTTGGTGGCGCCTCAAAAAAAAGTTAAACACAGAACTACCACATGACCCAGCAATTCCGCTCCTAGGCATAGACCCAAAGGAAGGGAAAAAGCAGGGACTTGAATAGCTATTTATACACCAATTTCAGACAGCATTATTCACAATAACCAAAAGGAAACAAGCCAAGCGTTTATCCATACACGAATGGACAAACCTTATTTTGTTTGTAGAATACTATTTGTATTCTTTGTAGAATACTATGCACTAGGAAGGAGTGACATTCTGATACCGGCTACAAGGATGGGCCCCAAAAGCATTACGCTAAGGGAAATAAGCCAGACACAGAAAGCCAAATACAGGATTCCACTTCTGTAAGGCACCTAGGATAAGCAAAGTCAAAGAAACAGAAAGCAGAATAAAGGCTGCTCGGGGTGGAGGGCGGAGAGGGGTAGGAGGAAAGGAGCAGTTCTTGTTTAACGGGTACAGAGTTTATGCCGGGGATTCTGAAAAAGTTTTCGGCATAGACAGTGCTGATGGGCACACAGCTCTGTGAATGTATTTAACGCCAGTGAATCTGTATATTTGCAAATGGGTAAAATAATAAATATTATGTTATGCAGATTTTACTATAATCTACGTAATGTGGAGAAAAAAGAGGGGTCAATATAAATACACAGTGAAAAGATAGGAATGAAATAAACCCAAATGTCAGCAGCTATTCTGAGAAAAGACATCTTTGGGTGGCTTCCTCTTTCTTTTAATCATTTTTCTCTATTTTCCAACGTTCTTTCAATTGCTCTTTGGATGGGAAAAAAAATTGTGTTTTTAACAGGTTTCATGTTTTCAGGTTTTGATAGTACATAATTCATCAGTCTAGATTTTTTCTTTTTTAGGTAGAAAGTTTCTTTGCTTTTGGAGCAGCATTTACAAAGGATTTACTTCATAAGGGACCATAAGTAAAGGAAATGGTCATTTAAAATAATCTGAAGTTCTCTGCTGCACGTAGGTGAAAGCTAATGTTCTCTTACAACTCGGCTGGCCCCAAGGCTCTTGAACCTGCTGGCTACAGCCTGGCAGGGGGGCAAATCCTTTCCAGTAGGAGTTGTTCTCCCTGCCCTCTGGGGACTGAATGAGGACAGAAGAGGTTTCAGGGGGATAATTTCCCCTGGATGTGTGACTAAGTTCATAATTTGACCTTTAAGCAATAAATTAAAATAGGAATAGTAATTTAAAATGCAAGTCAGAATTTGCCTTAAATTTAACCAATCGAAATAGTTAATATTAATTCACCCTTAATAGTATCCCAATCCCTTTGCAGAAGGTCCCGTTTATACAGCAAATGATACTGACATTGTATTGGGTTTTTATGCAGGAGTCCAAAGGACCTGTTCTCCCCTTTCTGACAAGTAAATAAAACGGCAGGGAGATCAAATAACTCACTAAAAAGAAGATATAATTTTTTATCTTCCTTTTTACAGTCTCATATCCACTTCCGTTGGGAATAACAAAGTCTGAATTCTTATGCAACACTTATCTAAATGTGTCGATTTTATCGGATTGATGAATTTTGCTAACAAAAGGCAGCGCTAGGAAATCTTTTATGACATATTTGGCCCATTCACAGGCCTGGAGCTTTAATTTAACCAACTTGAGAATTCTGAGGGAGAGCTGCAGGTGTTAGATCTGAAAAAAAAATCATAAATGGGAAGGCATATCAATCTTTATGACGGGGAAACAAAAACACTCTCTACTTGCTTGCCCTCCACAGGCAGGAGAAGGAGAGGTGGAAGGAGCAGGATATTGTCTCGGGCTGCATAGCAAAGAGGAAGCTTCGCTGTCTCCCAGTGACCGCTATTTAGTATTGATCAAAAGGCGCTGGCCCGCAGAGGAAGAGAGGAATTGATAAAACAATGAGGTTTGCCAACACTCTGTGCTCAACAAGGACATTTTCTCATTTTCTTGACCACATCAGAGTAAGTCACTCCTGCGGCCGCCTGAACGAGCCGGTGGCTCTCTGTCCCACAGTCCTCACTCCCTCCCACTCCCCCGCAACAGTGCCCAGAAGCACTGCTACCTTGCCACCCCCATGGACCATAAGCAGAGTCAATCACTCAACAAGGCCTGTTCCTTCTCCTGTTAAAGGTCTCCCCAGTCAGCCTCTCCTCCCTCCACAGCCTGAACGCAGACCACACTTCTCTCCCTGGGAACACCACCATACTGCCTCTCCCTGTCTGTTCTCCACCGCCCCCCCCCCCGGATCCTCATCACCAAGCCATCCTTCCACCTGCCGCCAGCCATCTCTGGATGGGAGAACCTTTCAGCCACTTCCTTGCACAAACTCCTTAAGGACTCCCTATTTTCTACAACACGAAATCATAAACCCGTTGCCATGAAATACTACGAAGGTCCTTTGTGATTTGCCTTTCCCAGTTTCCAATGTCCCCCTTTCGATAACCTAGCTGTAGCTAAGCAGATGGTGAGGGGATCCGTTTCCTGGCCTCTCTGACACCAAGGCATGGGTGACATAAGCAGATAGGACTGAGTCCTCCCTCACCCACAGAATCTGTGGGAAGGGTCTGTGCCTCTTCTAGGTCCGGGAATTCCTGACACTCTGGACCCTCCGGCAAACATGAACACGGTAGCGCCTGAGCCTGGCTATAGCCTGGCTACACCACCCCACCGTGGAAAGGCAGAAAGATGCAAGAAGCCTGGGTTTCTGAATGCTGTGCAGAGAAGAAACCCCCAACAGGTCACATTAGGAAATTACCTAGAAAATCAACTTCTAAATTTCCTTATGCTTCTGTATTTTTCGGTCTCTTGCAACAGCATCTTTGCCTTTGCCCTTGATGAGAGTAAGTGCCAGGCAAGATCCCACTCACTAGGACCCACAGCTGACACCTGTGTGCCCAATCTGTGTTAATGAGATGAAGTGAGCCCCAGAGCCAGCTTATACAAGCGGACGCTCCATTCAGTAACAAACCTACTTGGTGTTCTCCAGGGTCTTCTGCATTTTCTTGGTCATTTTATCAATCACTGCCTGTCTCTTCCCGTCAGCTAAGAGGTCTGTTTTGTTCAGCACCACGATCAGCTTCTGGCAGGCAATCTGCCCAATCACAAGGCACTCTGCTGACTGGGTCTGCATCCCTTTGGTCACATCGATGACCAGCATCATCAGATCAATGATCTGGGCCCCTGCAAGGAGAAAGAGAAGACAAGGTTAGAAAGGGAAATGGGGGAGAGGACTCTCCAGAAAGTGGCCTGATGTTTGAGGTTAAGCAAAATCAGCCAAATTAAAGTATTAAGACAAAAGTGGGTGGGGTGGGAAAGGAACGACCACCACAGAGCTCCTAGCCCCGGCTGCAGGGGAGGGACTCTCACCACCTGATTTCACGGAGTCCTCATGACAAACCACCATGAGTGATGGGCGTCTCACCTCATCTGGAGAGGAGGAAACTGAGGTCCATTAGACACAGACAGCTCACCCAGAGCCCCACAGCCAACATGCAGCAGGGCTATGGAACCCCCAAACCCACTCATTTTCATTCCATCCTACCAAGGAAAAAATGTCCAAGCAGGAAAAATCTCAGTTGTAGACTTGGCAAATGCCTAGAAATCTGCCTTGTCAAGACAGCAGATAGAAAGACCGGAAAACTCACGGGGAGGCATGGGGTTTGTCTCCTCTGTGGCTCCTGCGTCTTCCCCACACGGGAGTTGGGTTTAGTTGTGATCCTCCCACCCATGGCTCCGTTATAGCTACTCACTTCTTTTGTCCTTTCTGTTCTGGGTGGGAAGCTCCTACTCTTTCAGGGAGGGTAGGGGCAAGCCAAGGTTCAGCTACCTCAACAGTGAATACCATGTATGTGAGCGTGTATGTGTGTGTCTATACATATATGTGTGCGTGCATGTGTACGTGTGTGTGTATGTAGTGTGTGTGCATTCTACGTGACGTACGCATGCCTGGTTGTGAGTATCCCCTAAATACACAGCCACACCTGAGCTGAACAACAGCAGAGGGACAAGTTCCAGAGGAGTCCATGAAGGGAAACTGCCCTGACCCACGTTGGGTAGACTAATGAAGGGGATGTGTCCTTTTAAATAGGATGTGAAGTCGTTTTTACCAAAAAAAAAAGTGCTATTTTGGGTACATAGGAATATGCAGATATTTCTCCCCTTCACCCCAGAAGGGATTTTCAGGACCCAATTATCATCATGGTGATACCGAGGAAGCCTGCTCTATGGGTGACCCATGACCCAAGCTCACCCCTAGGAAAGGAGGGAAGGTGAGGAGAGGCAGTCTTTCCTGTTGGCACATTTAGCGTGTGTGCTCGTCAACCACCGAGTCTCCACAACCAGTGTTTCAGATGCAGGTGGGACTCAGAATCCCAGGGCGCCTTGCTCTAGACCAACGGGCACCAAAGGCCACCAGACACTAGGGAGCCTAGCTCCGCTAATAAAGCACTCTTTCCTGGTCACCTCTGACCTGTACTGTTCCTCCAGCATCTCTCAGGAGAAAGAACAGGTGTCTCGGCTCTAGGCAGGCCTCAGAGTGTCCCAGCTATCTTTCCCGCCCCTTGCTCTGCCCTCACCAGCCCCTTCTCTACCTCACCCTGTCCCAGGGACAGAGCGAAGCTGTGGTCAAAGGGGCCTGGCGGGGCAGGCCAGTGCTCACAGAAGCCAGCACTGGCATCTCCCTTAACCTACCAGGCAGTAGGGCCTAGACCTTGCTATAGAAACAAGGGGGGACAGGGGGATATACTGGTTCCATTACCTACACCTTTTCAACCACTGAGGCCTAAAAACCTCACCACCTGATAAGACCCCCATTCATATCTACCATCTCTGGGATCCATCTCTATTGTGGCCCCAAACCCCATAATGCACACATCAGGCCTGCACCAACCGCCCCCTAATGGGAAAAACTTATCCTTTCCCTGGGACTTGTCCCTGTGAAATCCAAACAGCCTCCCAGAAGGAACTTTCTACAACTATATGGCTGATTCATAACACTGAGCCAGGTTCAGTCAGTACCACCTCTACGAAAGTCAATTCGGAAAGAGCCATCAGAATTCACATGGTCTTTGACCCAGCCAACACCACATACATGTTCGTGCTTGTTGTAGGTAGAGCTGGGAAACAGGCAAATGTCCATCAGCAGGGGACGTGTTAAAAAAAAAAAAAAATACTGTTACCTCCATGCAGTAGAATACTATCCGGCCATGAAAAGGAATCGAGAAGCTCTTTGTTTACTACTACAGAACAGTCTCAAAGGGGAAGTGAGTGACAAGAACAAACAGTGGAACAATGTCATCTGTGTCAAAAGGTGGGGAAAGGTGTGTATGTGTGCTGTGAGTGATCGCTTCCATATGCATAAAACATGTCTGAAGGAATGCAAAAGAAACAACTAACTTTTGGTTGTCTGTTGGGAGAAGAGCTAGGTGTCAGAGATGGCATGGAGTTAGAAGGAGAGACCTGACTTCATGTTCTTCTGCACCTTTTTTTTTTTTCACGTTCGTCATTTATTTTTTTAATAATTTTTTATTTTTTATCAACATACCATGTATTATTAGCCCCAGGGGTACAGGTCTGTAAATCGCCAGATTAACACACTTCACAGCACTCACCATAGCACATACCTTCCCCCATGTCCATAACCCAACCACCCCCTCCCTACCCGCCTCCCTGCCGCAACCCTCAGTTTGTTCTGTGAGATTAAGAGTCTCTTATGGTTTGTCTCCCTCCCGATCTCATCTTGTTTCATTTTATCCTTCCCTACCCCAAAACCCCCACTTTGCCTCTCCACTTCCTCATATCAGGGAGATCATATGATAATTATCTTTCTCTGACTGACTTACTTCGCTCAGCATAATAACCTCTAGTTCCATCCACGGTCGTCGCAAATGGCAAGATTTCATTTCTTTTGATGGCTGCATAGTATTCCATTGTATATATATACACCACATCTTCTTTATCCATTCATCTGTTGATGGACATGCAGGTTCTTTCCATAGTTTGGCTATTGTGGACATTGCTGCTATAAACATTCGGGTGCATGTGCCCCTTCAGATCACTACATTTGTATCTTTAGGGTAAATACCCAGTAGTGTGATTGCTGAGTCACAGGGTAGCTCTATTTTCAACTTTTTGAGGAACCTCCATGCTGTTTTCCAGAGTGGTTGCACCAGCTTGCATTCCCACCAACAGTGTAGGAGGGCTCCCCTTTCTCCACATCCTCTCCAGCATCTGTCATTTCCTGAATTGTTAATTTTGGCCATTCTGACTGGCATGGGGTGGTATCTCATTGTGGTTTTCATTTGTACTTGTCTGATGTTGAGTGATATGGAGCACTTTTTCATGTTGTTCTGCACCTTTTTTTGAAGATCTTTTTATTTGAGAGCAAGAGTGTGCATGCACATGAGCGGGGGGAGGGGCAGAAGGACAGAGAGAGAATCTCAAGCAGACTCCCCAGAGAGCATGGAGCCTGACTCAGGATTCGATCTCACAACCCTGAGATCATGACCTGAGTTGATATCCAGAACCAGATGCTTAAATGACCAAGCCACCTAGGTACCCTCTTCCATACCTTTAATTTTTTTTTAAGTTTATTATTTATTTGAAAGAGAAAGAGACAGCAAGAGAGGGAACACAAGCAGGGAGGAGGGGTAGAGGGAGAAGCAGGCTTCCCACTGAGCGGGAAGCCCGATGTGGGACCTCAATCCCAGGACCCTGAGATCGTGACCTGAACCGAAGTCAGACACCCAACTGACTAAGCCACCCAGGAGCCCCATATACCTTTAAATTTTAAATAGAGGCATGTACAATCCACTCAGAAATAAACAAAATTATGTAAGTACACAACTAAAGAAAGAAATAAAACACTGATCTGTGCTTTTCCCCTGCTAAGAGCCCTCGCTGTCCTCTTACTGAAAGGGAACGCGTGGTGTGACTTTGGGCCCCCCTTCTAACTCGCAGTCCAGGTACACTCTCCCTGCACTGAGCACCATGGTGAACCTCATAGAGGCCTTCCTGGTGCTCCCTGCCCTGCCCCAGGGGCATATGCATACACATGTGAATATAAACACACAGAGGGGGAGAGAGAGAGAGAGCGCGCCTAGCCCACTCCAGAAGATGTGACCTTTCCTCACGTCCTCCCACCACAAGCAAATCTGTCACCAGTCACAAGGATGTGTGGCCAGGTGTTGAGGGAGGGTGGGACAAAGCATGCAGGTGAGTGGGAGAAGGAAAGCCCTGGGTTCCCAGCCTGTGAGCCATTCTCTAGGAAGACGGGAGAGCCACCTTCACACAAAACGGTCGCAGCACCCGACCAGCTGACCCCCAACTCTAGTGGGAAAAGCGGTGCCTACAAAGCCAAGGCTACTCTATCCCACGGATGACATAAGGACTTTTCAAGAATAATTCCAACTGCCTGGTCTCTCTCTAGAACCTAAATATCATTCCCTGCCTAACGCAGACTATCACCGACCCCACTATACAGACGAGGAGTTCGGTGACTGCCCTTGGTCACTTGGCAAGTAGGTGCTAGAGGAGCAATTTGAACACTGACACCTGTTCCCACCTATGTGCCACATGGCCTATCCTTGCGCATGGGGACCCAGCCCCTCTCCGGCCTCTTCTCCCACAGTCCTCACCTACTCCCTGCTTTATACTAAGCATCAAGGCACACCCCACGATTATTCTCACCCTTCCCTGCCCTGCTTTTGCTCCTGCTCCCCTACGCAGACTTCACCTGCCCCCGGCCCTTCCTCCCTGCTGGCACCAATGCTCCGAGCTTACAGACCGCAGCCTGGGCTGTCGGTCTGGATCTGCAGCACCCAGCACAAGACCCAGCTCAGGCACAGCCTGGGCAATCTTTGTTGGGCGGAACTGAGCGAATGATAGCTCCCCCCATGTCCCGACTCTGTTCTTTCTCAGAGATTCAGTTCCCTGTTGGTATATAACACTACCCAGGAATGCCTTTGTTGGGGCCCAGTGGCTGGAAAGGGAAGGACTCGTGAATTCCAGGCATTTAGCCAAGCTCACTGATGATGCCTGTTGGGCTCCTGGGGACAGAAATGAAACTGGCCTGACAGACCCAGGAAGACAAGTGCAGCCAGGCCCCAAACACTCAGGCTGGTCAGAATTTCCTCTGTGGCCTTACTCCAGCATCTACAAGCCGCCTTTGTTGCGAGAGGCACACAGTTCTGCTCCAAAAGGCCAGGCTCTCCAGCAGACCTGTCGCAGCGCAGCCAACATCAGGCACTTCTAAGGAGACCAGAGGTCATGGCGACTTGACGGGCCCCACTGAGAACCAGGGGTCAGCAGCAGGCAACTCTGCCCCCTGCCCAGCAGCAGCTCTCAGTCACTCCCGCTTCTTCATCAAAGTTTTGATCAGACGACAGGAAGTGACATAACTGGCCCGTCTTGTCTTTTTCAAAATCCCCAGTATTGCCACAAAATGAATCAAACAGTGTCGTTCCCAATTCCCACGAACCCGGAGTAGGAAACCATTCTGAGAGGAGAGGGGCACAGCGAGCGAGTGGGCGGGAAACACAAGTCAGGAACTTGCAGCTTACAAATGACCCTCTATATTTTTCCAACTATCAGGGCTTTTCATCTAGTTGTTCTGACTATAGATCCCTTTAAAGGTTTGCAGAATAATTATAACAGGGTTAAAGTTTCTCAGTACTTTAAAAAGTTGTAATTTCCAATTCTGTAGATTATACATCTTAATCATTTCAAAAATAAAAAATAAAGAAAAACTTACAAAGGTCACCATTTAACAAAGTGTAAGTTATCTGTGAAATGTAATTTTCCTTCTAAGACTCCAGAAAAAAAATGTGTGTTCAGAGAAAAATGTTTCGGCTAGAGAAACAGAACATAAAACTTGAAACATTTTAGCAAGCTCAAAATCACATCTTTAACCATAAAATTTGATTTTTTTCATCAAAAGCTATGAACACCCCAAAAAGGAGAAAATAATATTAAACCTAAAATGAAGAGAAATGTATTTTTAACTGGTGACTTACTAAATGTTCAATAAACAACGTAAGTATATTGTCATCAACAATATACAACTCGAGTGGCCATGTCTATCTTATTATTATGACCCACGTGCCGAATGCATCAGAACTCCATGTGCCTCAGTGTCCTCGCGAGCTTTGTGAGCGTGAGGACAGGAACGAGCCCAGCCAGTGGGCCGCAGTGAAGACTAAAGGACACGTCACGTGGGGAGGGCTCAGAACAGCACCTAGGCCATAGGAAATCTTCAATAACGTGAACAGCTCTGATTGTTTTTCCTTCTACAACTCCACTGTGGCACGCACATGGTAGTCTACAGATTTGCTTCTCTTCACTGCACCTCAACTTTGCCGTGTGGTTCTCACAGATGAGAAAACAAAGGCCCAGAGAGGTGAAGTGACCAAGTCAAGGTCAGGAGCAAGGACTCAGAGCAATGTGAACTTGGCCCACCGACTTCTTTCTACCAGAGCATCCTGTGGCCCTGAGTGATCCTGTGTCCACGCTCTGTACGGGGTTGGGGACACAGGTGCATGCCCCTGTGGGTGTAGGAGAACAGCAGAGCAGGGGTCTGAAGTGCCCCTCGGGGCCCAGGGCAGGAGGAGGAGCTGCAGCTCTACAATCCAAAGGTGCTGTCATTATTGCTATTGTTTGAATTCATTTATTCAACGTATTACTTGTTTCTCCATTTTATGGGCAAGAAGACTGAGGCTCAGACAGGTTAAATAACTTGCCCCAAGCTGTCCAGCTACGATGAAAACCCACGACTGGATTGACACCAATACAGGCTCACCTGCCCTGGCCCTGAGGCTCTGTCTTGACCCCTCCAGGAGGGGTCAAGACTTCCAACACATGGCAGCCACTTGGCCCCCTTATGGAGAGTCCACTCAGGTGTGTGTCCATTTTGTGCATCTCAGTTTTCCTCCCTTTGCATACTGTCCCCAAAGTACAGTGACCTGGATTTCCCCCTCTCAGATTCCTACTGGCACAACAGAGTGTACATCAGTATACTGGGGATGTCTGTCCTGCCCTCCTCAGCACAGAATCAGAGGGTCTGGAAGTGGAGGGAGCTTAGCAAAGAAGGTCAGTGTCCAGGTGGGGAGCCAAGGGCCACATGTGGGAGGAAGAGGTGAGAGCAGGACTTGGAGGCACCCAACCAGGCATTCAAACCACAGCCCCACTGGGTGGCCTCCACTTCCTCATCTGTAAATCAGAATCTAAACAAAGATGCCCTCATCTGTAAATCAGAATCTAAACAAGAGGCTGGCAGGGAACTCAAAGGGGTAAGGCCAGCAGAGTCCTCACAAAGTGGAGCTGCATTTAGGGCTGTCAGTGCTGAGCCAAGCTCTCAGCCCAGCCTCACATTCAGAGTCACACTGCTCCCACCTGTCCAGGTGCCCCCCACTCCCCGGCAAACACATGTGGACAAAGGAGTGAGGTTGCCGACCGATGTGGGGTATGGAGAAGGAAGAGCCGGCCGAGTGGTCAGGTGTGGGGCCCCCCTGGCCTCCATGGGCCTAGCACCCACCTGGGCACAGGCGGCATGTCTGACTTGCACACACTGTCTGCCAGCCCCTCTCCTCGCCCTCCCTACCTCTCTCCAGGACCTGCCTCCCTCACTGGAGTCACACATTGGCAATGTCCCATGCCACTACACAATTGCCATGGTCACTCCACCCACTGTAGGACATGCCGGGTGTCCAACAGACTGGAGGCGCTGGCCAGGCCCAGCCCCTCCTGTGCGGGACCACAAAGCCCAAGGAGGTCCCAGTCACAGGAGGAGGCTCCAATGCCCGTGACCCTTGTTCCTCCCAGATGATCGTTTTCATGAACATCTTCAGACAAAGGGAAGTTTCTTAACACTATTTACCCTCTCTGAGCTCTAGTTCCTCATCTGTAAAACAGGGACCATAAGTCCACTTTGATTCCTATGGACCTGGTGGAAAATCTGACACGAAGGTCGGAGGCAGCCCAGAGGGATGGCATACTTGCAAGTGGGACACGTGAGCAAAATAATCCTTAGTGGGGGGTGCTGCCCCTTAGTGGGAGGAAAGCAGCAGCGGCCTGGAAGCCCACCTGCAGTGCCCTGGCAGGCACCGGAGAGATGCAGGGCAGGGAGGCAGGGAGTCTGAGCGGCCAGCCCCCAAGCGCAGGCACCACTTCCCCCCTGCCAGCTTCGCAGCCTCAGGCAGACAGACCTCCTGACCTCTCTGAGTCTGGGATTCCTCCCCTGTAGCCTGCCAACCCAGAGACCAACATCTTAAGAGGCAAGGGCCTGCAAAGCACGTGGCACATACTAAGTGCTCAGTAAACACAAGCTGCTATCCTATCAGTACTTGTATCATGATTCCCGGCACCATAAAAGCTCCAAAGGGACCATCTCCTTCCTGCAAAGGCCCCGTGCCCTTTAAAGGCTGAGAAGAACAGAGAATATTAACAGCAGCATGGAACAAACACTACCAATACCTGCCCCAATCCAGCAGTATCCATGCGGTGCCTCACAGGGGGCACTGGTGAGTGCCAGCCAATAGCCACAAGCCCTGTGCCCGCCAGTGGGCAGAAAGTCCTTATTGTTCTAACCCAGCCTGCAAAGGTAGGGTCCTCCATGAACATCCTGCCAAATTCCACCAGACCAGCAGGGAGACACCCAAGCAGTAGAACCTGGGCAGGCAGGACTGGACATCTTCAATAAGTCATCAAGGTCCCACGGCACATTAACCACCCTCCCTGTCCCCAAACTCCCTACTGCCTCATACCCTGGCATTTATGCCACCTGCCGGCTCCTAACAGGCACATGGGCTCACAAGCCCCACTTGATGTGTGTTTGCTCTGCCCTAATCAAAGCCCACAAGGAGGAGACTCTCCCATTTTAATACAGAGAAACCTGAGGTCTCATCACATCACAGTAAACAGGAGAGGCAGGGCTAGAACCCAGGGCTGACTAACTTAAAAATGTCTTCCTTTTCTACTGCCAGCTGCCTCTTGCCCATTGCTGCATCTCCTGGGAACTCTCCAGCATCATGAAGAGCAAGCGGGAAAGGCCCTAAGGATGGGAGGAGGAAGGAGAGCTAAAAAGGTGTAAAGGCAAGCTGCCAGCGTCCCCGTCCTCGAGGACGCATCCCAAACCAGAGGCATGGTCCTCCAGGAGGCAGCGAAAGGAGGCATTCATCAGCACCTAAAGAAGCCCAGGAGGAGAACAATGGGAGCGATGTTAGCAGTGGTAGAACAGGGGAAACAACAAAGAGAGCCCATGTAAGAGACCAAGGAAACAAATATACAGCTGCGGACAAGACAGCAGACAAATAGAGGTGCTGGGCCCCCGCCAAAAGGAAGAAAAGCCAAAAAACAATAAACATTGGCGGCTGGTGGCAAAAGCCCCACAGAGCTGAGGGAGGGCAATGGTGCGGATAGACTCACGGGCTGTGAGATCGAGATCGGGGTGAGTAGCCTTCCTTCTCTGGGCCTCCCTGTCCACATGTGTCAACCAGGGGGTGGGGGGGGGCGGGGAGTACTCACCTGGGACACGGGGACAGCAGGCAGTCGTCTAGAGAAAACTAAAGTTGAGGATCTACCTCATACATCACACCAAAATAAATTTCCAAGGACCAAAGCTTTAAAAATAAAAATATAAAACCATAAAAGTCCTGGAAGAAAACATGTGAAAAAAACTTTTATGATCTTAAAACAAAATAAAATCTATCTAGGAAAGACACAAAACCCAAAAAGACAGAAAAGAAACAAAACAAAACAAAAATGAAAGACTGACAAATTCAACAACATAAAAATCAAACATTTCTGCATAGACAAAAGTATGATAAAGGCCAACAGGACTAGGGACACACTAGCCACTAAGGACTAGTCTCCTTCAAACTGATAAAAGGAGCAATGACCCAATCCAAAATGGCAGCAATCTCTACAGAGAGCTCACACTAAGGGTATTCACTGAGCACCTCCTACTTGCCGGCCCATAGACTGACGCTTGGCACACCAGAGATGAGGACATAGGACAGTCTTACAAGAGGGACTCGCCAGCCTGTGAAGTAGGACTAAAAGCCAACAACACATATAATACGTGAGTCTCACAGGAGAGGGGAGGATGGTTAAGAGTCCTGGGGGAAAGGAGAGCAGAAAAAAAATGGCTCAGGAATGCACAGGAGGCAGGAGAGTTACAATTTTAATTCAGGCTGTCAGGATGGGCCTCACTGAGAAGGAGATATCTGAGCCAGGACTTGGAGGAGAGGACCTGGCAGTTCACCAGGGGAAGAACATTCCAGGCAGGGGGAGGGAGCGGTGCAAAGACCCTATGGGGTGTCAGGGGGTCCAGGTGTCCAAGCACCAGCAAGGAGACTGGGTCAGCTGGAGGGAAGTCAGACAAGAAGCAAGGGCAAAGAAAAGAAATACACAGAGCTCAGACATATAATAAGATGCCCTACCTCACCAATAACAAGAAAAATGCAAACAGAAATGACGCTAAGGCTCTAGTTTTTTCACCTGGTGGGTTGACAAAATAATCCCACAATCAAAGGGCCAGAAGAGTAATAAGTCCTTGCCCTGCCAGATGCTGCTGACTACATACACTGACACCTAGCAACCTCCACACAACCTTGCCTCACTACCCCTATCCAGAGATGAGATTAGGCCACAGGACTGGGAAGAAAGGGCTAGAATTCAAAGTCAAGATCTCCCAGTCCAGTGTTTGGAGTCATCCCTCCAAACACTGACAACACCCTGCCACTAAGAATGTGGAGAGACAGACAATTCTGTCCATTTGGATCATGTGCTGACAAAACCTCTTTGGAGGCCATGCTGGCAACAGCCGCTGAAAGTGTGTATTGTGATCTGGCAACACCTGATGGGCCTAGCTGCCCATCAGGAGGGAGGCTGTTACCTACATTACGGCATGACCACATAACAGAATATTACACAGCTACTAAAAAGCACAGAGCAGTTCTATCCCCTGAGTGGAAGTCTTGCCAACAGGGCGTACCCAGTATACTGCCATTTCTACAGGTTGTGCATGAGAAAGTATCTGCCTGAAGTCACTGTCCTTGGAATTTTTAGAAGAAACTTATCACAGTCATTTCTCTCTGGCGAAGTAAACCAGGTAAGCAGGGACTGGGGCGCATGGGGGATCTACTTCTTACTGCCTTTGCTTTTGTACCTTTTAAATTTCAAACTTCTCACATATAATACTGATTCAAAATCAATTTGTTTTAAAAATTAAAAATTAAAAACAATTACTTACCTAAGCTAAGTAAAAGGACCAAAAACAAGCACATGAAAAATAAAACACTATTAAATTCTAGGCAGACGCAGTTGCTGCCATAGGTACGGAGCTCACAATGTTGGTGTTAAAGCTCCAGACACCGATCAGAGAGACACCTTTTCCTTAATGGACTCAGAGGATTTAAAGAACCCCGAAAACAGAGTAACTCTCTTGCAGTGCTTAATGTCTCTTAATGCAATACCTATGTACACATAAAAGCATCTCAGACACCATTCTTGGCATGCATCTCTCCTGCTAGGAAACTCTCCTTAAAGGACCGGACTGGATTCTACAAGTTATAGCAATGCCATGTTGGGGGATGGGGGCAGAAGAGAGGTGGAGGCAGACCCCATTATGTCTGTCTAGGGGTCATAACGATGTTCCGTTAATGACATTCTGTCCTTCCGCAAGATCGATGCAGGAACCAGAGACTTGGCCTCACTCCCCAGTGAGCAGTGTTCAGGCTTGCTGGAGAGCAACCCCCACACCCGGGTGCACCAAAACCAGACAACACGTTCAGAGACGGTCCTGAGCATAACTAAAGAGTGGAGGGCATGTGGGAGTTTTCTGTACTATTTTAGGTCTTCTGTAAGTTTGAAATTATTTCAAAATGAAGAAATAAATAAAACAATGACTAGAGTGTCAGGAAGTTGGGGAAATGGAGAAAGAAAATGAAGAGCCATTGAATCCCCAAGACTACCCCATGCACACGATTTTAATCAATCCTCACAACAGTGCAGAAGGAGGAACTTATTATTATTAATGAACACTTTCTACAAACGGAGAAACTGAGGCTTGGAGAGATCGGAAGTGAACCTCCCACAGTAGCTCAGCTAGCAAACTGGAGGCCCGAAGTCCAACCCAGAGCAGTATGCTACCACACAGCATGTGCCCACCACAAGGCCAAGGGAAGAGGAAACCGGGAGGCGCCAAGTTCGGAGGGTGAGACCCCATGCTCCTCATTGGAAGGAAATACAAAGAAGGTGATCTTGAAGGGAAGCGTGAAGGAACTCAGAGAGATCTATAAGAGAACTTCCTGAGAGGCAGGGCGAGTAAAGATGCAGATGACATCTTTTCACAGTCAAAGGGCTCTTTGCCAGAAATGTTCCGAACAGTGCTGGCGGGCTGCAGGGAGGGAGTACGGCTTACACCAGGGTTCCCTGTCCACGCACCACCACTGATCTCTGCCATGCCTTCGGTTATTTACTTATGTGGGCTAAGTCGTTTTTTTTTAACTCAAATGCATTTATATTTAAAAGGACTTTACGTGACAATAAATGCGCGAAACTCGCCGAGTAGAAGTTAAGCATGAAGATGAACAGACCAAGAACACAAAGCAATGGGGTGCGATGCTATTGAACGCCAGCTAGGTAATGCCGGCTGCCCCAGCTCTGAACCAGAGGCCTGCTCATCGCCGAAAAGGGACCAGCAAGAGCTCATGAGACATCCTAGCACTAAAGCCAGTCTCCCTCCGACAAAATGGGAGGGACAGGATGACAACTGGAACAGACGTGAGCTGCCAACCCTGGCAAGCAGCAGTACTGATTACGGACCAGGCACCAACCAGCTCCTCCTCACCAGGCCTGTGGCCCACCTTTAGGAGGCCCCGGAGTAAACACCAGTCACATTGCCCCCACTCAGGAGGAGCAGAGGCGTGTGTGCTCCCTCGGATCAAAGGGCCAAAGGGAGTGCTGGCCTCTGCCACCCCCGCTCCGGATGGAGGCTGACGCACAGGTTCTGCAGGGCCATGACTCCCCACTTAACGGAGTTTTGCCTGTTTGCTTCTTTAGGCTACTGTGTCGTAGTCTATCTAGGGTAATCTTTTTAGCTGACTTTGCACAACAGTACAACTCCTGTTCTAGAGCAGTGAAAAGCAGCAGAAAATGGAATTTGAAATGTAGAAATAAAATAATTGTGGGCCATGAGCTATAATTTGATTTCATGCTTTACAAGGAAATGAAAGAAGGCTTCCTTAAAATGTACGGTTTCTGCTCCTTCTCCCCTGTAAGCCCCCTCCCCCCCGCTTTTTAACCATTTTAGGATTTCCTCTAGCACCGAAGAGAAAATAGGATTGTGGAAAATGTTCAGTTCTCAAGTGTCACTGCCACTCAGGGGCAAGCTCGATTTTAATGTGAACTTCCCATTCTGGGTAAGAGGAAATTCTTCAATTAATAAACCGGGTGTGCGGAGGCCAGTCTTTAAGGTTTAATCAATTTCATCTGTACTTAGGATAAAAAGACTGACTATTCTACTTTTTTTCCCCCCCTCGTTTTCCTTCTTTAAAAAAATAATAAAATGAATGTTTTATTTTAAATTCTTTGAGGTTCGTATCTCCTGTTTCAGGAAATATTGTCTATTTCATGCGGTGAGTATGAAAACTTCCCCCCCTCCTTTCTTACTTGTGCTGAGAATCTTTTTTCAAAAATAACGAAATTATCCACTGCCCTCATATACTATAACAGCTTGGGAGATGATAGGAATTATACAGGATTTTGGCAGACACCTTGGAGTGGGGGGGAGGGAAACCGAGAGACAAATCACCAAATATGGATGCAAGAACTTCTTCTGGACAAAACAGCAAGAGGTGGACATGGGAATGTAAATTATAAGGAAAAACCGTCCTAGAGCAGCCGAGGCAGACTTCACAGCACAAACCTCCCCTAGGAACGAGACCCCGCCCCGTGGGTCAGCCAGTTTCTCTCAGGGGTGAGCGGGGTGAGCACAGGAAGGCGGCCCAGAATTTCAGAATTAAACCAGGGAGTGTTCCCCCCCCCCCAACCACCGCCACCCGCCTAAGTAGGACGAATCAATATTGAGACTTGGTGATCAGCCAGAAACATCGAAACCTTGCGAGGGGCAGAGAATTCCTCAATCTTTGTTACGTGGTCACTTGGCACTCTGGGTTCGCTCAGGTGTGGGGGCAGAGGTTACAGTCAGGCCCCCCAGTGGAGGGTGAAGAGCACAAACTCTGGGGAGGGTCAGCTTGGATTTAAGTCTGAATCTAAGCTCCACTTACCAGCTGCTGTGTCTCTCACCTAATACTTAAACTCTTTCGGCCTGTTCCTTCACCTGTGAAATGGAGCTAAAACCGCCGCTGACCTTTGAGGAAGTCAGGCGCCTCACACAATGCTCACAACAAAGAAGGTACCCAGTCCACAAGAACAGGAGGACCCAGCGTTACGGGGACCTGGGTAATTCAGTGTATCCCAGGTTTTCCCAATGCTTTGATCGAGGTGCCCAGGGGGAAAATGCTACGTTTTAAGTCAATATTTTCACTAAAACCCCATAACCCTAGGCTCTGCCCTGTCAGTGTGCTTTCTCTAATGTGAAAATGAGCAAAAGGCTCACGGTTCAGTCATGATGGCTAAAAGTTACTGAGGGTCTAAACCTTGCTGGTCACAGTTCCAGGCACTAGTCATCTACATATGAAAAAGTGGAGGCTCCGAAGAGTAGAGAAAGTGCTCACTAAGTGTGAGGGAGGAGGGCATGGAGCAGGGGAGGGAGGATGGGAGGGAGGCAAAAAACGAAAGCGGCCAGTGGGGTGAGGGGTGCAGAGACAGTTCGAGCCAGATGCTCCACTCCTATGGCTAGGTCACGGCAGAGCCACAGCCAAACCTGGGTCTGCCTGATCTGAGGCCGCTTTTAGTCCACCAGGCCTCCCCCTTGAAGGGGCACCCAAGAGAATTCCTCTTGGAAGACAGCACCCCGTAATCCCGAAGGGAAACTCTACAGGAAGTTTCACCAGGAGTCTTTCCATCTCTAGGAGCAGGCAGGCCCTGCGTTTCAGGGTACACACATCTTCTTTTCCTATGGAGAGATGTGAGGACAAACAAGGGCAGGTGTGCAGCTCACAGTGAGAATGAGGGCCAGATGTACGAGCAGGAGACATACACAGGATCTGCAGGGAACATCCTGGATCCCACGTCAGCCTCCCCTGTCTGCATGCCTAATGAGACTTGTCCAAGGGCCTTTACTTCTCTGAGCCTCAGTCTTTCCCATCTGCAGCATGGGGAATCATATATTATTTATAGGGCAGTGTGGGGCTCACAGATCATGAGTGCAAACCTCATAACCCAGGGCCTAGCACACAGCAGATGCTTAACCATGAAGTGATAATTACCAGTGTTCTTGGACGTGAGTTCTCATTCTGACCAATTCTAGTACTGGACAAAGGACCATCCTGGAATGGAGACTGTGAGTGGCCGTGTTCCCAAACGTCAAAGCCTGAAGGCCTGGGGGAGGCACCTCAAGTGAGTGACGTGGGCTAGGAACAAGACAAGGTGTGAGTCTAGAGGGAACTGAAATGCCAGTGCCCCGGCTGGGAAGGACAGTTTCTCCTCAGCTCCAGCCCATATGGCCAGTCAGGAATGTGGGCCTGGAGTTGCCAAATCTTCTGATTTTTTAAGACAAGCCAAAAATCTGGACTATTGTATGAAATTTGCCAATGTTTAAATGTTGACAACCAATTCAAAAAAATGTTTAAACTGTATGGCCCAAACAAAACATATCTATGGGCCAAAACAGGCCCACAGATCTCCAGTGTGAGATCTGTGCAGGGAATTTTCTCTAGAAAGGAAAGTTGGAAGAAATAGAATAAACATCCAGCTTCTTTGGCTGTTACCTGTCTGAATCAGAAAAGCACTCAAGATCAGTCAGCAGAGCTGGGAGGTTTGACAGCCCCACGGCCAACGGCTCCTATGTCGCACATTTGGTCTCGATGGGGTAGGGAAGGCGGATGCCACGAAGGGTTCATCCTGGAAGAAAAGGGTGGCATTCCCTCTGCTGTCACCAGGCCCCAGAGGACCAGAGCAGGGGGACAAGAGGCCACAAACTTGGGGTCAGACAAACCTCAGCTTGGACCTGTACCTGCTGGGCCACAGGGCGAGCATGGTCCCTCCCTGGCCTCAGCCTCCTCCAGGCCAGATCAGAGAGGGTGCCGGGGCCCCAAGCTCCAACATTCTGGACTGAGGCCCTTGCCTGGTACAGCTGTCACAGTCCAGCAACATCGTACGTTTATACGGGGATGACAGAAAAGTGCCCACCTTGGCATTGAAGCAGTTCATGCAGTAAATGCTGCAAATGTTGTCTGATGTATTATTTTCTCACTGGTGGAGTTTCTTTCTACAGTTTCAAGCACAGGTTTCCATACTGAGTCTCAAAATACTCCCAGTGCATAGAAAGTCCGAAAATAACTTAAGACAATGATTTTCCTGGAAGAATGAAGCAGGAAAACCTCAGAGAGACCAGTTGGAATTTCCTGTAGGGCAGAAGTTGTCCTTACTCAGTCTTTGGTAGAAGCCCTTTCCATGAGAAATGAGCATTGTCCTCAGAGCCAACATTTAATGGGATGCTCCTATGAGTCAGAACCTGTTTTAAGTGCTATGTACACATTAGCTCATTTAATTCAGTCCTCCTAGCATGTAGGTAGAATTATCAACACCCCCTTTTTGCAGACGAACACATCAAAGCACAGAGTTTAAATCACTTGCCCCAAATCAAAGAGCTAGTCAGTGGCAGGGACAGGAACTCTGCTCCCAGAGCCCTAGTTTCTAAAGGCACTATGTTGGGGCCCCTGGAGGCTCAGTGGATTAAGCCTCTGCCTTCGGCCTAGGTCATGATCTCAGGATCCTGGGATGGAGCACCACATCGGGCTCTCTGCTCAGCAGGGAGCCTGCTTTTCTCTCTCTCTTTCTGCCTCTCTGCCTACTTGTGATCTCTCTGTCAAATAAATAAATAAAATCTTAAAAAAATAAAAAATAAAAAAAATAAAGGCACCGTGTTACCCTGTGTGGAGAAAGCAGTGGGAAGACCGGGGCTCCCACGAGGAACAGAGAGGAGGGCAGTGGGTTGTCCCCCCATCCCAACCAGTGTACCTCCCAGCCCCATCTACCACTCTCATGCCTCCTCACGCTCCCTGCTCCAGCCACGTTCTTGCCCACCCCAAGATTTGGCCTTGGCACAAAGACAGGAGCCTAAAGCACTCTTTTCATCCTGTCCCTCCTCCCGGCACTTCAGCCTTCCCATTTCAGCTCAGATGTCACTCTCAGGTATTTCCCCAACTCTCACTGCTCTGGACGAGGTGGTCCTGGGTCCCACAGTGCCCGCACTGCCCAGAAGAGTCCTGTCTTGCAATTCACTGGCTTCCCTGAAGCCCCACCCACCAGGAAAGGGACCAGGCTGGCTTTTCCCCCACAGAATCCCTCACACCCAGCAACACAGAGTAGGTGCTCACTAAATATTTACAGAGTAAAAAGAACTGTGAGGCCAGAAGGATTAAGCCTTTAAATTACGCAGAATGTCCTCTTTATTAGCAATTCAGAGACTCTCTTCTACTCTTCAGTGGTGACATTCTAGTGCACTCCAAAAACATATGTGTGCTTGCTCAGAAACAGAAAGAAAAGGAAGAAAACCTGAGCAACTGAAGCAACTGTGCCAAGGCCAGGACCACAGGCCTGAAGATCAGGTGGTCCGGGACCTGCAGAGAGGGGGCCTGGGGGTTGCTGAGGGCTGCGTTCACTTGGAGAAGATGCCAAGCAAACTCCTAGTGGGGGGATGGGTCCTCACATGTCCACCTCATGAATGAAGAGACGGAACTCAGGGTGGTAAGCAAACTCGTCCGCTGCTGCAAAGGCAGAGCTGGGCCTCAGACCCTTTCCACCGTTGTTCAAGTGGGGACCATCCCTCACACGGCAGGGCAACCAGGCAAGGCACTCTCTGGACTCCAGCATTCTGGTTGTTCCGAGAAACAATGGTTGTTGCTGTGGCCTCAGACAAACAGGCCCTTGTAGAAATGGGTCCCCAGGCCCCAGAGAGCCCCTCCTCTGAAGCACAGAAACCAAGGCAGGGCATTTGGGACTAGCCCCAAGCTGAAGATGCTGGAAGGGCAAGGCCCTGGAGCTCCGCTGAGTGACACGCTGAGACTGAGGAGTCACTGAGCCTCAGAGAGTGGACTTGGGAAACTGTTTACTGGTGAAGCAGGAGGAAAAAAAAAAAAAGAGGAAGAAAAGAAGGGGGGAAATCTACCATAAAAAGTAAGTAAAATCAGCAAAATTCCTTCATGAAAAGGGTGGAATTAGCATATGGCCTCAGCTGCCAAGTGAGGCCATTGAAGCAAGCAATGTAAATGAGTTCAAGATACAATTAGACATTTTTCTGGACGGAGACGGAGGGGACTGAAGAAGGCATGGCAGGTCACATTTCAGATGGAGCAGGAGGAACACATTTCACCGCAGAGCGGCCTGCAGAGCCCACCGTGTGAGGGCCTGGCGCCAGCGGCCACAGGGACAGGGCCCAGAGGGCAGGCCAGGCCCTACTGGGGGGCTCAGCCTCCCCACTATTTTTTAACCGAAGGAGACAGAAGTTTACTGAATATGCCACAGTGGAGTGGCAGGCAGGACAGGAGAGAGGCTGTCGGCTCTCCCTCCCCAGTCCCAATTTCCCAGGACCCCTCCTACAGGACCTAACTGCAAGCCAAGCCACCCAGGAACCGAAATCAAAGTTCACTTCCGGTCCAGGCCACACATTTATATGCGGTCCTCTGGGAGGGTCCCAGTCCCTGCCCTCAAGGAGCTCCCAGTCTGATGGGGGAGACACACACACACACACACACACACACACACACACACACACACCCGAAATAGCAACACAGGGAAGCACATCAAAGTAAGACTAGCAGTTCCTGCTAAGCAAGCACAGAAGAGGGGAATTTATCAACGGGAGGGAGGGAGGAGGCCGGAAAGCCCAGAGAAGAGGCCGTTCCGGGCAGAGGACACAGCAGGAGGCTACGGAAGCCCCAGCTGCCAGCGCCTCACAGAGGATGCTGAGCACGCAGTTCCCCAGGATCTTTGGGGAGAGGGCCAAATCACCTCGAGCTCTGTAAAAAAGGACGGAATGACCAGAGGCGCCAGCCGCTGGCCCATGGACCAGATATGACTCAACGGCAACAGCTGTTCCCAATCTTCTCCAGAGCGCAGCACATGTGGCCCACCCAGGGAACAGAAAAGGCTGGGTCCTTGTGAGGGACACAATTTATTAGGCCCTCTCGAGCCCAATTGGTTCTGATGTCCTCCTTTATGTGGCTCGCTGCATGGGCCGTCTAGCTTTGTCAAGCTCCTGGGCCCCCAGTTCCCTTCTAGGTGAGGTACATGTTTACTCCAGTCACTCCAAAAGGACCACAAACATTTCCTTTGTGTTCTCGGCGAACTCGCTGGTGAAGAGCATTTCCAAAGCCCCTGAGCTCCTGCCCCAACTCTGAGCAGGGCTCTGCCCCCCACACAGCCTAACAACAACCTCTGCCAATCTCTTGCGTCAATGGACTGGGGCTCTCGATTTGAAACTAGAAATAATCCATTAACACTCAGAAGAAAACGAGGCAATTCCCAGACTAGTCGAGCACCCTGTCCATGAAACGGCCTCATGCCAGACCAGGGGGAGAGGAGTGACAGCACGCAGGGCAAGTATGGAGCACTCCGCACTGTCCTTCCCTTCTTCTCTCTGACACCCCATAAAAGCTGGGCCCCTGGCTACCGGACCACCTTGTACCATAGCAAGGGAGCGAGGAAAGGGCTGTGGGAGGTATTCGGCAGCAGGGGGCAGCGGCCAATGGCTAGTGCTGATGCAATGCTCTGTCCTCCTTCCTGGCAGAGAGAAATGGAATTATGCTCACATCTATAAACAACCACTCTGCCTGGCACGTGCTAGGGAAGCTTTCACCTACGCTCATGTAGTCTTCCCAACAACCCTGCAAAGCTGAGCACTGTAATCCCATCTTCCAAAGGCAGAAACTGGATCAGAGAGGTCAAAGAACATGCCCAGCACACAGTGAAAAGCCAAGATCCCAGAGGCCATGATCCTCCATAACCCTTCAGAGCACTTTGTAGCCACGTGTCCTCATTTTAGGGGACCTTGCCATTGCCCCTGCCCTAGGATGGGGTCCTCAAGAGTAGACACAGAACCAAAGAAGAAACCACACTGGCCAGACTGGGGCTGGAACGGCCTCCCCATGGCACCCATGCCATCTCCCAGCTTAGGAACTGCTCTGTGCTGGTGTGAGACTTCCTGGGTGGTGCTCGCCTTCACATCGGCCTCTTCCAGCGTTAGGCCTTAAACCCGTGGGCTGAGGCTTTAGGCTGAGGCTAGATGCTTCACCCCACTAGGGGTAAGAAGGCCCAGGCAGCCAGGCATAGTGCACAAAATACAAAATTCACAAACAGACACGAACTCGAGTCCCAACACAAGCAGATGACCTGAGGAGGCCAATTTACCTCTCTGAACCTCAGGTTCCTCACCAACATCAGGACCTGGGGATACATGGGTCTCTATCCCTTTTATTTGGGGGTTGGTATATTTTAAGAGTATTTTTTGAAAAAACTGGGAAGATTGGCATATGAATGGAGTATGATACCAAGGAACTGTTACTATCATTAGCTATGATAACGACATTGAGTTATGCAAGGAGATATCTGTATTTTTAGAGAGAGAGAGATACAAGTATTAGGAGTAACATAACTTGAGATCTTGTGAATTTGTTTTAAAATTTGTTTTTCGGGGAAAACAAGAATAGCTGAAACAATCATGACAAAATCTTAGTAACTGTTAAATCTGCACAAAGAGTATACAGGAATTGACTCTACCTTGGGTATGTATGCAATTTTTCATTAAAATCAGTAAATAATCAGGGTGCCTGGCTGGCTCAATTGGTAGAGCACACGACTGTTGATCTCGGGGTCATGAGTTTGAGCCCCACATTGGGTACAGAGATTATTAAAAACAAAATAAACTTTATAAACAAGTGTATAATTAAAAAAAAATAAATAAGCCAGTAAACAGTCAAAAAACCTCCCTAAAGACAGACTCTAGAAACGAAGAGATGAATCCAAATAAGAACTTGAGAATGAGGAAGCATGCACAAAAGGGCTGGGGATAGCTGCGGAAACCATTTAAATATAGAATGGAGTTTAAAGAACTGTGATATTTATCCATTCGTTAAAATTATGTGCCTATTACATACTGACTGTATTGCTTATAATTCTTGAAGGAAGAGATACATACTATAAATGATTTCACTAAAACTAAGGAAAAAAAAAAGTGCAGCAGAACAAAACCAAACCCAGGAAGACATCTCAGAATAAGGCTTCGTTCTATAAGTCGGAAGCTTGAGAAATCCAAGCTCCAGTATGATTATTAGAGATGTGAAGTCACTACTGGTCAAACCATCACTACCTCTGAAGCAAATAAAATAAGCTGCAAATCTATGCAAATTTTAAAAAATAGAGAAAATCACAAAGAAAGAAAAAAAGAATAGAGCAAGGAAGCATAGAAAATAGTTTTTAAAAATTGAACATGATGACAAAAGGCCAAAAATATAATAATAAATGTAAAAGGGATATACTAACCTATTAAGAGAACAGAATTTTCAAAATACAAGATATAACCCTATTTTGATGTCTTCGGTTGGGTGGCAACATTTGAAATGACTTCTTTCTCATTTTTTTCTCAGCTGTATTTGCTAATCTTCCCACAATGAGTACATAATTTCAAGATTCCTTTGAATAGGCCAGGCACTGGTCTAGACACTGCACAAAGATTATCACATAACAACCCTATGTTGTTAAATTTTCCATTTTACAGATGAGAATACTGAGACACAGAGATCAACCTTTCATTCTCTTAGTTAATAAAAGTGTATCTTTGTACATGAACTCTGGAAAGTAACTCGAAATATATATTCATACATGTGAGTTGCACAAGTTAAGGGAAAGGTCCCCAACAAGGCTGCCCTCACTTTAGACACCAGCCACAAGTTCAGGGGTCCCAAGGCCATATGAACTCTGGATCCACCAGCTGCAAATCTGGGTGGTTCTCACAACACCCCTCAAATTAGATATTTCACTAAAACAACTCACAGAACTGAGGAAACCACTATACTTACAATTACAGCTCTAAAATGAAGGGATTTATATACATATCAGGACTAGCCAAATGAAGAAACACAGAAGGAAGATCTAGGAAGGTGTCTCTCTCCACAGAATCAGGACATGTCATCCTCTTAGCAAATCAATTTGTTCACCAACCAGGAAGGTCCACCGAACCTTAGTACCCAGAGTTTATATTGGGGTTTCATTAACATAGGTGTGAGCGATTGAATCATTAGCCATGAGATGAACTCAATCTCCAGCCCCTCTCCCCTCCCCAGAGGTCAAGAGGTCAGGATGGTATCTGGGCCCAAAGCCCCAACCGTCTAATCACGTGGATGATCTTTCAGGCATGACCAGCCCATCCTGAGTCTTCCCTTTCACATGAAGCCGGGTGTGGTCAAAGGACCACCATGAACATCAAGGATGCTCCAGTCCCTGGGGAAATCTCAGCGGTTTTAGAAGCTCCAACCCAGGAACGCAGGACAAATACTACATTCTTTATTATATAACAATATGGCTAAAGTATGTTCACATATCACTGCCCTCCATGCCCCCTGTGCCCCACTGCACAATACAAGTCCCTACCTATTCATGAACCTCATTTCTCATAATGTGTTCTAAGGAATAATCTGAAATACCAACAAATGCTCACCATAGTGTTATTAGACTAGGAAATACTATACACAATGCATATATCCATCAAGAAGAGTGAATAAACACAGAAGAACAAGACAATGCAATACTATGGAGCCATTAAGTATGTTGTCAAAGAATATCGAATGATATAGAATACGGCTCATAGTTCAAAAAAACTTTTGAAATCAGTGTCTAAGATGTTATATTCAGTGGGATTGCTACTAGAAAAAAGAACATGTCAAAGTATTAATAGGAATTATCCTGAGTAACTACATTCTTATTTTTTCCTTATTTTTCCTTCTATTTTCCAGATTTTCAATATGCATAAATTACTTCCATATTAAGGAGGAAAAGCCTTTTAAAAAATAACACATGAAGAATAAAACTAAATACACTGGCTCCCATGAAGTATTAATAAGCTAATTAATCTGGAAGTATATAGCAATGACTGCATTTCCAATATTTAGAATTTCTTTTTGGCTCTTTTTCAAATCTATCTGTTCTTTTTTCATAATGTCCTAATCTCACTATGGATTCTATTATTTCATTTACATTTCAAACATTTATTTTAAAGCCCCTTTGGTTTACGGTTTCTAGTTTGTAGGATATGAATTTTCACACTTGTGTCTATAGAATGTCTTTTTCATGGTGGTAATTCTCCTTGTATGTCTTGTGATTTGTCTGTAAATTCATCCCCAGCAAGCACTGTTTTCTGTGAGAAGTCCTGTATGTGTGTGACTAAGGTGCCCTGTGGGTTCAGAAGCTATGGTGGCCAGAGCTATATGGCTTCACCAGTGTTGACATTAATTTCTTGGCTCAGGGTTTCTAGAAGCACCAATGATGTGAATATGAACCCTGCATCCAGGTGCACGCAGTTGGGAGTTCTGTCCCCTCCTGGGTGACAGGAGCTCTTCCTGAGCTCACCTTCCAGGGTGAGCAATTTAATCTTGACCTGTTGGAGGAGAACTTTCCTGGTTCCTTTCCTTAATTTACGAGGTGACCCTTCACATCTCCAGTTTGGATACCCCTGTGAAACAATGGCTTCCAGTCCTATTCATGGCTGTGAATCTGACTTCCTTTTTGCACCCAGCCCAGAAGATGTTCCTTTCCAGCTTCTGAACCTAGCTATCCATGTCTGCTTCTCTTAGAGTGTCTTCCCTTCACCCAGCATGTCAGTGAGTCCGGGACACAAGGATCCCTGCAGCATGGCCTCCCATGTTAACAGGAAGTCCGAAGGAATGTGGTAAGTGTAGGGGGTCAGGTGTGGCACACTGTGGGGTGACCTGACCTCATGCCATTCTTACCACTGGAAAACACTGATGGAAACTAAATTTACAAAGTAATTAGAAGTCATTCTGGTGAGCAGAGAATTATAACTGAAGTTGGGCTAAAGTCTCTAAACCACAAAGACCTGGACTTGAACCTGGCTTCCTCCAGCTCTGCAGTCTAGGGCCACTCCTCTGGCGCAACACCCACCCACTGGGATATGGGGAGAACTGACACTAAGGCACCATGTGCCGCAGAGGGAACTCAGGCCCAAAGCCTGGTCTGCTGCCGGCCAACCAACCTTTGCTCTGCCCAGTCTCAACAGTACGCATTCATCCATTGGCTGGGCTTGCTTCTACCAGCTACTTTGGGCAGGCACAAGGTCAGAGCTGCATGAAACAAGTTAGAAGTGGGGACCAGTAGAGCACAGAAGTCCCAAGGAGAATGGCTAAGGGAGGGGGCTTCTCACACCTGGGGGAGTCCTCAACTGTGTGGCTAGCAGCAGGTGGAGCCACATGTCCCCATGGGAACACGGGAGAATCAGGACAGTCACGCCTCTATCTGAGAGCAGGCTGTGGCGTCTCCTGCTTCCTGCAGTGGCCTTTTTATCGTCTGACATGGAAGACACTTATGTCCTCTATGTCTGTGGATGCCTTTGCACCAATAACATCACTGGCCACAGAGCAACAGCCACAGAAACACCCTAACAGAAAGAGCTTGGTCAGTGGGAGTTACCACCACTATGCCCGGTTCTACCGCTAGAGAGGTAATGCGTCCAGTTCACTCGACTCCAAATGCCCAAAAGCAACTCGGTCACCTCTGGGTGAGACCAGAGACTCTGGAGCCACAACGTCTGCCTTCAAATCTCAGGGCCACGGCTTATCGTTTAGTGACTCTGTGAAATTACTCTCTGTCCTTGGTTTCCTTATCTGCAAAATGCGGATGGAACAGTACCTATCCCATTGGGTAGTAACGACAAATACATGTAACTGTGACGAAGTGCCCACAGCAGGTATTATAGGAGGGTTTGCCATTATTAATGGCACTTTTTGCTCAAAGTGCTATTTAGCAGAAATCCCGAACTCCAAGCACACAACTCTAGAAGTATACCTAGGCCAGTGTTTTCCCGAATGACCTCCGATGGTAGGCTGGTGCTAGGTCACGGGCCACACTGAAAGAGCACCCCTTCAAGACCCATTTCATGAGTAATCTCAGTTTAGTGTCTACCGCGGACCAGGCACTGCAGCAGTTTAACAAAACGAACCAGGTCCCTGTCCTCACGGAGTCTGCATTCTAGTGCGAGATGCAGATACTTTTACAAAGAGATCAAAGCTATGCAGAAAATACAAGAGTACAATGGTATATAGAGCAGCAGGGTGCAATGTGGCAATATTCTAAAAAGAACAGTCAGGAAGGTTCTCTTGGAAGATAACGTGAAGCGCGCTCTCCACAGAGGAGAGAGCACATGAGACGGCCCTGGTGGGAGAATAGCTCTGAGTGGCTGGACACAGTGGACAAAGTAGAGTGTGACAGGGGATGGGGCTGAGTCACGTGGGTCCTTAACGCAAAGCAGGAGCTTGGATTTTATTGTATTTACAACAGAAGGCCCATGGCAGTTCTTTAAGGGGGAGAGTGATGAGCCTTTTTTTAAAGTCCACTGTGGTCCCGGGGGGATGGTGGGTTATCAAAGGCTAGGGTAGGAACAGGGAGGCCAGGTGGGGAGCTGCTGCTGCATGCGATGGTGAAGGACGGTGGCCGGCCCGAGGGCACTAGGGCTGGGGGTGGTGCCCTACTCCGGAGCACACGGCCAGACGGAAGCAGGAGGACACTCAAGGTGGCCGAGCTGACCGAAGACCTCAGCGCCCACCTCTGCTCGGATCTAACACAGAGCGCCTGTTCCTCAGATGGGGCCTTCCCCGCCTCCCATCACGGCCTGTTCACAGGTCCATCTCCCTGCTGGTCTGTGAGCTTCCCGGTAGCAAGCAGTAGGTTCTACTGGGCTGCAAAGTATTCCCAGGGCACAGGGATCCCTGAAAAGGGCAGATGGAAAGGGGAGGAATTCTGGTCTTCCTTGGGAGGAAGTCTACGGACAGTATCTAAAACCAAGGAAAACAAAGAGTAGCACAATGAACATGTTTTAAAGATTGTAGAAAAACAATCAAGTGAAAGAGCTGGAATGGTCACCTTTGGAGAGAGGAGGGGCTCGGTGCTTACTTACTCCCATGACTGGCTTCTCCTCTGGTTCTCTGCTCTGGGAGGACTGGGGCCCGGATCCTGTCCGCCCGCTGCCCCGGCACAGAGCCTGGCACATGGGACACAGTCAGTAACTGCTGCACCAATGAACGTCCAGTCCACAATCACGCTTTCAAAACCCAAACCCAAACCCAAGCCTCTGGAAACGTACCAAAAGAATGACTGAATGAATACTTCTAAGGAAAGGCTTAGACACAAATCAAGACAGTGGAGCAGCTTTAAGAAGCCCACTCTAAGACATGGACACGGAGCTTGGCCCAGAAAGCCAGCGCATCTGTTTGTTAAAAGCAACTAAAACAAAAATTGTTTTAAGTTACAGCTGGTGTCTGGGCCACTTTATCAAGCACTTAAGATATAGAGCTGATTATTTTTCTGGCAACAACGAAAGAAGAAAGACTGAAAGTACGGTGTCCTGTTACCAGCTGTTTCCGGAGCGGCTCTTACAATCTATGTCTGTGTCGGGGCCAGAGACAACTAAAGAGGCCTATACGTGACGCTTGTTGTGGTTGTTCTTTTTTTTTTTTTTCCTGTCATTTTTCCCTCTTGCATTTCAGTTCCTTGAAGCACGCGAAGTACAACCCCTGGGAGTTCTGTGCTGTCACTGCTATTTGCAAAAAAAAACAAAAAACAAAAAACAAAACAAAACAAAAAACCTTAAAAGGAGACTTGGCTTAAAAGAAACATGTGTGCACTGTGGTCCTGACTCTTGGTCTTTGCCCCTTACTGGGATCTGGATTCCAACACCAGCTCTCATTGGCCTGCTGCCTGGCCTTGAGCAAGCCTCCCTCCCCAACTCTGAACCCCAATTTCCTCATCTGTACAATGTGAGAGAGTTGTGAGCAGTGGAAATGATTTCCTAGTGCCAAGCACAGAGCCTGAAATACGGAGGGTGCTCAATAAATGGGATAATAACTAATAACTTGATTCATCCTCATCACTCATACCCCCCCTCTCCCTACTACGTGGACATTTCCCCCGAAGCCTGCCTCTGAGACAGTGATCATGGCCAGAGTGGAAAGAAGCCTACGGCTAAGACTGCAGTTGTGTACGTGGGAGGTGGGGGAGGGGAGCTGGCACAGTGCCACTGGGCTCCCAGACTCCGAGGCATTCATTTAATCTGCACAGGTCCTGAGGGCAGGTGAGCAGGCCCAGAGGGTATCTAGGCAGAGGGGCCTAAGGAGCCAGACTGGAGGGCCAAGGCATGTATCTAATTGTCTCACCAAGTAATCCTCTAAGCACCTTCTGCTGGGGGCGGGTGGTGGGGGGAGGCGAGGGAGGCAGGACCCTGTGCTGGGCTACGCCATGACCGCTTTCGATGGGCGGACGGCACACCGCCTCCACCCCACCCGTGCTCCACCTGGAACGATATCCACACAAGCACCTGCTGAGCACTCAGTCAGCCCCTGGGTGACATTTAGACCGGGGCTTTCCATCAGTGCCCCTGGAGGCTGGGTGTCCTTTTCACACCCCCTCACCACCACAGACCTGACTTCTGTTCCAGAACTAGGGATGGGCATAACAGCATGTCCTCCAACCTCTTATTTCTGCTGTGAGAATTCAAGGAGTTCATATAAAAAGCCCTTACAGTGCTGACTGGCACCAAGCAAAAGCCATAAAAACGTTAGTTGCTATCATTATTAACATCTCTGGAGGGGGGCTGAAGGGGAATTTTTATTTTCTTCTTCCTGTGCTGTTTTCCAAGGTTGGGATAAGGAAATTTACTTCACAATACATATAAATACTTCATAATAGCACTCATTACCTACTAAAACAGTAGAGTAAAATGCTGGAGTTATGTATACGGTAAACTTCCATCCCGGAGGCCAGAGGTTTCCATCTGCTCGCAGGCATCTGAACCAGTTTTCAGAACCACTGTCAAGCCCGCCTCTGCTGCCAAAGGAGTCCAAGCCACCTCTAGTCCCTCTGCCTAAATCAATCACAGTGAACGGGACCGCATGCAGCCCTGACAGTGGCCTCCCAGAAACTGGCCAGTGACTTATGGTTTCCGCGAGCTCCGTACCCCTGCAGGACCCTGTGAGGGATTTCCTGGGAGGTGGGGCTGGTGAGCTGAACACGGGTGAAGGCTGTGAGGCAGATCTCATGGACCAACAGCTGTCAGAGGCCCTGGGCAGGTCCAAGTGGGCCAGTCAAGGGATGGAGGAGCGAATGGGTGGGCAGGTGTCCAGGCTGGGGCAGGCAGAGGGCCGAGCTACATCGCTGTGACCATCCGGTATGGACAGCCACCTGCTCCAACTTGGGTTTGGCATGTCCAGACCAGGCACTGCTCTGCTTCTCCTGAACTCACCCTTTTCCCAGACCCACGCTGAGCTGGTTTCTGCTTCCTGCAACCAATCAAGCCCAAACTAAAACCCCAGGTCTACAGACCTATTAGCGGACATGAAGCCACCCCAATGGAAGCTGAGTTTAGTGACAGGCCAAGCTTTGATGTTCCTCCATTCCACAACTGGTCAGAGTCTCAGACTTGTTTATTTTTCCCATATAACTTTTGCAATGTTTCAACTAAACAGGACAGTTTTTATCAACATTTCCAGAGCAAAAAAAAAAAAAAAAAAAAATAGAATGCCTGATGTGCAATGGGGACTAGTAGATCTTTTAGGTTGTGTGATGCATGAGAAAAGCTCCTACTTTGAGAGATGCAGAAAGCCATAGAGGAGCTGTGCATCTCCTGTTGCGGTGGAGACCCAGCACTTCTTCAACTGACTGGTCAGAGTCTCTCTTCCCTTGGGGTCACCCCTTTCCTCATCTCAGTCCCTACTGTTCAGCGGGTGGGAACTCCAGTCCCAGCTTCAGGTGTAAACAGGACCCAGATCCAGCCACTCAGTTTCTCCCAAGTCTTCTGCTGGGACTCCCAGGAAAGAGATCTCTCTCTCTGCCAGGGGAGCTGATGTGGCAGCACAAAAGTCAACCTGGAGAGCCATGGCCATTCCACGATCTCATGGGAGCCAGTGGGCCTGAGAAATCAGCTGACATGAGAGAAGGACACCCAGGAAACAGAGGCAGGGTCCTGACCCCATCATTTGAGGTCGTGTGCTGTACCTAAAACTGGCCTTTATGACCCTCCTGGTTTTAAGCAGCAGTTTGGGTTGAATTTCTGTCTTTTACAACCCAAGATGATTTAGACAAATTCATTGTATTAATCTCTGCTTTGACAACCCAATTCAACTTGACTATTGTGATTTTAATACCTTCAAAGCAATTTCCATGCCATCAAACCATGTATACGCATTCTCTCATCTGACCCACCAATGAGGAACAGCGCCCATTATGGCTACCCTGACTTCAGAGACCAGGACCAGTGCATTAGTTAACTTCTGCCATCACTGTGACAATCATCACCATTTTACCCAAAGTCCCACAGATACTAGGTAGTAGAATCTGGATCCAGACCCAAATTCTCTGACTCCAAAACCCATGTCCTTTCCCCCAAGGAAGGCCCCGCTGCCTCTGTGTGCACAATCCCACTGCAGATGCACAAAAGGAGCATATGCCTCATCCCCAAACATCCAAGGGCTTGCATTCACCTTGAAACTAGACATACGTCCATGAACCAACTAGGGATGTTAAAAACCCTAATATAATTGAGAGTCCAAATGTGTGGTCCGAGTACTATTCACATGGCAAGAAGGTGAGGTGGAGAATAAGCTACATTTCAAGGCTGGTTGTTGGTACAGAATATCACCAACATTATTACAACCTCAGTAATGAAACGCTGCATCTTCTGATTCGGTTCTTCATTGGCCACCTCATCTCCTCCATACCCACATTCAACTAAGGTTTCCTCTGTTATGCAATTCTGCTGCTGCCCTCCCTCCCCAGACTGTGAAAGCATTCCATCATAACTATGCCCTAAGAGTTATACACAGCCATTAACTGTGGCCCACCATTTTCTTTAAAAGCCCCTTAATTATAGCTTTCAGGTGACACAGAGCACGATAACTTCCAGTCTCCCTCCTGGGAATAAAGAGACCTCAGGTAATTCTGTAATTCTACATTACATCATTAATATTCTAGTGTCAACTGATGGCCTCTGGGTCTGCACTAGGTCATTGTCTATTGAGCACGTATGTTAACTGATGGCTGCAAATAGTTACTGAATGAATTCTGCCTCACTGATTGAGACAAAATTTTTAATTCAGCCATATCATTTTATGTAACTGAGAAACCTGATTTTTTTTTTTATCTCCTATCATATTTTCTAACCAGCTTACATTATATTAGTGATATGTCACTGAATGATTTTTCTTAGGTCAAAATTTTTTCTTATCAAATCATAATATAATATTCAAGATATGTTCTAGAAATGAAAAGTCAGCAAGGACTCCAAAAGGACTTAAAGGAAAGTCTGGAGCACCATGGTTCTCAAATATTAGTCACTCCTGTGCCACCACCACAAATTCTGCTCAAGCCACCATGTATGTCCTGGTCTTGTTTTCTTCTTTAAGGATTCTGTGCTAAAAGAGCTTATATTCTAGTGAGAGAACAGTAAACAAACAATACCACATCATTACAAAGGTCATTTCATGTGGGGACAAATGCCATGAAGAAATTGAAGTCTGATGTTGTGACAGTGACGTGGGGACCGGCAACATTATTAGAAAGCCAAGTTTGGGGGCCCCTCACTCAGAGAGTCACATTAGAGCTGAGATCAAAATGGCAAAACAGGCAGAGTGGTGTGAGCCAGTGAAACAGCAAGTGTGAAGTCCCTGAGATGTGAGCAACCCTGGCCTGTGTGGCTGAAGGAGAGAGGAGAAGACAACCATCCAGGAGCCATCTGTCCCCACAAGGGGCTCAGCCTGACGCAGAGTACGATGCCAAACAACAGGAGGGTTTCCTCCTGGGGGACATCTTTATTGCTACTTTTAGTTGTTTAATTTCCCAACTTTGTATTCTGAGAAATTTCAAACGTATACAAAGTCTGAAAGAACAGAATAAGAAACACTATGTATCCCTCACCAAGTTGCCACCAACAGTTAACAGTTTGCTACATTTTCTTTCTGTCTCTCCACATACATATGTGCACATCTGTGACACAAATACAGTAGATAAGTAATTATGTAATAGATAATAATATATATTATAAATATAATTTATATAACATAAATGTTTCCCTAACCATTTTTTTAGTAGGTTATAGACACTGTGATACTAAATCCTTAACATCTGTCTTCCAAGAATTGGGAATCAAGAAATTTACCCCCAGTGACATAATATTACCTAATTTACCACCAATATTCAAACTTACCCAAATTGTCCCCATAGTGTCTATCACAAATGTTCTTTATTTTTTTCCAGATCTGGTTTCTTTAGTTTCCTTTAGTCTAGAATGGTTGCCTGCCCTTTCTGGATGGGGGTAGCGGGGGCGGGGGGGGGGGGGTTCCTTTCACAAATTTGACATTCTTGAAGAAGAATCTTGCCTGGTTTATTAATATTTTTCTTTAAATTGACACACTTTTTTTTTTTTTACTCTGAAAAAATAAAGCTAAAGAAAACCAAACCTTCCATGAAAATTATAGGTATTTGGGGTTTTTTTCCTAATATACATTAAAATAAGAATGTAACTTTCAAGACTGAAAGTGTCTGGGGCACCTGGGTGGCTCAGCAGGTTAAAAGCCTCTGCCTTGGGCTCAGGTCATGATCCCAGGGTCCTGGGATCGAGCACCACATCGGGCTCTCTGCTCAGCAGAGAACCTGCTTTGCCCCCAACTCTCTGCCTGCCTCTCTGCCTACCTGTGATCTCTGTCTGTCAAATAAATAAGTAAAATCTTTAAACAAACAAACAAACAAAAAGACTGAAAGTGTCTGTCTGATGGTCCTCAGAATTTTAAGATTTATTCTGTGCATCACCTATGAGAAGCCACTTCAGTCCAGCCTGGTCCTCACCCAGGCTTGGTCTGACTCCCCCCACCCCCCAGCTCAGCAACCCAAGGGCCCCCGCCACTGCATGGAGCCGCTCTACCCACGGTTCCAGAGCTCCTCCTTCCTCAGGAGGAATCAAGACCTCCCTGTCAGTGACCTCTGCCAAGTCCCAGATGGCACTGGGCTAGGGGTCTACTCTGAGGTAAGTGCCACACTCCCACTGTACAGATAAGAAAACTGATGTTTCCAGAGATGATGATGCCTGCCCAAATCCTCTAAATCAGCTAGACTGCAAAAGCCTTTCCACTATACCACCTCATGCCATGACATGCCAAGCCCTCTCCCCTTGTCCTGCTGCCAGGCTCCCAGACCCTTCACTGGAGGAATCCCCAACTCCATGTGGCAGGTGAAGAGGTGTGACCAAGCCACACAACCAATGAGTAACAGAGCTATCCCAACTGGCATCTCTGATTCCTGCTCCTCGGTCTCCAGTCACTCTGCCTAGCCAAGGCCTTCCCTCAAGGCAATCCGGGTGCAGAAGGTGTGGTATGACGGCCAGGCCTCTCCAGGGGTCAGTGAAGGTTGCCAGAGTTCCTCCTAAAACACCAGCTCAAGGACAGATGCCGGTGCTCTTGGTGTGTGCGGGCTGCACGTTGCTCCCTCGCATGTGGATGCCATGCTCACAGGACAGCAGACCTGGATGGAGCTTGCGGACATGGCAGCACCAGTCCATCTCTGCTCAGGGAGGCTGGGAGTCAGCTGGAACTCCCAACACTCCCTCCACTCACTCCTGTCTCACTCATCGTATTGGGTTTGGCTCAACGTCCAAAGTCCACAGAGATGACCTGGCTCTCGATTCCACTGTCTCAACTAGGATAGAAAGTATACCTCTAAACACGCTTCTATTTTCCTTACAAGCCTTTCTACAAACACCAAACAGGAGAAGGCCAAAGCAAAATTCCTATGTCTTTAAACCAACTGTTCCCTAAGCTGACACAGTTTTTAACCACTGTTCTAGGGATGGGATTCTCAACGAGTTTTGAATCCTTCTCTGGGGCAGCCTCATGTCATGACCTTATGCACTCAGTATCAGCAAGAGGCAGAGCTTCAGGTGCAGCGAAAGCTCTACGGGGCCTCTCCTGAAAAGCGGAGGACCCAAAGGCCCACAAAGCTCTTGGGAGGCACGGGAGCCAGTCTCTGACCAACACAGGGAGAAGCAGACAGAGCAACAGAGAAAGCTGACTCAGCTACTGAGTGACAGTGGCAGGAATACCTACAAAGAAGTCAGGACCAGCCCCTGTTCAGATCTAAGCTGGGCCAATCCCCTGACCTCCTGACCCTTCCACAACCTCAAAAGAAAACTGGAAGTGTCTTCTAAAGTCCCATTCCACACCAACATCCTCCTAGTGAGAAGCAGTATACGTAACTTTATTTTTGGCCAGCCTGGATTTTTATATGTTACATTATCAAGGGAGAGAGCATTATCCCTGGACCAAGGCTTTCATACTACTACCCACCTCCCCACATCCCTACAGAGGTGAGAAGTTGTCTATCATGAGCAGATTCACAGATGACAGATAACTAAGAACAGTAATACCTGTACTGGAAGTATATAACACAGCTAAACATAGGACTAAACAGACTCTCTGCATATATTATCTCAAAATGTACCAACCACTCTGCAAAGTGGGCATTAGTAATTTTTTGCGAATGAAACACAGACACTTAAGGTGGTGCTACTGCCCAGGCTCACACAGTCAGTAAGTGACAGAGGCCATCTGACTGCAAATCACACCTTCCCCACTATACCTGTCATAGGCCACTGGGCAGTTAGTGAAGCCAATAAGCAGACTGGCAAGGCCCTTTTGTTTTTGCTAATGTAAGAGCAGCAGCAAACCGAAATGGACAAGGAAGAACGTCAGTGAGGCCTGGTGGAACTGAGCCTCTGAACCCCCAGCAGCAAAATGAGCAACTCACCAGAGGATGAAGGTCAGCAACCTGTGCCTTCTACACTAAACTGTGCACTTGCCACAATAACACCCAGCGTCCTCACACACGTGGACTCGATGCTTGTTCCACTCCAGAGAAAACATACAACAATCTGTTGGTTTTGAAGCTAGCTTTTTCTAAAAACTCAGAAAAGTGATTGTGAAGCCGGAAGGAACCGTAAGTCATCATTCCTGATTTCTGGGCGTCTGCTCTATGCCACGTGCTGTCCCAGGCACCCTCCCCTTCAGTAACCCTGCCGGCAATCCTTAAGGTTGGGTTTTGTAATTTCACTGTCCAAAGGGAAAACTAAGGCCTCAAGAGATGCTGGGGTGGGGCCAGGAGTCAAACCCAGATTTATCTTAAAATCTAAAATTTGTTGTTCTTTCTACCACCAGAGATTTCAAGGTGGACATCTCGGAACATCTCCATGGAGACTTCCCCCAGAAGCCCTGAAGTCAATATGCTTCCTTGATCCCCCAAACCTGCCTCTCCACTAAGTCCCAGCCCCAGTTCAGGCCACTATGCCCTACCTAGGAAACCAAGCCATCTCTGGGACCCCCTTTCTCCATCGTTCATCCCCAAGTCCTGCCCATTTTTTCTGCTAAACAATGAAACAGTCCCTCCTCCCCACTACAGACATAGCCCCAAAGCCTAGACCTCTGCATCTCTTGGACTTCTTTTTTTCTTAAGCTATAGCCTTCCTGCTTCCAGCACTACCCATGCCAAACACCACCCACAGAACTGCACAAACCATCTTTCTAAAGCATGAATAGGTACTCATTTATAGAACTGTTCAGCAGTCCCCCACTGCCTAGAGCAATATATCCCCAAGTGGGAGATTCTTTGAGTGACAGATTGATCTGGCATTATACTGTAAGAAAATTATGAATTTTTTGGTCCTCTTTCAAACTTTCTGATGGAACAGTGAGCAAGTCTCAAATGGGGGCAAGATCTATGTGACACCTTTCTAAAATGTCCTAACCTCCCGTTTCACAAAAGCAAATCATGGCTCAAGTTCACAGCCTGTGTCAGGCTAGAGTTTGACAACTGTTTGTGTGTGTGTGTGTGTGTGTGCGCGTGCACATGCGTGTGCACATGGGCCCACATATATGTTTACTCTATTTGTGGGAAGGGACACGGGCTTCCAGTTGTCTTGGTGATATTAAATTTCCATATGATTACTTAAAATCTAAAAACTGAATTGATTCAAAGAAAAATATTAAATCAGAATGTACATGGCATTGAGATAAGAGATTATGAAGATGGTTCTAAAAGACTATAGTTTAAAAAATAATAAAATAAAAGGACTATAGTTTGAGAAAGACTGACCCAGCATCCAAAGCAATTATCTAGAAGCTGATCCTTTCTCTCCAAGCCCCCTGAATCTCTTTAATGCCTTTCCTTCCCACATGTTCTCTACTCAGACACCTAAATTCACATTTTCCTGAGTTGATCATGGTCTTTCAAACCTACATGACTCTGCATGTGCTGTCTACCCTGCCTAAACCAGGCCTCCAAGGTGAGTTTGAGAAACACCAAATACCATATCCTGCTCTTTAAGATTCATAACACACTACAGTGTAATCAAAGGCTGAGAAGTCCCGTGAGGGAAGGGAGAGGTCACTGAGCCTTGTTTAACCAGCACTTCTCAGACCAATTCTCTTCTTTTTCCATAACACATATCATCCCATGTCATGAATGTTCTATGAAGTGTGCTCTGGGAAACACTGGCCCAGAATGTTCTCTTCTTCCCCATCTACTCAAATTCTACTCCTGCCTCATCCTTCAAAACTTTACTCAAATGTCATTTCTTTAAGAACTCTTCCCATCCTCCCTACATGAAATAAGTTGTTCCTCTCATGCTACTAAAAGACTTAGTAAAGTCACATCACATTTGTATTTAACTCACAGGAATGTAACTGTAAGAATTCAATGAGGAAAGAATGGGAGAGAGAAAGCACCGGGACTTGTGTCCTTCCCCCTTCAATAAGCTGATGTGCCAAGTGATCCCTGAGTTGTCTCCGGTCTCACAGGCCTTTCACAGGGTGGCCATCTTACTGGGTGAGCTGAGACTCTAGTGTTTAAAAGGTAGATATTTCTCACATGGCTCTCAGCCATTAGCCAACCACTTCATCTATGCTCAACCACAGCCAGAGTAATCTAGTCCAACGCCGGGGGAAAACTGGCCCACACAGAGCTGAGAAACAAGAGATTCACCTTCAACATAGCCCCTTCCAAAAGGATTTTCAAGGGCAATCCAGACAACACACCGCCTTGGGCACAGACACTAGACCTGACATATCTCAAGGTAAAGGTGACGCTCCCCCACAGCACTCAGTAAACAGCTTATCTGGCTGCAAGTCCCTCTCCCTCCAGACTGGGAGCCCCTTGAAAGTGGGACCATCTTAGTCATCCTTTCTGCTCCTGAGTTAGCGGCATCCAAAACACATGAGAACATGGACAGATGAAGAAAAGGAAGCAGGGGGGAGGACAGAGTGAAACAGTGAGGCTCAGTGAGGTCAAGGAACTTTGGTTTCTATTAGAGTGAAATCTGCAAGCACAGACACCTGGGTGCTAATGGAGCAAAAAGGCCACCTGTCCAACCAACCAGTGGTTGAGTCTCCAAAGGGGAGATGAGCTTCTGCTGGAACACCTGCGTGACAGAGAAAGTGGTGAGGCAGTCCCAGGTGTCACAGCTGCCTTGTTGAAATGACTTTCTCCTACTTAGCCAAAACCCAACTGCCTGGAGTCTTCCCAGAGCTGCCAATTCAGGCTCTTGAGACAAGAAATCTATTGTTTACCAAAAAGGAAAAAGAGATGAACAGGCAGGCTGACTTCCCAGATGATCTGTGGCTGCCATCAGCCTGGCACCCTTGTCACAACTGAGATATGGGGTGCCAGAAATAGTAGGCCTGGAAGTCCGACCATAAGCTCATTCAGCAGCTACAAGAGTATTGAAACTGTCTGCAGCACCTGTCAAAAACACTCAGGGAACGGTTTAATGATCATTAATAGGGACCTCCTCCTCTAGAACTTTACTAAGAGATCCATGCACTATCAGGTCTAACTGGGGAATGCTCAGCACAAATTGTCAACAACAAAGAAAAAAGGCTTTGTCAGCCAGTACCCTGTATTCTATCTTTAAACGCCAATAGACACATTGAGTCAAAGGTCCAACTTTATCCTTACTTTGCTTAAATCCACATGTGTATGTTTGCATAAAGAATGTGTCTGTAGGAGAGAGGTAGGTAGTTTTGGAAAGGATTCTGTGAGATTATGATTTTACAGATCCAAAAGTCCTGGACCCCTTAACTTGGCACCCAAGAGTCCCAAGCTCCCTGGAAACTTGAGTTCATTTGACACTACAATCAAACAAGATTGGCTCCTCTCCACAGTTCCCAGTTAAAATAAACTTGGTGGGGACAACAGAAAAAGGTGATGCACTCCAGAGACTTGCTTCCACAGAACCTTCCCCAAGCCCCCACTCATTTTCAAGGGAAGTTGAGGTCAAATGACAACTGATTCCTAAATTGAAAGGAAGGGAGGGAGAGAGGGGAAGGAAAACCAAGGGAGGGAGGGCCCACCATTTTTAAACATGGTTGTATAAGGCTCTTACTCAAGGTGAGCTTTAAAATTAAGCAAAAAGTCCTGAATTATAGTAATAAACGCACTCTTTCCTTGTTCGGATGTTCAAAGATTCAATTTTCTTAAACTCAAGCTGTGGAGGGGCCCATTCAAATGTGGGGCAGTGTAAGTGCAGAGAGCCAAGCCTGAGCCTAGTGCGGGCTCCTGCCCACCACCGCTCTTCCTAGCAGACCAGCTGCCCCCGGCAGGTGGGCTTCTGAGTGGGCGGGGAAAAGCCTTCTCTAGATCCTACTCCATTCTGTCTCCTGACCAGCCCTGAGATAAGCAGAGGGAGGAAGATGGTGTTCCAACTCCAGCGCCACACTTTCTGCGCCTGTTTGCTCATTGGCGACACGGAGCCAAAACTACCTACCTTGCTCGTCATCGTGAGGATCAGAAAGAACACCAGCCGAGCAACCACCTTTATCTACATCCGCCCCTCATCTCCAAAGGTCTTCTCACTAGAGAAACTATCGGTAGCAGTCCTGTTTTACACAGCTGTTTATGTCAAACCCTCATCACATCCTTTCTCAGGGAGGTTCAGTTTTCCACATAGACTCGCGTTCTATGCATACGTGGACAGAAGTGACTGGTATGCTCCAAGCCAAGTTAATTCCCACAGCAGAGACGGGCATATCCCATCACCCCCTCCTCTAATGCTCGGATTCAAAACGTGCCTGATAAAAACAAGGATAATTTTTCAAGGTTAATGGCTGGTCAAATAGCTCCAAGCAAGCCAACGACACTGAGGAACTCCTGCCTCCTCCTGGAGACCTAGGAGAATTCTAACACAGACTTTATAAACACTACTAGGAAGCCAAAAAGAAAGTAAGATTCTGCCTATGATGGACCTAATTTCTGTAGGCAATCCCTCCTAGAAAGGTTCCCCAGAATGTCTCATACAACCCAGCTCCTTTGTCCAGTTCCATATTCCTTAAAGAAACACTAGAGATGCAAAACTAAATACTAGGGTGATTTAAGCTTCGCATTTATCCCCCTACATCTTTAGCAGGGATTCCGAAAACCAGCATTATGCTGCATTGTAAAATACTCAGAGTCATTATGTCTACTTGAAAAAGGAGAACAAAGACAAAGACATGTTCCAAATGGGCTGGTACACTTGGGGACACCCCACTCCACTCCCAAAATGCTGTGCTATCAGTAATTTTTTTACAAGAAGAATCATTTTTAAGAGGCATATAATTGTACTGTACTCCCGAATTCCTCAGCAGGCAGGGGCCTCCGGAAGTTATCAAGCTCATCTCCCTAGTCCAGGAAAACCCTCCCTGCAGACTTTAGCCCAGTCAAGCAAATTAAACCAGATCTGTGGGATGAGGACACAGAATAAATTAGGTCGAAGAATAAGCCTCTGGAAAAGCAAGAGTTTCATAAAAATGGAAGCGTATGCTCAGCCTTCTTTGGCATTAGTAAATGTGGGAGAGGGTAAAGGCAACTTAATGGTCTAATAAAATGTTTACAGAACAAAGCTCCTTATGGACGAATATTGCCCCAAATCAGCAGACCACCTGCTAGGGTTTGGGGACTCTTTTATTAGGCAGATTTCACTAGGCTGGCATTAAATGTGCTGCTGGAAGGCACCCCTCCATCATCCCAGATCTGCAGGGGTTCAGCCCCTGCTCCTCCCTGCCCTGGGCTCTCCCCTCTGCTGACAGGCTGCTCAGCAGCACTGGAAAATCTCCACCAGGGCTGGGGTCTTGTTACATACATCTGAGTCCCTGAGCTCTGCTTAGGCCCTATCTGGCCCAGAGGAGGGAGGGGAGTAAGAAATGCAGGGGGAACAGATGAACACACAAACCCATGAATGCATTAGTAAGTGACTAAACAGAGGGATAAACGAAGGGAGGAAGGGGCCGCATCCCTTATTTTAATGAATTTTAAGTTATTCTTGCAACCAACTCTTCTTGGGTACCTACTATGTGTCAAATCATACAGAATTAGCAAACAACAAATCCAACCTGCTGGACAACCTACAGCTTCAAACTGAAAAGGTCTTCCAGGGAAAGGCTATCATGGAACAATAGTACCTTCTAGGGAAGTGGGACAACTGTGTGTGCTCTTTTCCTTTCATGATCATCTAGATTAAATCTGCCTTTTATAATTAAGTTTTGTTCTGTTACCTGGTCAGGCAAAACTCACCAGATGGATTTCTCCCGAGCTTGGGAAAGTCTTCATCACACGCGGACTGTTTGGCATACTTAAAATGCACTTGGAGGGCAGGGGTACCTCCGATGGGGCCAGCCACTCATCTCCCACTGCTAGGGGGTCGAGGGGCTGTCCAACCCTGTTTCTGACACATGCGTGGCTGCATAGATGCTCCCAGGGGAGGAGGTGGCAAAGAGCAGTTTATTCTTTAACAACAGATAATGATTCAGCAAAGCAACTCCAGGGAGGCCACCTAAGCATGTGGCACTGTTTGATACTGGGAAAAATTCTGAATAGAGTCCTGCCCTGCCTTACACAAGGAGAAGGAGGGGAACACCTAGCTTGGGGCAATTCTTGGTTGGGCTGACCAAACTAAAGTGGGCAAGGAGATCCTGCTGAAGATTAAGAAGTAAGTGTCACAATTATACTTACAGAAATAGTAGTATATATAACAATAATAATAACTAATGTTCAGGGAGAGAGTGGACTACGCACCAAGCTTTAAGCACTTTACATACACGCTAATTCATTAATCCTCATAATGATTATTCTAAATAGGTACACATTTTTCTTCCTATTTTACAGACGGTAAAACTAAAGCACAAATGTTTACGTCACTGGGCCAAGATCACAGAACAAAGCAAGTGATGGTGCAAACCCAGGCAGTATGGTGCAGGGTAGAGCCGGTCCTCCTAACACTCCTATCCCACTATCCTGTGGAATCTTCCACATTCTTTCCTTATCAAAGTTAACCACACTCAACGAAGGATTTGTTCCTTGAGAATGTATCACCCGATTCTGCAATATGGAAGTCGTCGAGAAAATAGGCCTCACCTCACAGATCTGCTTTATGGCCTGCTTAAAGAACCATATCCCACAAGTAAATAATTCTGGGGTCTCATTTACATTTGCCAACCACATTTCATGCTAAGAATTCCTGCGATTACTGACTTATTCTAAAAACTAGGTTTTCTCCTATCTTATGGAGCACCAAGCTTGGCATTCAACAGGCCAAGTGTAACAGCAGCTCTATTATTAAATCACTAAGATAGATGGTATCAAATAATGGATTATCTTGGGAACTCTGCTACAACTTTATCCTTAAAGCTCAAAGGTTCTCTCCAAAATTCAGATGTTCTGATATTCCACAATATGAAAGGGTAGATGTTACCTGGGAAAAGTCCAACAGCTTTGAAGTCTGGCAGACCTGGGCTCTAGACCCATTTTGGTCACTATGTCACCTCTGATGGATAATCTAATCCCAGGGGCCTATATTTCCTCAGCTGTAACTGACTCACGAGCCGATGAGAGGATTACATGTTAATAGTGCACAGCATCTGGTCAGTGCCTAGAACACAAGAAGTGATGGTGATAATGCTGGCTGACCTTCATTTCCCTTAGTCTCTGGACCGGTGTCCATCCCCTTCCTATGGTATCCTCCAGCACTCAACCTTCCTCTGCTCAACTGGAAACAATGTCATCGCTTTAAAGAAATAGCCTACCATAATCCAAGACCATGAATTAGGGCATACCTACAGACAAATGTGGATGACATGGTCTTCCCCATAAGGTAAGCTTTACTAAATGGCTAAAAATAAAATCAGATCATACTTCGCCAACAAATTCCACTAGAATGTCAGAGATGGAACAAACAAAAGCCCTGCCATTCCTGCTGTTTTCCTATCTCAAACTTCCACTTTTCGGGCATAACCGTGCATTCTGACCAGCTACAACCTGTAATCCACCTATTGGCTAATCCATGGGCAAAATAATCCACTCCTGAAAAATAAAAATCTAGATCAACCCATTAAAACCATGCTACAAAGCAATACTTCAAGGGAAATTTACAGCTTTTTATGTTTAATACAAAAAAAATCAGTCACTGTAATTCACTATATTAATAGAAGGAAAATTATGATCATTTCAAAACACACAGAAAGAACAGTTGACAAAATTCAACAACTATACAAGATAAATATTCGGCAAACTAGGAGAAGAAAGGAACTTCCTCAACACAATAAAGGACATCTATGACAAATTCATGGTTGACATCATATTTCACAGAGAAATATGGAGTACTTTCTCCTCCATGATCCAAACAAGGCCAAGAAGTCCACTGTCATCACTTCTATTCAACATTTTACTGGAAGTTCTAGACCGTGCAATAAGGCAAGAAAAAGAATTAAAAAACACAAAGAGTAGAAAGGAAGATGCAAAACTATCTTATCCACAGGTGACATGGTTGGTTATTTATGTTGAAAATCTAAAAAGTCTACATAACTAGTAAGACTAATAGCATTTGGCAAGGTTTCAAGAAACAAAATCAATATACATAAACTAATTATGATAACACGTTAGCAACAAATAAAAATAATTTACAAGAGCATCAAAAAATGTAAGACACTTCGGAATAAATTCAACAAAATATGTATACGATCTCTGTACTAACAACTACAAAACTATGCTTAAAGAAAACCTAGGGGCTCCTGGGTGGCTTAGTCATTAAGCGTCTGCTTTCTGCTCAGGTCATGATCCCAGGGTCCTGGGATTGAACCCCACGTCAGGCGCCCTGCTTAGCAGGGAGCTTGCCTCTCACTCTCCCACTCCCCCTGCTTCTGTTCCCTCTCTCGCTGTGTCTCTCTCTGTTAAATAAATAAATCAAATCTTTTTAAAAAAAGAAAGAAAGAAAGAAGAAAACCTAAATAAATTTCATAGACTGGAAAATTCAATATTGCTATGAATCAATTCCTCCCAGCCTGAGCTATCAAGTCAATGTAATTCTAATAATGTACCCAGGGTGGGTGTGTGGATGTGTGTAGAAACTGAAAACCTACTTCTAATATTTATATGAAAATGCAAAGGACCTAGAACATTTAAAACAATCTTTAAAAAGAACGAAATTGGAGGACTTTCACTACTAGGCTTCAAAACTAACTTTATAAAGCTGCTTACAGCAAAGACAGTGTGGTATTGGTACAAGGATAGACAAACAGATCAATGAAACAGAACTGAGTCCAGAAATAGACCTACGCTTAAAATGTTGCTTTTCAACAAAAGCAACAAAACTGTCCAATAAGAAAACTAGTCAATGAAAAAAGGAAAGACTTTCATGAACTGGAACAACTGGAGAGCCGTATGAAAAAAAATCAACTTTGCTCCCCCCCATATCATATACAAAAATTATTTCAAGGTGGGTATAGACCTAAATGTAAAAGCTAAAGCCATAAACCCTTTAGAAAGAAAAAGAGTAGAATGCCTTCACAGCAATAGCAAAGATTTCTTAAATAGGACACAGAAAGTGATAGCCATAAAAGAAAAAGAAATGATTAGAATGAATCAAAATTTGTAACTTTTGCTTATTAAAAGACATCAAGAAGACAAATAGGCAAGCCGCAGATCATTACAAAATATTTACAAAATATATATCTGACAAAGGACTGGTAAACAGGTTAAATAAAGAACTCCTATAATGGAAGAATTTTTTTTAAAGATTTTATTTCTTTAAGAAAGAGAGAGAGAGGGCATGGTGGGGGCAGAGGGAGAGGGAAAAGGAGACTCCCCACTAAGCAGGGAGCCCAACACAGGGCTCCCAGGATCCTGGGATCATGACATGAGCCGAAGGCAGAAACATTTAACCAACTAAGCCACCTAGAAATCCCTAACTCAATAATTAAAAAAAACAAAAACAAAAACAAAAAAAAACCTTTTAACCCAATTTAAAATGGGCAAAAGATTTAAAAGATGCTTCATAAAGATGCTTCATAAAAGAACATACACAGATAGCCAATAAACATATTGAAAAGCATTCAATATTACTAGTCATCAGGGAAATACAAATTTAAAACACAGGGAAGTACCACCACATACCTTCCAGAATTTTAAACTCTAAAGACCAGAATACAAAATTGTCAAGGATGTAGTACACAGTAACTCTCATACCACTGGAAGGAGTGTAAAATGGCACAACCACTTAGGGAAAAACTCTGGCAGCTTCTTATGAAATGAAACATATACCCACCCTCTGCCCCAGTAATTCCACTCCCAGGAATTTACCCAGTAGAACTAAAAACAGGTATCTACAAAAAGAGATGAACGAGCATATCCGCAGCAGCACAAAACTGCAAACAACCCAGGTATCTACCAATAGGAGAAAGGAGAAACAAATGGTAGGATAGTCATCAAATGGATTGGCATTACAAAGGAACAAACTATGGATACCCATAACAACATGCATGAATCTCATTATGAGTAAAAGAGTACATACCCTATGATCCCACTAACCAACTCCTAGAACAGGAAAAACTACTCTACAGTGGCAAAAGTCACAAGAGTGACTGTCTCGGGGAGTGGGGAAGGGGCATAGAGAACTTTTTACAGCAGTGGTTCCCAAGCCTGTGCACACATCAGAATCCCCTGGCAAGCTTCGAAAAGTTCCACTGCACATGCCCAAAGCCCAGTGATCACACCAATTTTTTCCCCTCTTGTTTGTCACCACAGAATTGAAGTTTGCCACACAGCAGACACACAATAAATATAGGATGAATACATGAAAGGTCACTCACCTTGCACGCTGGGCTTTTCAAGTTTGCAAACCCAGGTGCGTGTGACGGTGCGTCAGGGCACACAGAGAATCATAAGATAAATGAAGCTCTGAGATTTTAGACAAAGCCTTCCTTTTCCCTGAAGGCAACTCACTTAAAATATTATTTTTATAAAACAAATATAAAGAGTTTGACCTTTGAGGAGCTGTGGGGGTGGTTGGCAATATCTGTTAAAATGTAATTACCCCAGGGGCGCCTGGGTGGCTCAGTGGGTTAAAGCTTCTGCCTTCAGCTCAGGTCATGATCCCAGGGTCCTGGGATGGAGCCTCCGCATCGGGTTCTCTGCTCAGCAAGGAGCCTGCTTCCCACCTCTCTCTCTGCCTGCCTCTCTGCCTACTTGTGATCTCTGTCTGTCAAATAAATAAATAAAATCTTTAAAAAAATTTTTTTTTAAATGTAATTACCCCAGCAATTTCCACTTTTAAGACAGAAACCCTCAGAAATATTCCCACCAGGGTGCAAAAAGGTATGTTCACTAGCAAAAGGTAAGAGACACCCTAAGTGGTCGCCCCTAAAAAGGAGTGGCTGAATGGTACACGCACCCAAGGGAATATCCTGTAGCCACTAAAACAGACTGAATCTGAACTATCCGAATGCCTGTGGGAAGATCTCTACGATATCGTTAGGCAGTGAAATAGCAAAGTGCAAGGGAGCAGGTGTAGTACAGATAGCCCCGTTGTAAAATCTAAAAATATGCTTAAAAATGATAATATTAACACATTAATATGAGGTAAATACAGGTCTGTATGAAAAAAGCCAATATGCACCAACCCATCTGTTGGGTTGCGGAGGCTTTCTGTCTGAAAGCATTTATGAAATGCTAGAATGTTACAGGAACTTTGTAGTCAGGAAAAAAAAGTTTAAAAACAAACAGGGTGTGTTCCCGTGTAAAAATGCATATGTAAAAAGAAAAAAAAAAAGCTTAAGAAAAGGTCTCCTTCCTCTGAGCTTCCCTGAAGGCCTGCCCCTCCACGCCCAGGTTCTAAGCGCACCCACTGGCCTTGGTGGGGCCCTTGGGAGGAAGCGGCAAAGGCAGGCTGAGAAGGAGGAGTGCTGCATTTTCGAGAAAGAGCCTTCTTTAGGCAGGAGTGCCCCCAGCACAGCCTTGCCCCAGGTCGTTTCAGGCTCCAGTGTCTTTCCACAAGAGACCTGGCATCCGTGTTCTCCACCAGCCAGGTCCTCCGCCCCTCCGCTGGTTTTTCACATCCAACTTTCTGGCCAGCCCTGTGCTAGAAGACACTACTGACCCAAATGCTGCCAGAAGAGTGTCCTTTCTTGAAGACCTTTTGTGTTCTGTACTTTCTGATTATGTTTAGGGGACTTGAGATTATCACTGAAGATCCTTCCTTGGGATTTGTGCTTTTTTTGAAATATACATATATATAATTCACCCCTAAGAACTACTTCCCAGGAGGAAATGCTAAGAGGCCACAGGAAGACATAAAGTTTCTTAAGACTAAGCAACTCCAAGACAACTGGTGTCTACCAAACTTAAGACAGAAGTTGAAGTTCTAAAGTTAGTCCCGATCTCATCCCCTAAAGTTAGTCACGATCTCAGGGTCCTGGGATCGAGCCCCGCATTGGGCTCTCTGCTCAGCGGAGAGCCTGCTTCTCCCTCTCTCACGAGAAATGGGGAAAGAAGGGAGTTGCAGCGCTCACTCCAGAGCGATATAAAAATAAATCATTTTCGCGAAGTCCAAATGACTGCTGGAGGCAAGGGGAACCGGCCTCTCAGTTTCTCCTTCCCTCTGGTCCGCAGTCCTCCCCCTCCTGCCTACTCTGAAATAACATCGCTCAGGGCTACAACCATCTGTAGCTGCCAGGGCAAGGCACAATACATTCAGAAACTCTTGGACCCACATATCCCCAAGCTCGGAACTGCACAAACAAAAGGTTAGGGGAAGGGGGATGGGGGAGAGGGAATAAAGGCTTAAAGATTAAAGTCACAGGCAGAGACAGACGGCTCCGTTTTTTAATAACTGAAAACACGAGTTGGGTCTGAATGTGCTCATTGTTTAGCAGAGGGGGCAGCCGAGGCAGGCAGGACTGGCTGGCGACAGGACTGCCTTCCCATCAGAAATAAGATTTACCAAAAGGGCGGGGGAGGCCAGAGCCAACCTCAGGCCAGAGCTCCATTTACCGATCGTGACACACAGCCCAGCAGCCAGGTGAGCATCAGGTCGCTGCTCTCCTGGGCCTCGGCAGGGAGGGGCTCGAAAAGAAATCTACAGCTCCTGGGACGTCAAGGAGCCGGGGACGTGGGTCCTCTCTCTTATGATGGCTCTTGGGAGTGTTCTGTGGTCAAGACTGCTAAGAAGCCACCTGGCCATCTGGATCAGAGGTGTCAAAATGTGTACGTCCTCTAGCCTGAAATACCACTGCCAGGATTCTAGCCCCGGGAAATAGCCCAGCTGGGGACAGACTGTGATGCACAGAGATATTCTGTGCAATGTTATTTACGACGGCAAGTAATCAGACCAAGCTAAATGTCCGACACTAGAGGGAATGGTTAAGTGTTTATTTATTTATATCTGCCTTACTGCAAAAAGGATGTAAAGCAGCTTCCATAAACACCCAACACAAAGGGGGAAAATGCAAGAGAAGGCATCACAGCTACAGAAAAAAAGAGTTTGTTTAAAAAAAATATGGCCAGAGCTGGGCTGCTTGTTCTGAACATGCTGCAAGGGCCTTAACTCTTCCCGGGGGGCTGTAAGATAGCACCCCCGCCACCACCAATAACGAACAGCAGCTACCATTAGTTGGAACCTGCCAGTGTGCAAGGCTCTTTACTCCACTCTCACTGAGGCCACTCGGCAACCCCACGAGGGACTCATTCTGTCCCCATTTCACAGATAAGGAAACCTAGGCTCCAGAGGTCAACCAGAGCCAGGAAACAACAGACACAGGTTTTGAAGGCAGGTTTTTTCTGAGTCAAAGCTTATATGCCTGTGGCAACACCCACAAGCCTAAAGAAACTATATTCATAAATGGCACTCCTACAGGCTTGAAAAAAAGTGTTTACATAAAGTGATTAATGGTGTGGGGAAAATGCTTTGGATATAATGTTAAATTTATAAAACAGCAGAAAAAAAATTACAGGCAATGTGTAATTTCAGCCACGTATATGAGATGACCATTTTTGTTCTTATGGTTTTGCCTATTAATCAAATTTTCCGAAATAGATCTATATTAGTTTTATGATCAGGAAAAAGAAAAAAAAAACTTTGTATTTAAAAACTATACAAAGGGCCACTGTGTTCTTGTATCACAGCTCACATCCCACCCATATACACACCAACTCACTTTTGTTTTACACAAGAATTCTACATATGTGGTAGAATCAGAAAATATGCATGTTGAGACCTAAGCCAAGAAAAATCTTGTATTTATGTCCATCATTCTGTTAATCAAAAATAAACAATTTCATTTTGCTCAGAACCTTTACAAATGATCTGGGATCGTGTGTGTGTGCGTGCGTGCACGTGGGCGCTCGAAGACAATTAACTATAAATGAGTTTAGTTTCCCTTTTATTTTTTCCTTAGATACAGACTCTCACACCAACAAGCAGAGGCAGAGACAAACTTTCTCAGTCATTCTCCTGGATACGGCACAGACCTACCCACATGGACATCAGAGCCCCACATTTCAAGCCCTCCCAGAAAAGCGATGAGGCCACACAGATCGGCCCATCACCCATGCCTAGCCAGGCCACTGTTGCTTCTTGAAGGTCTGGTGAAACCGTCATGTACATTTTGCTGGGGAAAAGGGCCAGAGCTTTCCCAGTTTCTCAAAGGGCTCTCTCACCACTAATCTTGACACGCCAGTCCCAGACTTCACAGAAAGTCTTCATGGCCAGTCCCTCAGCTTTACAGTCTGGACCCCATGCCCTAACCCCAAACTATCTTCTAGGGGTACGGGGAAGGTTCAGCCATCTTCACAACTGACAGAGGGAAGCACTCATCTAGCAACTACTTATGTGAATGAGAGACTCAGACTGAGAGACTGAGAGAGAATGAGAGACTGAGATTCAGAGGAGAGTAACCCAACCAGGATCCACCTGTATCTATGAGGCCACACACACCCCACCAAATGAAACAGAACTTGCAGATGACAGCACTTCCAAGTTTGACTTTGGAATGTTCTTTTTTCTGCTGGTCATCAAATGCTAAGCTCAGCCACAAGACACAGGCTTGGTTTTCTACTATAAAACAAATGAATAACCATTTTCCAAGAGCTATTTAAATACTTCTTTAAAATCTGCCCTGTCCAGAGGCACGTGGGTGGCTCAGTGGGTTAAGCCTCTGCCTTCAGCTCCGGTCACGATCTCAGGGTCCTGGGATCGAGCCCCGCATTGGGCTCTCTGCTCAGCGGAGAGCCTGCTTCTCCCTCTCTCTCTGCCTGCCTCTCTGCCTACTTGTGATCCCTCTCTCTATTTATTTTTTAAATAAATAAAACCTTTAAAAAAAATCTGCCCCGTCCATTAGCATGAAGCACACCAATAGAGAGTCTGTTGTGTTCTGGTTACCTGAAAGAAGGGGAGAAATATTTTGAATGTTTTAATATTTAAACAAATAGAAAGAAGGCAGATTTCTTTCATGTTTCCTCAACTCCCGAAGTCACAGAATAGCCTGGCCCCTAAACTTTAAAATGAGTTTGGGTGGAAGGAAGTACCCCAAACTGGCAACAGATATGAAGATTGTGTGAAATATTAATCATAATGCTGGCTCCTGGGAAGCAGCCCCCAGTGCCCAGAGAAGGAGCTCGAGGAGCAAGCAGCATGAGCTGACCGCATCTTCATGCCTCAGCTGGGCAGCTAGCTCCCCAAATGAGGAGTGAGAACTTCCTCACTGGAGATGTGTTTTGATTGTTATGTAATTGCAGGGGGGTGGTGGAGCAAACTATTAACGTTCATGACATTATTTTGGAAAATAACATTGGGAAAGAAAAAAACCTTGGGAAAAACACCTTCTCTATAAAAGGAAATGGAAAGTGACCTACATTCCCATCCCCTAAAGTTAGCCGCCGTTAACATTCAATTTTTGTCCTAGTATTTTTCCCATTTTTTTCACGTAGCATTATATTTATGTGATTTTTCATGTTTTTAAAATTTCCTCAGAAATATTGTTTTAAGGATGGGCTATACAAATACCTTAATGTGCTTTATTTGGGTGGCTTCCAATTTTTTGTTGTTATATGTAATGCTGGGAAGAACATCTTTGAGCATAAAGCTCAGGCCAATTTCAGATTATGTCCTAGAAGATGAATTACAAACTCACAAAGTGGAATTTATTTAAGGCTCTGGATAGATTTTCCACAATTAGTCTCCAAAAAGGCTGGGCCAAGCCAGAGCTTTCTAGTAACCTGTTGCTAAAACAACCATCACATTCCCAACTAGCCCCTGTGGGCCCCTGCTGCCCACAAAGGCGTCTGAACCATAGGTGCTTCCTCAAGAGGCCTTCCCTGGCCTCCCTGTCCCCACAGGACAGGATAGGTCCTGAATGAGGCAGGAGGATGCCCGGAGAGGCTCCGACTGGTGGTTTCCATCAAACACACGATGCAGGTGCCCTGAGTGTTTTACAAACTGGAAAGATTTCACATCCTAAAAAGGAAGACGGGGAAAAGAGGGAATGTGAACCATCAACTCCAGCATGAGGCATACGAGATCAGGGCAGCCTTGCAGAGGCCTAAACTCATGAGCAGTTTTTGGCTGCACTGTTTTCTTCTTCACTCAAGCCCCGGAAGGAATCAGTCTCCTGGAGACCTCCTCAGAGGGACGTGACATATAAACAGAACTCAGCTGCTTAGTGTTTCCAGCTCAGTCTCACTCAGTCTCAGGTAAAGGCATATCTGCCTTCCCTTCGGCCCTCCCATTCCAGAAGGAAAACCTACCCACTGACACCAAATCTCTTCTTCCTTTGGAGAAATGGCTGAGTCAGACAGTCTATGTTCCAATCCCGGCCTGCGAATTCATGTGTGACCTCAGGCAAGTGGCTTCCTCTTGCTGTGACTGAGTAATAGGGAGTCCTATATGGTGACATGTATAAAACACATGGGTATGGTGACCGGGGGGCAAAGCAGTGAAGTTAATTCACTTCATAAAACAGTGTCTTTAAATCATTATTATTATCCCGATGATCAGATGAATGATCATCTGCAAGAAACACAAATAAATACCTAAAGAAATGAAGAAATGCAGGAAAATGGCCCTTTGCCAACACCCATGCTAGGGGTCACACACAGCAGACCCCTCCCAAAGCACCAGCCCGTTAACTCTGTCCCAGGCCCAGGAAACCCCCCACCGAATCTGCTGGGTGAGCCCAGCTGGCAACGGTAACTGAATCGCTGGCCTGCGCTGCTTGTATTTCAGCAGCTTATCTGGAGAGGACCATCGGACAGTGCAACACGACCTTGGGGGGGCAAAGCAGGGGCCATGAGGATTACAACCTCTACTGATTTCCCCAAATCTGACTGGGGAGTTATTGCAGTGACACCGAAGGAAGACAGAATGAGGCACTGAAGAAGAAGACACGGTACGTCCCCATCAGCAAGGGCCTCCCGAGTACAGTCACCCTGCTGGGCACGTCACACGTCACACATACCACCCCATGTAACCCACACCACGGCCTTCAGAAGGCAGGTGACATCCTTCCCACACTGCTGTAAGATCACGTGGCTGGTAAGGGGTGATGCCAAAATCTAAGTCTAGACGAAGACCCATCTTTTCCTTTCCACAGTGCCGCACGCACTCATGCAATCAAACAAGCAAGCATGGGAGCTTGGGTAAGTGAGAAGGACAGGCTCTGCAAGAAGGAAAAATGTCTCCATTATTACTACCACCTGACAGTTTCAACACTTCCTTTCTTTTGTACCCAAGCAGGAAAAGAGTTCTGGGGGTGAGGAGTGGGGGGTGGCTTCCACATCTCAGGTGCCCTGTCCCCCATCAAACAAAAGCTCCTCCTTCCAACATCACGGTGCTCAATAAATACTGCGGAAAGCATTAATCCATTAATTAAATGAGTCCAAAGACAAGGGAACTAAAGAGGGAGAAGAAAAAAAACAAGCCCCGGATAAAATTGGCTTAACGGTATATAAGCACTACAAACACATTTGCAAAGGTTGGGAAGATCCCATCCCTGACTGCTCTGGGTTCAGTTCTAGGGAGGAGTAGGCAGCAAGTGGAAGACCGTGATTAGGGAGGCTCCAGCTCAGAACACGGCATGTGTGTCCTTTCCTGAGTCTGCCGAAGAGCAGGTCCGCGCCCGCAGCAGCCACTGGGGTGTCCAGCACAGGGAGAGCATGGGGTAAGGGGCACCACAGTGCTATGTGCCAAGGTTCTCACACACACACAGGTCAGACTCACACAGCAACCTGGACAGGAATGAAGCATCATCCCCATTTTACAGATGGACAGGCTAAGGCTAAGAGGGGATGCAAGAGGCCCAAGGCCACATGGATGATAGCTAGAGCAGCCAAAGTTCTACGCAAGCTGGTTAGACACCCTACTGCACCTGCCATCCCCCAGGCCAGGTCCACCTTCTCCACTGTGTCATAAGGACTCCCATGCTGTTCCTGATATTTTTCTTTAAACAATTAATTTTGCCATGCTTTTTTAAAACCCACTTTTTTTTTCCATTAAAAGCAAAGGTCATCATTTTACCCAATAACGCCACGCTTAGGTAGGTAGGCAAGGGAATTGAAAGCAAGGACTCAAACAGACACTTACATGCCCATGTTCATCACAGCATGATTCACAACAGGCAACAGGTAGAAGCAACCCAACGTCCATTAACTGAAGATGGTAAAATGAACTTGGTCTCTGCATATGATGAAATATTATTTGGCCTTAAAGAGGAAGGAAATTCAGGGGTGCCTGGCTCAGTCAAGAACAGGCAACTCTTGATCTTGGGGTTATTGAGTTTGGGCCCCAGGTTGGGTGTAGGCATTACTTAAGAATAAGAAAATCTTAAATAAGTAAGTAAAATCTTAAAAAAATTTTTTTTTTTTAAAAAGGAAGGAAATTTTGACACACACTACAACATGAATTAATCTTGAAAACTTTATGCTCGGTGAAATAAGCCAGTCCCAAGAGGCCATGACTCCACTCATTTGAAGGACCTAGCAGAGACAAATTCGTAGAGACAGAACGTAGAACAGTAGTTGCCCGGGGCTGGGGCGGGGAAGAATGAGGAGTTATTGCTTAATGAGCATGGAGTCTCACTTTGAGGACACAGAAAAATTCTGAAACTAGATGGTGGTGATGGTTGCACCACCCTGGGGATGGACTTAGTGCTACTGACTTATCCACTTAAAATAGTTGAAACAGTAAATTTTATGTTATGTATATGTTACCACAATAAAAAAAAAACTCGAAAAATGGTCTGTATAGGTCTTTATACACTGCCATAAATGGAAAACAATGGCATGCCAAAATAAGAAGGCACCTAGAAAAAATATATTCAATGATGCTGCTATGCTTTTGCTTTCTGTGAGCCACTAATTCCTGGTCAGGGAAGGAGACGGGTGGTGCTCACAGAGTCTGCACTACGGTCCTCTCTCCCTGACATCGTTGTCATTCACTAGATTCAGGGTCACCTGATCTGGGCAGCCCCAAATACCATCGCTGGCCCCATTCTGGTGGGGGTACCCAACTTTGGGAGCACTGCTCATTGCCACCCGTGTGCCAAGGCATTGGGCACTAGGCCTAGGCTCCATTGGTGCCTGTGGGCCTCACCCCATGCACCGTCCAGCTCCACACAGACCCACACATGGGGGAGATAGTGCGCAGTCCTAGGGCTGAGGCGGTCCTTTGCACACAACTGCCCCACATCCAACCCCTAGGTGAGGAGGGCCAGAAGGACAACAGGTGGGGCAGGCTGAGGGATGGATAAGCGCTTAGAAGAACAAAGCAGCAGCCTGTGAAGAGGGGTGGTGCCAGCAAACTTTGCAGATGAGGCAGCCTGAGCAAAGAGGGGCTTGCTGGCAACCTTCCTTGCTTGTACAGTCAAAATATACAAGGACGCTTGGAAATAGTCAATTAGATGTGATACTGTGGAATAATAATACCAAAGGTCCGGAGTGGAACGCATTAGCTATGCATTCCAAATACCTGATTCCAGGGCCTGGTCTGCAAGGCAGATACTTTCACCATCCAGTACAAAGGGTCAACAATACCAAGGCCGCCAAGCTATTGCCTGGGGGCCGCATGGCAGCTAGCCAGGAATCCCAAAGCTGCACCTGATAGGCATAAAACAAAGTCAAATGGAGCCCCTTTCATCTAGCCCACAAAAGAGGGGCCGGAGGCTGCCATGGCCTGCGCCCCCAGTCCCGCCTGCCAGCCAGGCCTCATCATCCTGCAGCAGAATTCTTCCCCTTCCCAACTCACACCCATTCAGTCCCTGAGCACCCTAAGCACCATTCCTTCTCCCCTCCCCTGCTTCAAACTGCACTGTCCCTCCACCAGTCCATTTCCTAACCTGGGTTTCCTCCTCCCTTCCCTTCCATCCCTGCCCCAACACCCTGATCTACAGCCATGCCTCCAAAACGGTCTCCTGGCCTCTCTCCCTTCCACCCCACCCACACCGCTGCGAATTCTGTAAACCACAGATCTTCCCCTCCCTGCTTAAAACCCCACAAGAGGTCCTGCCGCCTCCAGACTTAAGTCTCGACCCAAGATACAAGAACCTTAATCATCCACTCCCAAGCTGCTTCAACAGCTCACCACTGGCTGCTCACACCTGAACCTCAATCACAGAAATCTCTGAGGAGCCCAAGCCACCTCATCCTTCCTGTTCCTAAGCCCCTACACAGACAGGACCCTTCTCCCATTGCCACTGGGCAGACTCCAGATCACCCATGCCACCTCCTCTGGGAAGCCTTCCCTGACTCTCTCACCTGGGAACTCCCATAGCACTTTTTGGGTTCTTGGTTAGACAGATCTATGTGATACTTAGCACATTTGCTTTACAAGTCTATCCTCTATTCTCCAACCCAGTGTGAGGCAAAGGGCAAGGCCATCCTTTATCTGTCAGGGTGCCCTCAGTGCCTAAGCATAAAAATGTTCCACTCTCAGCAGGAGCTAAATGAGTATCTGGTGGGGGGTGGCATCACTCTTCACTGCATGGCCCATTCACTGAGATACTGATGTTTTGTTTTGTTTTGTTTTCCCTCATGAGTAACAGAAACAGACTGACTAATTTTAAGCAAAGAGGGGGATTTATGAGAAGGATCCTGGCTACCTCTGGGGAAGCCCAGAAGCAGAAAAGCTCTCAGGACCTCAACAGCCTTCTCTCTGGTCTCGTAAACTATTTCTACTAACATGCTCATTTCCCAGGACTCCTAGCTGCTCTGCCTCTTCTTCCTATGTTTCAAATTCACAGGGGAGGGGTGCCTGGGTGGCTCACGTCCTGGGATCAAACCCTACATCAGACTCCCCCCCCCACTTAGCAGGGAGTCTGCTCCTTCCCTTCCCTCTGCCCCTCCTCCCCACTGTGTTTTCTGCTCTCTCTCTCTCTCAAACAAATAAATAAAATATTTAAAAAAAAAAAACAAATTCACAGGTAAGAACATCTTTTTATTCCAGCTTGGTAAAAGTATATACCCCTGGACCAATTAAACATGGATAGAGCTGGGGGTGGTCAAGGTTACCACGCTCAGATATGGTCCCTGCATGCCCACAACTGCATCATGGGGTGTTCAAAGATAGGGGACTTGTTGAGGGCTTCCACCTTCCAGCTGGTACCTACAACACTTTATATCCACGTTCAAGGTTCGGATTCTAAAAGTAATGGCATTATCATGCTGAAACAGTGATAGTGTGGATGTCAGAAAATCTATAATGAGCCTCAGCTCTGTTCCCAGGCTTTTCTCAGGTGTGCTATGGAGAACACATTGTAAGAAAGGCAAGGACGGTAAATACAGTGATGTCTGAGAAACTGGAAAAACAGGGCCCTTCCCATGGGGCAAAAGCAATCTATTATTATCTAGTCTCCAAAATTCTGGGGGCAAATGTGTTTCAGAATTCAGAACCTTTTTTTTTTTTTAAGAATTTATTTTTATTTATTTATTTGACACAGAGAGAGAGAGGGAGGGAACACAAGCAGGGGGAAAGGGAGAAGCAGGCTCATGCGGGGCTTGATCCCAGGACCCTGTGATCATGACCTGAGCTGAAGGCAGACACTTAACAACTGAGCCACCCAGGCGCCCCCAGAATTCAGAATTTTTTAAAAAGTAGTTTGAATTAGGAGAGACAGATCAGTGAAACAGAACTGAGAGTGCATGGAAGTCTCACATTTACAGTCAACTGGTCCTTGAACAGTGCCAACACATTCTCTGGGGCAAAGAATAGTGTTTTCAACAAATGTTACTGGGACAATTGGAAATCTGCATGCAAAACAATGAAGCAGGACCCTTACCCCACAACGCATACACAAGTTAACCCAAAATAAATCAAAGACTTATATGTAAGAACTAAAACTATATGATAGGCTTAAAATATAAGCATACATTTTTGTGACCTCAAATTAAGCAGTAGTTTCTTAGCACCAAAAGAAAAAAAAAAAAAAGGAAAGAAAAAGAAATTGGACTCCCATCAAAATTAAAAACTTTTGTGCTTCAAAGGCCACTATGAAGAAGGTGGGAAGACAACCCACAGAATGAGAGAAAATATTTGGAAATAATACACTTGATTATTTAGAATATATTAAAAACACAACTCAACATTAAAAAAACAAATTATCCAATTTAAAAATGAGTAAAGAGGGGCATCTGGGTGGCACAGTCAGTCGAGCGTCCAACTCTTGGTTTCATCTTGGGTCCTGATACAGTCATGGGATCGAGCCCCATGTCAGGCTCCATGCTCAGCGTGGAGTCTGCTTAGTACTCTCTCTTCCTCTCCCTCTGCCTCTTCCCACGACACACTCTCTCTCTCTCAAATAAATTTTTTTAAATGAGCAAAGAGCTGAACAGACCTTTCTCCAAACAAGATACATTAATGGCCATCTGAAAAGATGCTCAACATCACAGGCCATCAAGGAAATGCAAATCAAAACCACATGAGCACCCTTCCGAATAGGCATAATCAAAAAAGACAAACAAGGGGCACCTGGGTGGCTCAGTGGGTTAGAGCCTCTGCCCTCAGCTCAGGTCATGATCCCAGAGTCCTGGGATCGAGTCCCACATTGGGCTCTCTGCTCGGCGGGGAGTCTGCTTCTCCCTCTCTCTCTGCCTGCCTCTCTGCCCACTTGTGATCTCTCTCTCTGTCAAATAAATAAATAAAATCTTTAAAAAAAAAAAAGATAGACAATAACAAGTGTTGGTGAGGAAGTAGAGAAATTACAACCCTGACACCTTACTGGTGGGAACATAAAACATGCAGCTGCTGTGGAAAACAGTCTGGAAGCTCCTCAAAAAGTAAACATAATTAGACTATGACCCAGTAACTCTACTCCTAGATAGGTATATACCCAAAAGGTATGCCCGTACAAAGATTTGTACATGAATGTTCGCAGCAGCATTATTTGTAATAGCCAAAAAGTAAAGACAAGCCCAATGTCCATCAAATGATGAGTCAACAAAATGTGGTCTATCCATACAATGGAATATTACTTGACCATAAAAAGGAATGAAGTATAGCTTCATACCACAACACAGGTAAGCACTATTCACATTATAAGTGAAAAGAAGCCATATACTGATATGACTCCATTTACAGGAAACATCCAAAATAGATGCACCTATAGACACAGAAAGTAGACTAGTGGTTGCAAGGCAGGGAGAAGCAAGAAATGGGCAGTGACTGTTGTGGGCATGGTGTTTCTTTTGAGGGTGATTAAAATGCTCTAAAATTGATTTTGCTGATGGTTACTCGACTCTGTGAACACTAAAAGCCAGTGAACTGGCACTTTAAATGGCTGAAGTGTATAATATGTGAATTATATCTCAGTAAAGCTATTATAAAAAGTTTTTAGCACAGATATGGAATGGTCTATACACTAACGTCATAAAAGACGTCCATGTTATACCATTAACTAAAAATCTGCATATAAAGTACTTTAAATACATTACCCCTAAAGATCCAGTGCATATAAGAATATACCATATATTATGTAATATCCTAACAGGGATGGGGTCATTCTCTAGAATCAAACATTTAAATATTCACACTTGATGGGAAAAATAGAAGCCATAAATGGCCTCAGTTAGGTCAGACGAGGCATGCATCCAAACTCCCCCCCAAAACACTTTCTATGTTTAGAGTTTTTTGAGTTTTAGAGTTATAAGCAAGGTATGGTGGACCTGTATTTCTTACCAGGTCTAGGTAAGACACAAAACACAGCCATTGCTGCTAACCCATTCTCAAGAGTTTACAGGGCAACCAGGTATCTCAGAAGGAAAGACAGAGCAGACCACAAACTTCCTGGTATCCCTGAGAAATGTTCATTTTAGAAATACAGAGCTTAGTTAACATAACTAGTTCTATAAAAGGAAAGGAAGTAGATCCCCTTCATTTTAAGGAGATTCAAAATAGCCTGTTGTCACTAACAATACTCACAAAAATGAAGTAATAATGTAGAAATCATAATGTTGTAAGACAAAGCAAAATACAAAATGTGACTACTATAAATAAATATACTGGTTAGTATATATGTTATGTTTATATATCTAACCTTGCTTTAAAAACTTGGAAGAATATTCATACAATGGAATATTATTTAGCCTTAAAAAGGAAAAAAAATTCTGACACAGGCTACAACGTGGATAAATCTGTGCTCAGTGAAATAAGCCAGTCACCCAAAGACCAATACTGTAACTTTCCACTTTACGTGAAGTCTCTAGGGTAGTCAAATTCACAAAGATAGAAAGTAGGATTGTGGGTGCCAGAAATGGGAGCTTAGTGCTTAACAGGGACAGAGTGTCAGTTTGGGAAGATGAAGAAGTTCTGGAGACAGATGTTGAGGATGGTAGCCCAACAATGTGAGTGTACTTAACGCCAATGAACTGTGCACTTAAAAATGGTTTAGAGGGGCATCTGGGTGGCTCGGTCAGTTAAGCATCTGCCTTCGGCTCAGGTCATGATCCCAGGGTCTTGGGATCAAGTCCCACATAGGCCCTGCTTGTGCTCACTCTCTTTCTGACTAATAAATAAATAAGTAAGTCTTTTTTAAAAATGGTTTAGAAAGTAAATTTTATGTTATCTATAGTTTATCACCATTTAAAAAAAAAAAAAAATCCTGGAAGAAAATCCAAGAAAACATGAAAGTAGTTGTTGGTGGGACTCAAGGGCATCTGGGAGGCCAGACCAATCAAATACCCCTTTTTCATGCTGTGCTGCCTCTCCACTTAGCCCTCCACCTCCCTGGGGAGCAACAAAGGCGTGCTAAGCTACTACAGAGACAGGCCTGGTGCTCTGCACAGCTGCCCCTGCCAGCAGTCCTCGGCATCCTCTCAGGCACTAGAGAAGGCCTGTCTTCACAGTCAGGCACTCTTCAACCTCACAATCCCAACAGCACCCCCACTCCTGAAGTTACCACTCCATGCAATCGCTTCCCACGGGGACAAGGAACAGGAAGCAACTTAATGGCAGGTCCTTCTACAAACATTTGAGGAACACTCACATTTCTCTCTGGTAGTCTATGAATCAGCCAAATGGAAAAAAAAAAAAAAAAAGGAACCAACCCATTATTAACCAAGGACCTACCCCATGCCTGGCACTGTCTGGGCTGCTATGCATGCATGGGTCCTCACCATGACATGAGAAGATTCTACAGATGGAAAACGAGACGTGAAGAGATGATGTAACTCCTTCCCTGTCACATTCCTGATAAGCATGGTAAGAAGCAAAACTCCAAGAGTTCTGGGATGAAATGATCATCTCTGGCAATAAAAGTGAAAGAGAAGAACTTAAGCTTTGCTAGGAGCACAATGCAATGAGTAGAGAACCATAACCAAACAGTCAACTGGCCACATTCATGGCAGGCCCACACAGTCTCGTGGTGGGGATCGTGGGCTCTGGAGCAAAAGCTAGGCATCAAATGTCTACTCTGCCACTGTTACGTGAATGGCTCTCAGAAAGGGCTCTACCTTCAGTCTCTTACAAGACTGCAACTGTGTCTACCTTACTGGGGGCTCATCAGGGTTAGATGGGACAACACAGGTGAAACAGTTTACAACAGAGCTCAGTAATGTTCACCACTACCCACCAGCAGGAGTGTTTATTTACTGTCTCACAGCAACTCTCAGGCAGGTATAAGGAGCACCAATTCTACTTCTTACAAAGCTGAAGGGTTAAGGAAGTTGCCGAAGGTCACTCAGCTAATTGAATAAAACTAGAATTCGAGCCTGGGCCAGTGAGATTCCAAACGACAAGATTACAGAGGATGAAACAGAGGGGAAATTTTTAAGAAGTCCTCTCAATGCTCCTTCTCTCTGGCAATGGTACCTCCTGGAGACCACAGCCCTTGCAGGGGCTGGCTGGAGGCTCCAAACGACAAGATTACAGAGGATGAAACAGAGGGGAAATTTTTAAGAAGTCCTCTCGCTGCTCCTTCTCTCTGGCAATGGTACCTCCTGGAGAACACAGCCCTTGCAGGGGCTGGCTGGAGGCAGGCGCAGTGCCAAAGTGGAAGTTGGCACCACAGCTCTGATGGCAGCTGGGCTGGTGGGAGTCTGGGCAAGGACAACAACGCTAACCCCAACTGAGAAGAGAGTGGTCAATGGTGTCTGCACAGAGAGTAAGGAAATAAGGGAGTAAGGAAACCCAGGTTCCAGGCCGGGCTGTGTCTCTGGGAATCCATATCAGCGTCTGTGCCCACAAATGTAGAAGATAAAATAGCCCAGGCCATTCCGCATTGCTTGAAATAGCACAGGCTTAGCCTGAGGGGGTGAGGCAGTATGCTGCCATCAGAAACAGTAAAGTAAAGCTATTACACACTGCTACAAATACATCTCCAGAATATATTCATAAATGCAAACTGGTATGTTGTCGGGGAGGAGAACTAGAGACTGGGCACTGAGACAGGAGAAAGAAATACTCTTCACTGTGTATCTCTCTCTCTCTCTTTTTTTTTAAAGATTTTATTTATTTATTTGAGGGAGAATGAGTGAGAGAGAGCATGAGAGAGAAGAAGGTCTGAGGGAGAAGCAGACTCCCCAAGGAGCTGGGAGCCCGATGCGGGACTCGATCCTGGAAGTCCGGGTCATGACCTGAGCTGAAGGCAGTTGCTCAACCAACTGAGCCACTCAGGCGCCCCACTGTGTATCTCTTAGCACTGTTTGAATTTTCTGCCACTGCATGTGTTACCTAACCAAAAACACAATAAATACTTTTTCAAAAAATCCTGGATCATTTACTTTCCTACTGTATAGTTTTGGGTAGTTACTCATTTATTTAAAAAGCAAACAAACCAACTTTCCTCCCAGAATTCTTGTTGGGATTAAATGAGATAATTTAGAGTAACAGGCACAGAGCCTATCCTAAGCTGCCATCGATAAACGTAGTCTGGGCAGTTTCTCCCATTAAGAAAAACAAAAGAACAAAGAAAAAAGGATTTAACATTATCCCTGCATTGTTCCTGTTTCATTAAATACTCCTCAGGACTTTTCTGAAATTACAGACACCTAGCCTCGGAGTAAGGAGAAGCCCGCCCCTATCAGCCCAGCTGGGGCATCGGTAAGGGTCAGACACGCTGGGAGAGAAGTACTTCTCTGACAAGAAAGACTTTTCAAAGGAGAGACACTTCAAAACTCCTTATCACAATCTCCACTAGCCGCTGCCAAGTTCCACTTCCATTTTATATCAAGGCTTCTTTTTTGTTTTGTTTTGCGTCTTTTTTTTTTTCCTTCTAAATCTGGAATCAGGATGGAGGCTGGCAATATCCCTCGAGAACTAAGGACTATGGCTGAAAACACAAAAAAAGTGCTCAGAAGACCCACCCGTTTGCCAAGCGCATGTGATCTGCTATGAAGAATGTCGGCACAGGCTATGGGTCTTGATGGGAGGACAGTAAACAAATAGACAAGCTCAGAATGCTCTCCACACACAGAGAAGGATTTGGGAATGGAAACAATGAAAGTTATTCTCCCAAGTATTTTATCCTTCATCTGCAATAGAAAGGCAGTTACACTGGATGGAAGAGGCAGGGCCTCATAGGAAACCCTGAGGGCCCTTTACCAGGGAGCCAGGCCACACACCCACTCACGCCCAGGCTGGGTTCCCATGTCACCTGCCCAAAAGACATGGTCAGTCGGCCAGGCGTGCCAGGGCCATGTCCTGAGGTGCCCCTCAACCACTCAAGGCCATACCCTCTGAAGGGAAGCCCAGGCCCTGCTACCCAGGAATGAATGATCTGCCCTCAAACTGCTGAGGTCCCCAAATTCCTGAAGTAAGGCACATAGTCAAATCAACGCTTCCAGACGGAAAGGATCTCCACAGAAAACACAGAAATAAAGGACTTCACCACTCCATGAGCCACTCTTTTGCTAGTTTTCATTTTTTTACATCACATGTGCTTTTCAAAGGCTGAACAAACTTTCCGGCTCCACCCAGGTGTCCCCGTCGTCTGGAGTAAAGCAACAATTTCTAAGCCAAGGTTACCCATGGCTCCCAGTGCCTGCCAGTTCCTGGACCCAGCGCTCCTGCTTCTATCACAGGCCTGCCATGCCCCGACTTCCTGCAGGGCTTGGTGTCCCGCACTGAGTACAGCAGCAGCAGAAAAAGGGGCACGCCCAGAGCCGGCGCCGCAGGCTTGTCACTCATTGTGTCTGCTCCTCACATGTGTCTTCTCATGCCAGCTTCACCATCCTTTCAGGTCTTACTTTCCCCATTTTAAAGACAAGCAAACAGTATTAATCACCGCCCCTCCACCCCAAGACTGCACAGGCACCGTGTGCAAAGCTGAGTGTCACACAACAAAAAAGTCATGCTGCCTGCCAGGTGGGAAGGAACAGGTGCAAGGGCTCTGGCCCTGTAGAAGAAGAAGAAGGGGTTTATCAAAGAAATAGCTGTTACCCCGAGTCAGTCCTTATGGTCAGGAGAGCGCACGAGAATTTGGCTGGAGCACATCTGGATTTATAGGACAGACAAGGGTTTAGCCACATATTGAAATCCTTTTTAGTTTTGTCTTTTTAAGTATTCAACCTGACAGGACAAAAACAATTTTATGTGCTTTGATCAGTTCCATGAATGATTTTTTCAACAAAGAAAATGAAGTTTTCTTCCAATCTATATGAGGGGGAAGAAAAAGAGAAAGAAAGAAAGAACACGAGATCATGAGAAAGGAAACTGGGGTCTCCTCTATGCTGAGCATAAGGCAAGTATTCCCTCTTGTGTGGTTTGGTGGTTAAAATCTAGCAGTATGAGGTGGTCACTCTCAAACATGAACCTCAAACAATGAGTTTTATCTACCGCCTAAAAAGTATGGATCTTGGGAAGAGAAATTTTTCTTACCCTGATAAGACAGTAATCTCTTACCTTGCTGACTCAAATGTACTTGCATATTAATTGCTTCAGCCCCCAAAATCCCTGCTGAACTGGCTAAATTGTGGGCCAAATTCAATAATCCAGCAAGCTTCCATTCAATGCCTCAACAAGATAACTTTGCATGTTTAATTTAAAAGTACCGATCGCTTTTAAATGAAGTGCTAACGCAAGCCCGTCTAGCTCGGCCCAAAGCAGGGCTGCCCCTGACAGACAAGCTCCAAGTCAGGGAGCGAGACTCAAGTCTGCGTACTCTTCCGACAAGGTAAACACAGCTTGCATCTCTCTTCCAAATGGTATCTGTTCCCGCAAATCAACCCTTTAAAACATGCCCCTTTAGGTTAATTTCCCTGATACAGAGGCTAGGAGATCTAGCCTCAGATACTCCAGCATTATCTGTACCGATTGTATCTGATTAGCAAGAAATACACAACCCTCCAGCCAACGTGAATGCCTACGCTATTTTAGCTGAACTGACCTAAGGCATTTTTTTCCTTTCTCTTTTGCAACTGTGTTCCATGTTTGACCCCTCAAATTTATTTTAAGTAGTTTTGCAAACAGCTTCCTCTCCCTCTTCCTCCCCCAAGCAGCCAGCATCTCACATTTCTCGTGCACAGAACACGTTTTGTCCACCTTGGGAAGTGGCACTTGGGGAAATGGAGAGACTGCTTCAGTAAACTTGGAATCAGAAATGGGTCTCATTCATTCAAGAGATGAAAACAGTATCAAGGGCTTGTTTTTATTTCACCAGAATAAGTCAGAATTAAAGCTGTGATTCCCAAATGTTAGAATTCACAGCAACCCTTCTGGCTTGTAAAAACAAAAATCTTACTCCCGGGTATCAGCGGTGAAAATGCCCCAGAAACATACACGAAATCCTTGCACCGCTCCACTGCTCGGCCTCACGCCACACACTAATCACCATAATCAAAATGCTCGGTGGAATCTTTTCAAACCAAACATCCAGAGCTTGTTCAATAATCATAACAATAATTATTACAATACAATAACAATTACAATAATAATAACAGGGATTTGGAGATTTAACTGAGTAAGGAAGTACGAACAGTAAAGGCAGTCTTTTGGTCTGCGTTAAAGCAAAAAGGTTCCGAGACTCACAGGAAAAGAACAGTAAGTCCATCTGAATTCATTCAGGGTTCTGGGCTTCTGGAATCACAAATGTCCCATTGTAAAGATTCACTATGAATTCTGCAATGTCAACGAGTAAAGGAGTTTAACAGGAAAAAACAAAGTGCCATTTTGTCCTTGGAGTTTATGTACTATTTCTACCGGTTTGCCTACCCCAAATTGAACCCACCTTTAAAAAGTTTCATTTAGAAATTTCACTTTTAGACTAAGTTTGAATCTGAATACAACAGCAGCAAAATCTGGTTATGGCTTAGCAAATACTGACATGATCATCTGTCTGGATGCTACTGCCTTCTTATGAAGAACGGATACTCAGGAGCTAAATTTTCTAGTGCTTCTCCTCAGCCCCCAAAATACAAGTTACCTAGCAAAACTACTTCCATTTTCACTTTACATGCTGAAAAGTGCATGGGAAAACATGGTATTTGAATGTTTCACTTGTAAGAAAATAAATGGTTTTCATATTTCAAATCTGCCCAAAAAGAGACATTCCTCTAAGACAACTGAAAAGACCTCGTTCCAAAATAATAAAACCTTCGCTGAACATGACTTAGACCACACATTTTTACTATATGACTCGTGATTCTGAACTCCCGTTTTATTTGCTGTACATGCATTTATTATGGTATACTATTTTGCCATGGGTTCTACACAAGTACCAGTACGCAGATAAACTAATCCAATAGTCTGAAATTCACCTTGAAGTCCAGGGTGTTTACGTCAATAAGCATGATTTTGGGAACCAGATGGCCTATCATTTACATAAAGAAAGTCAACCCGTTTTTTATGGCTGTGATTTCTCCAATCAAACTCTAAATGGGCCACATGTCATCTCCTGTCTATTACTCTTCATTCATCTTTTTGCAAATCAATTTTCCCATTTATAAAAACAAACTTGAGCCTGCTCCTCTAAGACAAATTTGACAAAAATGAGTATCTCCATATTTTCAAAAATTCACAGCCAATTTCCCACTTAGTTTAAGCAATCCGTGTTACAGTAAAACACAAAATGAAAGAATTTGGGAGGTTCTTTCCAGTTTGATGTGGTAAGATTTGGGTTGATAGGGAGTTCTTTACCACCCTAAACAGAGTGTTTGCTGGATTAGCTAGAGATGTGAAACTTCCAGGAATTTCAGAGTCCTGCAAATCTGAGGGAAACTGAAAGTCAACAAGACCTTTTTAAATTCCCCGCAAAGGTCTAATGTTTTATTGTTAGTTTAAAAACTTAAAAAACGTATCACTTATATTTGATATATTTGGAAATGTGCATGCTCCAAAAATAAACAGTAAATTCGGAAAGAAAAATTGTTTCCTCGATTGAAAGGTGGGCACCCCTAACAAGTCTTTAGAAAAACTAAGGTTTTCTGAATTTGTCCCTGGGCGTACACATAGGTCTAGCTCAGGTTCTAAAAATGTTATACTAGTAAGGGCTTTTTTTTTTTGGTCCCAGTTTTAGAAGAAGGAGTTAACGAAAAAGAGCCTTCCAAAATGTGGTCATATAAATTCCTTTACAAACCTCTCTGCAACACTGAACCAACACTCTAGTATGTTCATTTACACTACAGAAAAAAATTACAGCATTTCAGGGAAGCCCACATTTATAGTTGGCAACGTAGAGACACAAGGGACTAGGAGCCTTTATTATCGGGGAAAAGTAACAGTGATAACAATAACCGTATTTATTAAAGGCTTATCAAGGACCAGATATATTTCTTCTAATCCTTAAAACGGTTCTTTTCTATTCTGCAGGAAGTCAGGGCACAGAGAAGTGAAGTAACCTGCCCAAGATGAGACAGCTAAGAAATGCAGAAGCCAGGATTCAAATTCAGTTTCTCAGCCTTTAAACCTCAAGCTTTAAAAATTATATCATGTTTGCACTCATGCTGTGCTATTCTGTGGGGTTTTTTTCCCCCTTAATACTGACACACTAATTATTTCAAGGAAAGCTGAGTCACATACTCGGGGCCACAACTGCATGCAGCAGTGATCGGCACCTATCCGCTTCCGCGCACAAAACAAGCCAAGGCTTCCTGCAGACTGATCTCTCCCGGCAGACAAAACACGCTGCTTTCTAATAAACCATCCACGTTTCTCTTCTGGTTTCCGTCCTGTCTTTTCCCCATCGAGGGCCTTCCTCCTCTCAACTCCAACTGCACTCACGATGTTACAGCCATATCGGCGTAGCTAAGTACTGATACTCTGATGACTTCAAGTGTGTTCATTTAGTTTCGCCCCAGCTACATCCTCGCCAATTTAAAAACAAGACAAAAATCATACATTATCTAGGGTATCAGATGCCATCCATCTAGTCTGCCTTCCCAACCAAAAATAAGTGAGACTTCTGACAGACAATTTATTTTTATATGAGCACTCTTTTAAAGATTAAAAAATCAAATCATAGTTACAATCCCAGAGCTAACACCGTTTGTTGAGTACTTTATAGGTTGCGGGCAGGGAGGTAAGCTCTATACACAGCTGACCTCCCGGGATTCTCACAAAAAACCCACGAGATGATTCTCTCCATTGTGAAGATGAGAAAACAGAGGTTCAGAATAATGCATCATCACAAGCTAACCACAGAGCTGGGCTTTAAACCAGGCTGGCACGTTGAACCCAGCTCCTTCTGCTACTCCTTATAAATAAGCACGGCTACAGGTGTCACAAGGCACTGTTAAGGAAAGAAGGACGCAGTGCAAATCCAGGCCCTTGCAATGAGCACATGACTGGTGCTAGAGGAGTAACCATGGGCCTCCTCCGGGGCTCACCGCTGAACCCACATTCTCTCAAGTTGTGAAGATAAGCTGAGCAAGCTTCTCCCAGCACTGAGATTCCCCAAAGCAGGAACCATGTCTTTTCCTGGGGCTTTCCAAAGCCTGCACTGTGTCAGGATGGCAGAGCCCACATTGCTGGTACTCATTAAACGGTGAGCAGCTGTTGAGTTTTATCAGCCCTCCCAAAGAGCTTCCCCCCTCAACTCTAGCATCTGTCAGCTTCCACCTGGCCTGACACCAGTCCAGCTTCACCAGAGGTCAGTCCCACTTTCCATCCCAGTGCCCATCTTCCTTCAAACCTTGCTCACTGTATTGCCCCATCACCTACGACCCTGGCTGCACAGCAGTGGGACCATGAGAGCACACTGCCGAGAGCTCCTGCTTGCCCATCTGTACAGCCTGTACTCTGAAACTAGCCATGGGGCTGGCACCTGGCACCTTCGTTGGAGGGGGGGAAAAAAAAACACAACAGGAAATAGTGAAGAATTTGAGACTAGAGACCACGAAAGAGGAAATATTCCTAGCAACAGAGCATCTCCACAGCATGAGATTTAATCCCAGGCTTGGAACCTCAGAATGACTTGGGAGAAAAGGGGGGGTTTGTTGCAGTACAAGTTGAGAGAGGAGGGGGAAGAGGAGGAGAAGTGGGGGGGAATGGGGAGGGAGAGGGAAGTGGGAGGAGGGAAGAGGAAGGGGAGGAGAGGAGAGGAGGAAGGGGAGGGGGAGGAGGAGGGGAAGAAGAAAAAGAAAGAAAAAGAGAAAGAAAGAATGCCGATGATGACATTAGACAGGAGAGAGGCCAGCTTTGTCCTGCATCCTATTGAAAAGCCAAGTAAAACAATGACTCTATTTTTTTCCCTCCTCTTCTTTGCCTTAAAAAATTCAAGAATTTCATTTCCTTCTTTGAAACATAGCTCTTGCATAATTCCAGTGCTCTTTCCTGCTGTCTGCAATGCTGAGGGTGTCTGACTCTCCCCAGCGACCTCAGAAGCAGAGGCACTCCAGTGCCAAGCCTCCCAGTGCCGGTCCACAGGCCACAGTGGCAGTGAGCGAGTGAGCGTGGCTTCCATTCCCTGCACCTCTACCAGGCACCCAGGAGGCTAACTGCATCACAGCTGCTACTGCTAGGCCCACAGCAAACTCCAGAGGTAGGCATTATTCTTTTCAAATGGGCAAAGAAACTGAGGTTCAGAAAAGCAACATGTCCACAGTCACACAGTAAGCTAGTAGAAGGGCCAAAATCCCCCGTTTAAATCTTGCCTCTCTGAGTCTGGAGCATAGGCCTTTGTACTGCAGCCTCTTCACTCCGGGAAGTTCCGTGAGACGAAGTCTGAAACCTCCTTCTGGATTTCCCAAAGGCAGCTATTAATTAGGCATGACAAGCACCGGACCAAAGTTTACAGTGTTTGCAAACTTAAAAACGTTTCCTGGCTCCAAAATACAGAAAGCAAATGGTAAAAACTAGAATTACTCCAAGCTGAATTAGATGTCTGCTATGTCGAAGATGCCAGCGGTACACTGAGGAGTCAACGCAGACAGCCGTATGTATAAACTGTATTTTATGCGGGATGTCAGCATATTTTACTGATGTTCATCTGCTTTCTAGGCTGCTGGGGGGCGGGGGGCTCAGGCCACAAAGGTCTCAAAGCAGCCTTCCAGTTTCTCTGGACCTTCTCACCAGAGGGCACTCCCACCAGGCCCATGGGCAGCCCCTGAGGAAACAAGAGAGGGGACCGCTTCTGACAGCAGAGGTCACAGCAAGCATTTTCTACAGGAGGCAGGAACAGCTTTCCCACCCTCTTCAGAGCTCCCAACCCCAAAAGACCACTGTGCAGTTGGATGCGCGTGGCCCCCCTCATCCAACCGAGAGACTGTGGATCAGGCTGGAGCGAGAAAGGCTTCTGAGCCCATTGCCATCCTCCATACACGGGCACAAACCACCCCCGGTGCTATCTTCATCTGGGGACTCCATTTCCAGAGGCACTTCCTCTACTTCCAACTCTTCCACGGTATTGGTAAATATTGATAATTACCTCCAAATGCAAACACGAAGCAGTTTGTGTTCTGAAATGCGGATCATAATTCAAATTGGAAGCTGACACTAATCATTTGATGCTCACTTGAAAAGACCAGATAGGCTGTGCAGGAACATTTCAGTAGGGGGAACGATAAGGAGAAGGGAAATAAAAATTATTGGTATTTACTCAGCCTGCAATGCTTGTGGAAAGAAACTCTTTTAAAAGGGAGCACTTCAGAATGGTTATTCAATCTGAATTTTACAGATAGCACTGGAAATATTTTCTCACAGAATGCATTCTATCTCTACCATCATATCTCGCCGGTGTGCCGTTCACGTCTTTCATTGCAGGAATTCTCACTCAATTTTGCTCCATTATGAGCTGACGGTGACCCAGAGTATACAAGGCATTCAAGAATCTGACTGGAAATTACTACCAAGGAACATCTGTCCCATTCCCCGCTTGCCAACCCTGCCTTAGGGAGTGAAGATGGAAAACAACCCAGAATCCACACACAGAAACAACTTTTCATTCCCCTTACAAACTAGGCTGCTTTGGAAATTGAGGGCCCCGGCATTTTTCAGAAATTATGTTCCTGGAAAAACATGGCGTGAGCCTCTTTTGAAAGCCTGCAGCTCAAAAACCTTCCCTTCCTACCCAGACCCTTCTAATAAAAGCCAGGACAGGAGCTTCATGGGGAAGCAAACAAGAAGGCCACCCATGGTTCTCCTCCCTCCGTGCTGTCAAATTCAAATTCTGTATGAAATCCCACTGATCAATTAAAGACCGTGAGGATGTCACAAATACTAATATATTCCGCAGGGTACACGGCATCTATCTTATAGACACACTCACTTTGGAAGATTTATGTTGCGATTAGAAAAGATTAGAAGAAGACATCTGATTTCATATAGGGCTAAGCTTGGGAACCCAGCTTTTCTTGATGGCTATCAGAGGATCGAGGCGGCAGCGCAGCACTCCCCCCACCCACCTAGATTTCATTTTGTCTTGTTGCAGATGCTAAGAGGGGCTGAGCAACAGACACGCTTAGTGAATCAAATAAAAGGACGACCGTCCGTGCCTGTGTCCCTAGCGTCATGTCCAACAATCCCCCATGCCCACGGGCTTATAAATGGGTGAGAGCCAGAGGCATCAACATCACAGTAACTGCTCCCTACTACGTGCCACAAGCTTTATGGCCATTTCTCAGCTACAACCACCCCAAGCAAGATAACCACCTGCATTCCGGGTGCACAAACGGGCTCAGAGAGGTGAAGGGGCACTGCCACTGGAATGCACAGTCCCTTCCACCTCACCATCCTGCCCGCCATCATCTCTGGCATTTCCTCAGGGCACTGGCCCTGGCGGCCGCTGTTGCTATACGCTAAGCTTTTTCGAGTGTTAACGTGTGGCAGGTACCTGGGACCCGCAGTTCCAGGATGGGGGGAACAGAAGAGGTACGAGTCCCCAACTCTGGCACAGAATGCAATCCAGCGGGACAGGGGCTGCCCATTAACACACATCTTTCTGGCCTGAAAGCCTGTACCGAAGAGCACGGGAGAGTTGAACGCAGGCCAATCCTTATACAAAAGCGGACATGGCCTATTTCAGATAGTAGATTGTGCCCCCGGGGAGTCAGGGAGATCACCTTTTTTCTCTCCTGGAAATGCCTTGCTCTGGTTAATACCATGAACTTGCAGAGAAAGGTTGATAACTGAAGCCCACGTCTTCAAATGTTTTCAAAGTTAAGTCAGATAATCTTTACACTGATGTGAAGGGGGGAGAATATACATTTGACCCCTTGCTTCAAACAAAAACCTTTCCATATGGTTTTTAATTAGAAAGCAGTGGTTTTGCTTTCGCAACACTCTTTAACCTCTGCCATTGTAGGTACAAGGCCGCAAACTGTACTTTCGTTTGATTAAAAAAAAATAAAAAATAAACGCTGAAAGTAAAAATATTTTTCTTTTTAGGGAAAGAAAAGATAGCAAGCAGCTATTTTTCGGAAGGGTCAGGCACTGAAAGGCATCTATGGGAAGCCATCATGGCTGTGGCTTACGGTTTATTTTGTCTTGAAAAAGTCCGAGGTCATTCTAACTATGTTGACCTGCTAACCTACACACTGATCATCTCCATCCAGGACCGTAAGCAAACACTGCCCTCTTGTGCACCGAACAGTCCCGGAGTTGGTGTGGAGATGGGTTCCACCTACCGCCCTGGGGCCGGCTTGCAACTGTACAGCTGCCTCTCGGGGCCTGGAGATGTGTCAGGAAAAGGATGACACACATCTGTTACCAGGGTGCTTGCTAAAATGTCCCCAGATTGCCTTCCGAGACAGATTTTGAGATAAAGAGGAAGAGAGGAAGATTCAGCTGAAGAAATCAAACCAAAAATAACTGCCTCTTATCTTTCCTAGAAAATATTCATTCCTCGAAAAGAAATTATTGGTTACTGTGACAAGTTTTCTCATTATGTACTTCTAAAAACTTTTAGGAACAGATAATGAATCTACAATAACAAGTATACAGTGTTTTTGTTTTGTTTTGTTTTTTTAATCTGGGAATTATCTGCCAGGCAAAGAGATTCCATTTGATTCCAGAGGGGGGGAAATAGGCAAGAAGAACCCAGGTTGCTCTTTCTCAAAGGACTCCCCCAAGGTTCAGTGATATGGTCTGCTTCTTTCTGACAAACCCCAACCTGTTAGAGTCACCTGGAAACATTCTCCTCCAACCTGGGAACATGGCTATCCCCAGAAGACCAAATTGGCATCTCAAGAGAGCTTTAAAGGACATGAATTACTGTCCCTTATTAAACAACTTGAGAAAAATCAAAGGCAGAAAAATACCCACTCAAGTCTGGGGCCAGGCCAGGCCTCCTTGGCAGGAACCTCCAGGGAAAGGTCCTGGTCTTCTCTAAATGGGTCTCCAGTTTCAGTTCTGAACCACAAACCATCAAAATGTTGAAACCACCCCTGTACCCTTCTAGGCACAATCCAGGATGGGCCAGATCTCCTGCTCAACTCATTTCTGGTGGAGAAAGAGAAGGCAAAAATCTGCCCCCAATGCACTACCTTTAATCCAACAGGTACCCCAAAGGAAACGGGATGGAGATAAAGATTTAGGGGCATGTGTTCCATGGGCTGTGACCAGGTCTCAGAAGGTGGGTTGGGTACCAGCGACTTCAGCTACTTCACTTAACTGTCTCTGATGTCCAGTGCTTGGTTTAGTGCTTTAGGAATGTATCCTTAACCTTCACCGGGCTTATAGTTCATAAGCAGTCAATGTGAAATGGCCAAACACAAGCACAGAGGAAGGAAGACTGGTTCACTTTATGCCACGATTATCCGCCAACTCCTATTCCCACTTCGGCCCCTCCCTCTACCATGGGAAGAAAATGAGGGGCACCAGAAACGGACAGTTCTGAGGGTGGGTAAAAGCCAAAGGTCAGCCACACGGAGACCATTCACCTCCAGAAGGCTGGTGGTGTCCCTCCTCCTTGCTCTTGGCCCTCATCTCAGAATGACAAGACATGCAGATCCTTTATCCTCCAGCCATGGTGAAGCTGCCTGCGGCTCAAGCATACGCATTCGTCCAACACGCCAGCCCCACACCAGGGGTCTGCTGTGGAAAACAGCTCCGTACAGTCAGCCAGAGTGACCCGCTCACTTGTACCACAGTCCCCACCTTCCTCCCGTCTCAAACCCTCACGCGTGCCACTCCTTCCCAGCACTCCAGGGGCTGCCACGGCTCCTGTCCAACCTTCCGATTTTTGTTCAAACATAAATTCCTCAGAAAGGCCTTCCCCAGCCTCCAGATAAAAGAGGCCCCGCACATCCACCTGTCCGTCTCTGGGCATTGTGCGCTATCCTTCACAGCAGTATCCCAACGTCCAGGGCTGCATGATCCCGCTTACTTCTGTGGCACCTGCCTCCCCCACTCCCAGGTGCTCAGCCTTCTTCCCTGCCCACCAATGGAAACCAAACCCAACTCCTAGCTCTAGATTGCTCTGGACCTGCTGAATGAACTGATCGATGGAATGACACAACTTTCCTTCTACAGTGTCTGATCTGACAGAGAGGGGCCCCCTAGGACACTAGAATCTTGGGAAAAGAAATGAAAGAAAGCTGAGGAACCAGGCCAGGTGCTCAGACAGCCCCCAGCCTATTGCAAGAGTAGGTGACAGAATAAACAAGTTGCTGCCCGGGTAAAGACCAGGAACGTCAGGTCTCTGACACTGCAACAGCCCAGACACCAGCCCCCGAAGGCCACAGGGGCCTAGGACTGTGATGTTGCACATTTTCAGGTGTCTTTTGGGCTTTCCCTCAAGAGAACACATGAAGAACTAAATGGTGAGATCAGCTATCTGTTGAAGGTGACTCAGGAGTCTTGGGGGCAGCCAGCGGGAACAGCACCACCACGTCCCTACCCTCCTGCCTCAGGGAGCCCTCTTCTCTTTCCCCAGCAAGTGTCATATCCTTCAAGTATTCTGTAATAGTATGTGAACCCCAAGTTCACATCTGCCCTCCCAGGTTCATAAGAACTGGTGGTCCAGGAAGCATACATTCAGGAGGAATTCTGGGCCCAAAGCTTGACCATCAGAGAGAGGAACCTCTTTCTGTCACGTTGTCAAGCCAGACCAGGCAGAGCCAGGGTCACCCACTGGACAGCTAACGTGCCCAATCCACCTCTGGAGGGCCTCTTCTCCCTTTACCTTCGAAGCCTATTTGCAGAACATCACTGGCACGGGCCACAGGCTTGCATTATGCTCATTTCCCCATCCCCAAGCTCTGGGGCAAGTTTAAAAGTCCTCGTCCTGTCTCAGAATCAGGTCTGAATTAATACCCTTCCTCAAAAGAACTCCAGTAGCAAAGTGAAAACAGACACACTAGACAATGCCCTTTGAAAGCCCCAGCAGGGACGACTGGTGACAATGCAGCCCCCGGCTCTGAAAGAAACCTTAAGGTTAAAGGTTCACAGAGGCAGAAGAATTACCAAAGTACAAGTTTGTTCAAATTTCCTCCGGCAGATTTAAACAACCAGGGTCAAGCTGAAGATTGCTGGCAAAAACCTATGAGACAACCCAGCCCCTTTGAACTGCGTGGAGAAAGGAAAATATACGGTCTGGGAGGGATCTATGTTACAGCTTTTAAAAATGGTCTTGAAAAGGTCACCCCTGTTAACTCAGAATCAGCCCGTTGAAGGATGTTTGAAAACTGCTTCTAAAACAACAGGGCTGCCGGGCCCTCACCGTGTGCGGTGAGCAGCACTGAGGTCACCGTGTTCCCGGCATTAGTGTGCTGACCCTCTGTGGGCCATGAAATTAACCATCAGCACAGCAGAAATCTGCTCCGAGTTAAACTACTTTGCTACGCAAAGTGGCCTGAAAATGAAATACGAGGACTGAATTTCCACTGAAAGATGAACTTGTCTAACCTCAAGGCAGGCTTCCTCCACTGTGAACTCTGTGTGGCCACTGGTTCCAGGCCCCCCAAGAGGGTGGGTCAGGGCTGCAGGCAGTGGGAAATGACCCCTTATCCAGCCGTTCGTTCACTCACTCGTGTCTGCATGCACCAAAGGTTGACTCGGGGCCAGGCCAGGTCCTGGGCCCCTGCACACAGAGGTGAATGATAACAGGCTCCTGCCCTCAAAGGGGATCAAGTCCAGTGGAAAACATAACCCGGTAAACAGAAAATGACAACCAATGGGGAGAAAATGAGATCCTGGGGTATATATAGGATGTCAGAGGCCCTCGAATAAGGGTCACCTAATTGAGGCTAGGGAAAGCCAACACTGAGGTTTCCCTGAGAAGGGCATGTTGCCTGATGACACAGCCATCAAGAGAGCGTGATCTGTCCAGAGACCTGCAAGTAGTTCGTTAAACCAGGAGTCCTGAGAGAGACAAAGAGAGACGAGAGACACGGAGCCATCATGAAGGGCTGATATCAGACATGCTGAGGAATTTGGCCTTTCTGCCAATGGAGGGCAATGCAAGACTTTTAAAACAGGGAGGTAAAATAACTACATTAGCAATTTAGAAAGAGTTCTTGGCTACAGAGGGGAGCATAGTTTTAAGGGGGGGGGGGCGGCTGGAATCAGAGAGACCGTGAAGGAACACTGTACTCATCTAGCTGGGCACCAATGGAGGCCTGTCCTAAGGGAGCAGCTGCAGTGATGGCAAGGACACACAGGTCAGAGGACATGCAGGAGCAACAAGACTTGGTCATCAACTCATATGAAGGAGGACACACTGAGGATAATTTCAAAGGTCATACCCTGAGGCATCTACATGGCTCAGTCGGTTAAGCATCTGACTCTCAGTTATGGGTCAGGTCATGATCTCAGGGTCATGGGATCGCCACTGCCAAACCCCCAGCCCACACGGGGTTCCATGCTCAGCTTAGAGTCTGCTTGGGATACTCTCTGCCCCTCCCTCCACTTACATTCTCTCTAAAATAAATAAGTAAACCTTTAAAAGGAAGAAAGAAAGAAAGAAAGAAAGAAAGAAAAGAAAAGAAAAGAAAAAAAAGAAAAGAAAAAAGGAAGGGAAGAAGCAAAGATGGAAGGGAGGGAGAGAGAAGAGAGGAAAAGAAAAGGTCGTGCCTCAGGATAGTGGAGGTATCATTCCCCAGGAAGGTAAGGAAGTAAAGAGGGAGGTCTTGAAGATGTGGGGTCTGAGGCCTGTGATATTCACTGATGAGGAAACCGGCCCAATAAGGAGATGGATCCACAGGTCTAGAACTTTCCAATGAAATTTAATTAAGATGTCCAGTTGCTCAGTTGCACTAGCCACAGCGCGAGTACTCATTGGCCTCACGTGTCCACAGCCACCATGCTGAACGTTCCCATCATCACATCCCCTCTGTCGGACAGTGCTGAGCAAGACCCTGCAGAGACTTCTGAAAAACCGTCCCTCGCAGTCAAAGTGTCCATCAGGCTTCTCTTAGCCACGCTGATGGCTGATGGGCACAAGGTCTGTGCTGGCGAACACCAGCTTCCCTTCCTGGTCTTTCCACCTACTTGTCTGTGCAAATGCTCAAGAAATGGAGGTCTTCTTCTGTAGTCTTTTTTTCTCTAGAGCATAAGTTCTGAGGAATATCTCTGAACATGCCCTGGGTCATCATTTCAGAGACTAAGGAACACTGAGCAGACACACGTGTGCACACACGTGAGGGTCTTTGGTGCTTATGGCATAAGACCCTGAAAATCACCTAGAAATGACCACAAGCAGAGCTATTTTTTTAAGTGCCACACTGCAATGTAACTGGGAAGGCAGAGCTCTAGTCCCTGTGTCAGATGACCAAGGACAAGCCACTGACCCTCCCTGAGCTTTAAGCAACCCAAATAAATCTATGATAAAGGATGAATCCAGGAGGCCAGCTAGAGCAGGTTCCTGAGGCCATGCAGGTCAATGCTAGCAATTTCAAGCACTAATTTTAAAAGAAAAAAGTCAGGTTTATCTTTAGGTAGCACCTGTGTATGCCACCAAATAAATATCCTCAGGAAGTAGGTTAGAGACAAAGGAAATTATTTTAGTCTTCCTGAAGGCCCCAAGACAAGAGAGGCATCATCACAACATATGAGATAGGGAAAGAGGGAAAGTCAACTTCTCTCTTAACAGCAAAACTTGTTTCTTCTCCTGCCAAGAGAGGATCACCACATTAACTAAGTCCTCCCCACTCTCTCCCCACCCAACCAAGGCCACTTCAAAGCAGCAGGAGCCTAATCGCACAGCACAAGAAAATAAAAGACCCAATTAACAAAAAAACAAAACTCAAATAATCCAGGGGAGAATGGAAGCTGAAATCTCTATTTTTGACAAATTGACTTGTATATAAACCGCTCCTCAGGAGCCGTAGTTCCTTCCAAAGTAGGCGTGAACTAAGGTCTGAGAGCAGCTTCCCAGCAACCCAGGTTTTCTGAAATCAAATTGGATTAGACCCCTGCTGAGCCAGTTACTGACCTCTGGACTCTCGCCTGTGTGGGCTGTACTTTGGAGAGGGAAACTCTCCCACCCCTGGCTGGCAGGGTGGAGTGAGATAATAAAGGGCCTAGAACTGTGGCCAGCGAGACAGCAGAAGTTCCCAAAGCGTCCATTCCCCCTCTCTCCCTGTGAGAGGCAGACCTGCATCAGCCCCCACTCTGCACTGCCATGTCTGCACCCCCTGAGTCACACTGTCCCTCCTCACAGTGTCCATTCTGCCTGTGGTCGCTCCCCCTCCCTCTTCTAGCTGGCTCTGGAAGCCTCGGTCAGAATAAGGAGAGGGATGCATGGCCCCAGACCACTTGGCACAAGCCCTCTCCTCCGACTCTTCAAAAGCCAGCAGGATCTCCCAGCTTAAAAACCATCCACCTGCCTCCAACTACAGGCTCTCCAAGCTCTTGAGCTCTGGGGCCCGAAGGTCTTTGCAGCTCAGCCTCATACCCTTCTGCCTCCCTGTGAGCTCCACACTCTTGCCCTCCCTTTGCCCCTATGTCCCTGTTCACTCTGAGTCCTCTAGCGGGAAAGCCTCTCCTATTCCCACTGGGAAAATCTCAGCCATCCTTCAAAGCTCTGACAAGACAGCCCCTCCTCCTAACTTGCCCAAGACCCTTATGCCCTGGCCTTACCTCCTCCCACTTCTCCCAATGACTGACTGCCTGCTTCTTGAGCCAGATCTGCTCTCATACCTCCGACTGCTCAGGCTGCACCCTGGGTCTGCTCTGCCCTCTCTTGTCCTCTGCCTGGAAACCTCTAGGTCATCCTTCCAGGCCCTGCCCAGGGTCCCCTCCTGAGGGATGCCCTTCCTGCCCATCCCAGGCAGGGGCACTCATATCCTAAGCTCCTCTTTATGAAGCCCTTATGACTCCCCATCTTAACTGGCTGTTGGCACTGCCTCCTGCTCCTCCCTGGTCTTCCGGACCGTTGAGTTCCCTGAAGACAGGCACGTCTGTATCTGCCCTCACATCCAAACAGAGTGTACAATATATGTAGAAAAGTAGAAGCAGCTACCCTGTGACCCAGTAATTCCATTCCTAGGTATATGCCAAGGAATAAAAACATGTGTCCACACAAAGATTTGTACACAAATGCTCACAGCAGGATTAGGCATAATCACCAAGAAGTGGAAACCATCCAAATGTCCTTCAGAAGATGAACAGGTTAAAAAACAGTATACACACATACTAGAATACTACTCAGCTGTAAAAAGGGATGAATACAGCTGGGGAGGTGGAAGGGAAAGTCACTGTTTAATGGCTACAGAGTTTCAGGGTTTTTTTTGGGGTTTTTTTTTTTTAAGATTTTAACTTATTTAACAGAGAGAGTGCACACATGTGCACAAGCAGGGGAAGCAGGAGAAGCAGCCTCCCTGTGGAGCAAGGAGCCCAATGCGGGGCTTGATCCCAGGACGCAGGGATCGTGACCTGAGCCAAAGGCTGACACTTAACCGACTGAGCCACCCAGGCGCCCCTAAAGTTTCAGTTTTTTAAGATCAAGAGTTCTGGAGATGGAGGTCACTGGACTGTAAACTTAAAAATGGTTAAACAGTTGGAACGCACAAAAGGCTCAGTCAGTTAAGCATCCGACTCTTGATTTTGGCTCAGGTCATGATCTCAGGGTGGTGGGATGGAGCTCCGTGATGGGCTTCCTGCTGAGCATAGAGTCGGCTTGAGATTCTCTCTCTCCCTCTCCCTCTACCCCTCCCTGCTCCTTTCTCTCTCCCTTTCTTTCTCTCCTCCCCTTAAAAAAAAATGGTTAGATGGCAAATTTTATGTAATATTTACTTTACCAGAATTAAAAATAAATTTTTTTTTAAAATTTCTCTAAAAAAGGAATGACGTGTATCTACTCCATGCTACAACATGGAAAACCTTGACAGCATCACACCAATCAAAAGAAGCCAGATGCAAAAGACCATATGCTGGATGGTTCCATTTTTATGAAATGTCCAGTAAACGCAAATCTGTGCACATGAAGTAAATCAGTGGTTGCATGGGCCTAGGGGAGGGGAGAATGGAGAGTGACTGTTAATAAGTCTGGGGTTTCTTCTTTTTTTTTTTTTTTAAGATTTTATTTATTTATTTATTTGACAGAGATCACAAGTAGGCAGAGAGGCAGGCAGAGAGAGAGGGGGAAAGCAGGCTCCCTGCTGAGCAGAGAGTCTGATGCGGGGCTCGATCCCAGGACCCTGAGACCATGACCTGAGCCGAAGGCAGAGGCTTAACCCACTGAGCCACCCAGGCGCCCTGGGGCTTCTTTTTGTACTGATGAAAATATTCTCAACTTGGATTGTGGCAAAGGCTCTATGCAACTCTGGGAACATACTAAACACCACCAAAGTATACACTTGAAATGGGTTCATTTTATGGTATGTGAATTATATCTCAATAAAAATGTTTACAGGCATTATTGGGTATCTACTATGTGCTAGGCCCTGGATTGGCCCTAGAGCTACTGACATAATTCAGATGTTGTCTCTGTCCCTTAGATACTTCCAAACTAAAAGGAATACTTGAATAAGGAGAAGCCAGCCACTGCAGCAGAGCAGGAGAGACACAAGGTGCCATCTGACCCTAGGAGGGTTCATTCCTGCTCCCCGCCCCACCCTGAGGCCATCTCAGAAATGTCAGGCTCCACCTCACCAGGACAAGGGCTGCCGGATCACCCAGCACCAGAGCTACAGACACTGTCACCTTGAGCACAAGTTGAAAGGCCTCCTGGTCAAAGGGAACGGACCCAGGCTCCAAGACAAGGGTGCCTCACTCCTAGCCTGTCCGAGGCTCTAGCCAACAAAAAAAACGACTGAGCAGGGAATATGTCTCAGGGATTAATTTAAGGGTTGTTTCCTGGGATGCCTGCCCAAATCTTATTCCAACCTGGATGAAGTGATTTTTGAAGAAAAACCCAGGAGACAAAGAAGATAGAAAACAAAGGAGATGCTAAGTAAAAAGCTTAAAAGCAATTAATTTTAAATGATTACAGCTTTACCAAAAGCTGTGGCCATGATTTCCTTCTGACTTTGATTATAACCTTCCAGCAAAATATTTGCCTCCAGAAGGCAAAGTCTTTGCATTATTTTCTATTCCCAGCATGACTACAAAAATATTCTTTGATTTAACATTTGATATGTTTTGTTCTCAAGGGCAAGCCCCATGAGAAGAAAAATGTACCCCACAGAATGAAATATGACTACCTGCTTCCATTTTTCTTTCCTGTTGGTTCCTGCTCGAATATTCTGCATTAATTTAAACTCAAGCTGCATCTCCGATGTTATGTTACCTCCACACTGTCGCCCAAACCAAAGCAAAGTCACCTGCCATCCAGCACCAGGCACACGGCGACAGACAAAGCTGAACTTGAGAGTCTCCTAGAGACAGCAAAAGGCGCTCCAACTTGGAAGGAGACCGGGAGGGGTCAGAGAGTGACAAGGTAGCAGACAGAACAGAAAAACTTGTGTTTGAAAATAGGCACACTGGGCACTGCGTGCAGCCAACTCCCTACTGGACAGAGAGGCTGTCAGCACATTAACACAAGAGACACCAGTGTCAGGGTTCACTTCACTCAGAGGTTGAGGGGATCCCAGAATTGGCATCGCAGACAAGAATCTTCTGTTACGGTAACATCACCTTTTAACAAAGAAGAAAAAATCAAAGGCAGCGCTCCCGGAGTGAGCATGAAGATACAGGGAAGCAAGGCCTGGAAGATTCTAGGAGCTAAAGAAGTTTAGGTTAAAGAAGCATTTCCAGTTATATCAACTCCTTTAAATACGTCCCAATATTTTAGGGCACATATATATGAACACCATACCATAACAATGTATTGCTGTGCAGATTCATAAAAAGACTAGAGGTAAAGAAAACCAAAATCGGGTTTTTTGTGTGGCTGGCTGGTTTTACACTAGCATAATGCCCAAATTCCGTGCACCACCAGGCCCCTTGCTGCCTCGGCTTCTGTGACTACTGCACTGCTTTCTGGGCATTACGTGCAGGTGCCCAAACAGGAATGTAAAAAATCTGCTTGACTTAATAAAACAAGCCAAAGGGACAAGCACTTTCTCTGCATCAGCACCAAGAGCGCAGAGAGCTGGAAAAACAGAGAAGGCAAAGTAGCTTAAGTTTTACAAAGAGGGTCTCCTCCCGGGCTGCAGAGACTAATATCCCTGGGGGGGTTTGCTGAATGTTTTCCCTCCAAAGAGAGTAACAGAGTCAGACTTACAAGGCTGTGGCAGCTCTCATCAGCTCCAGCTAGGGAAAGACCTAGGGACCCAGAGAGGGTCCAAGCCAGGCAGGAAGCACCACTTAAATGGTGGGCAGAGGAGGGAAGGGATCAGGGCGACAAGTCGTGGCAGAAGAGCTGTTGTTCATTAACAACTGGAACAAAAGACCAGGAGACAATACACTGTTAATCCTAGCAGCCACAAGAGGACTATAAATTGCCAAGCCAAGATACCAGCATTTTTCAGCTCTCCTCTTTCCTGCCAGAGTTAGATTGAGGATGGGTCCAAGTCCCTCACCCCCACCCAAGTCTTTAAAACATACATTACTGAATCTTTTTGAAGTTCTAGCCCTGAAAGATTTATACTCCAAAATGGATTAGAGAAAAATACTGCCCTGAAACACTACTATAGGGGGCCTGAGTGGACGGATACACTTTTTCATTCCCATTGAGAATGCCTGAGTAAGAGGTGTGTGGTCAGATCAACACAGGTTCAAACCCAGCCCTGACACTTAGGAACTGTGCTCCCCACCTGACCTCTCTGAGCCTGCTTTTTCACCTGTAAAATGGGAATATCACCTCTTACTTCACCAGATTGCTTTGAGTGTTAAATGGGGGAAAAAACAGCTTAAGGGCAGCACTAAATAAAAGCTAAGTACTACTGTCACTATTAACCTCCCCCTGGTACCATGGAGTTTTATCTATGGCCACATGGATCAAGCAGATAAAGCCCAATTTTCTCTAAGCTAAGAAAGGAATCTTTTGGGTAGCGAAAATACTTTGGGGGGGTAGCAAGAGAATCAACGAGAACTGGCTTTAATATAAGATATATTAAACTTCAGAGATATCATCATAGAACTGAGACAATCATTCTCATTTCCTTCTACTAGGGCTAATGTATTCAGCAAGGGGTCTAAATCACTCACAACAAGCCAGGAATTCTAACAAGACCCCAGTCTTCCAGCAATTCCAAGTGCAGGTGCATTGCCTGCCTGGGACTCTTGCATCATCCTAAAGCTCAGGCCTGATCTTGTCACAACCCTGCTTTAAAACGCCGCCAAGGCCCTTAGAAGAAAGCTATGCTAAGGTGCGACTCCTGGGTGGCTCAGTGGGTTAAGCCTCTGCCTTCAGCTCAGGTCATGATCTCGGGGTCCTGGGATCGAGCCTCGCATCGGGCTCTCTGCTCAGCAGGGAGTCTGCTTCCCCCACCCAATGCCTGCCTCCCTGCCTACTTGTGATATCTGTCTGTCAAATAAATTAAATCTTGAAAGAAAGAAAGAAAGAAAGAAAGAAAGAAAGAAAGAAAGAAAGAAAGAAAGAAAGAAAGAAATCAATCTATGCTCAGGGCCTAACCTTATCTAAGTTCAACAACACTCAGCACTCTAGAGGCTCTGGCCCACCAGCCCTTCTACCTTCATCTTCATCACACCTCCCCACACGCCATGCTGATTTCTAGCCACAACTAAATGCTGGTCATTACCTCTAAGTCTGAACAGACAAAAAGGAAGGTTTAAGCTACGGAGCCCTGACCAAGCGTTTCCTCCACCAGGAAAGCTCTTCTTTCCCCCCATCATGCTCTATACCCCACTGCCCAGCAAAGTTAAGTTATTCCTGCTTTTATCCTGTATGCTAAAAGCTCTGATAGGTCACTTGGCACATTGGACAGCGCCCTCTCCCTAGCTCTGTCCTTAGCTCCTAGACTAGAGAAATAAGAAATATGCATAGTGTATCGATTATAAGCCAGGCCCCATGCTGATTGCTTTCTGTCCACTAACCCATGAAGAAAGTTCTTTGCTCACTTTTACCATCCAGCCCAGGAAGTGGGACACAGCTTCCCCCATTCAGACTTACCAAATGCCTACCACACACCTGGCTCTGGTCCAAACGCTGAGAATATGCTGGTAAATAAGCCAGGCATGATTCCTACTCTGCTCTCATGGAGGACAGAGACAGTCAACAAGGAAACACATAGAGAGTTATCAGATACTGAAAAGGGTTGTAAGGCAGTAAAATAGGGACATGAGAAAGCACGTGGGGCAGAGATTCGAGGATACTTTGGCTGGGCAGCTCAGAAGAGCCCTCTTGACAGGACACTCGAGCTGAGATATGAAGGAGTAGCTGGATGTACCAAAGAGAGGGAACAGCAGGTGCAAAACTAGCCCATTCAATAAGTAAAAATGAGGGCAGTGAGACTGAAGGTCGGGAGCAAGGAATGAGCTCAGAGGAAAACGGAGGCCAGATCGTGGGTTCTGCAGCCCACAGAGAAGAGGCTGGCATTTTTTTTTTTTAAGATTTTATTTATTTGACAGAGATCACAAGTGGGCGGAGAGGCAAGCAGAGAGAGAGAGGAGGAAGCAGGCTCCCCGCAGAGCAGAGAGGCCGATGTGGGACTTGATCCCAGGACTCTGAGATCATGACCCAAGCTGAAGGCAGAGGCTTAACCACTGAGCCACCCAGGTGCCCCCAAGAGTCTGGCATTTTAAGCACAAAGAGGAGCCACTGGGAAGTGTTGAAGCTGAGGGCTGACATGAGAGTTCTCGGCATGCTGTATGGAAATGGAGGAGCAGGAAGAGGAGGGCAGGCAGTCCCTGAGAAGGCCCAGCATTGTAGGAGAGCAGCTGCCAGAGGCAGGGATTTGGCCTCTGGGGCCATCTCAAAAAGGCAAAGACGGCTATGGATCTATGAGCCACGAGGATAACTAAAGGTGTTAACCAGACCCAGGTTAGGGGAGGCAGAGTTAGGTAAACACCAGCCCAGGGTACTTTATACTTTCCAAGCTTCAGTTCCTTTATCAGAAAAATAGGCCTAACACTCCCACCACTTGGGGCTGTTGCACAAATGCAAGTTCTTAGCAATAGGCGTGGGCCAGAACAGGTACTCAAATGTGGGCGCCCCTTCCCTCATTTTTTCTCATTTCTCTGAAAAGGGTGAGAATCTGATCTATGGAAAGAAGGATAGTGGCAGCCGTGGTCTCACGATCCCACTGTGTTCAGGTTGCATTTTAATGCCTGTAAGAAGGTAAGGAAAGAGATGCCCGGTTGGCTCAGTTGTTAAGCGTCTGCCTTCAGCTCAGGCCATGGTTCCAGGGTCCCGGCGATCCAGGCCCGCATGGGGCTCCCTGCTCCACGGGAAGCCTGCTTCTCCCTCTCCCACTCCCCTTGCTTGTGCTCCTTCTCTCGCTGTGTCTCTCTCTCTATCAAATAAATAAATAAAATCTTTAAAAAAAAAAAAAAAGAAGGTACAGAAAGTCTCCTCACTCAGGAGATGAGAGAAAAGAAGAGCCATGATGTACCTATAAGAAGAGAAAAAATTCCTCTTCTTTTATAGTTTTGCCGTCTAAACTAAGGACTTGCCAAGTTCTTAGAGTCATTAAAATTTGGTTATATAGGATAAGGCTGGCACCTGAAACATTTTGTCCTACAAAGTGCTTCTCTATAAATGGATATATTAGAAGGGGTGCAGGGGAAGTACAAAGTGATTTGAGGAAGCATGGCAAAGAGCTCCAGCTTTGGGACCAGGGGGACCTGGTGTGCCACTTACCAGCAGCCTCCCTATATTCCAATTTCTTCAACTATTAAATGGTAACCACTGCACTCCTTGCAGAGTCTGCCCGGGGAAGTGGCAAACATGGCAGAAAAGCAAAGCCAATAAAGAGCTGTGTGGTTGCTATCTGCCAGTGTTTGTAAGGCCCAAAATCAGTTTCAAAGGGCACAGTTAGTATAGGGAAAAGCTTCCTGCCCAGTTCTGACTTCAAAAGCATGCCCTTTACTATTCACCTACACTATTTACTAAAAAAGCAAACAACAAAAAAACCCTAAAAGTGACTTCTTATTTTACTTTAACCTGGCTCTTCCATCTCCAACCCAGACTGGCTCAGAGTATATGTCTGAAGATGTACCTGGACTCGACTAAACAGAATTGTTAAGGAAAGGGGAAAAGAGTAGAGAGGATCACAGGACCCTTAACATTCATCTGATGATGGACACACAACTTGAGTAGAAGACTTTAGGCTGTGTGACCTTGGGCAGGTCCCTTCCCTTTGAGCCTCCACTTCCTCTACTGTAAAATGGGGAAATGACCTCAGACTGCCTACAACATGGAACAGCTGGGAGGTAACAAAGATTAAAGTACTTAATACACTCATCACTACAGTTGGGACCCAGTATGCCCAGCGACCAATGAGGCCATCTGCCACCAAACCAATAAAACCATCTGCCCAATATATATTCCCGTATGTGCTTGTAGGTGTAGAGAATTGGAAGGAAAGACAAGGCAGTGGAAAACAGTAAAGTAACCAAATACTTGGGTCAGCAGTGAAGAAGAGACTTCTTTTAGCTGTTTACCTTTTTGTGCCTTTTTGTGCCTCTAAAAACAGAGCATGTTTTAAAGCCCTGTCCACAGATTTAATTGCAGTAAAAACGTACCCAGAAAAGTAAGCTACAAAGGTATAATAGTGGCTTCCTCTGGAGAAAGAGGTGGGACCATTACGGGACCTTTACCTAATCTGAAAAGTTCTATTTCTTCACAAGCAGAATGTATTCATGTATTACCTTATAATTAAAAATTGATTAAATGGAACATCTTTGGAGGGCATTTTGGCAGTACCTCTCATGACTGAAAATGCATGTACTCTTTGCCCAAGCCAGTTCAGTTCCAGCAGCATACCCTACAGCCAGATCAGCACCCCCACCAGTCTTGTTCTAGAAAATTCACTGAAGCATCATTAGCCAAAACTGAAAATGACGTTTAAGAGTCCTTCATTAAGAGTTAGTTAAGAAAACGTTGGCACAGCTGTACGATGGGATTTTATATGACCCTTAAAAATAATATAGCTTTTGGGGCGCCTGGGTGGCTCAGTCCGCTAAGGCTCGATTTCTGCTCAGTTCATGATCTCATGGTCCCGAGATGGAGCGCCACCGGGACTCTGTGCTGGGCGTGGAGCCTGCTTAGGTTTCTCTCTCCCTCTCTACGAAATAATAATAATATAGCTTTTTGTGTGCAGATATGGAGACCTTGGTGTTGACTAAAACAGTGTAGACGGCGTTACCGTTTTGTGAAGAGAAAGAAGAGGGGGTTTATGTACAACACGGGTATGCTTGTCTTTACGTGGAGTTTTTCTGAAATGACACAAGGAACTGGGACAGCGGCTGACTGTGGTTGACTAGAAATGGGAACCAGGAGACCAAAGAACGGACGAGTGAAGACTTCTTCTGTTGGCACTTTTCACATAGACCCTTTTGGCAGTCTTTTGGAGTTTTCTGACTTGTTCGTGTACTACAAACTCCTCTTGAAAACAGAAGCCAAAAACCATAAACCCAACACTTTAAGGAAGCACCTTCCTGCGCGGTTGTGCTGGGTGGGAAGCGCTTCCACGTCAGCCGGCCGCGAGTTCGGGTCCCAGAACCCCCGATCGCTTGCCGGCGGGGACTCGGGCGAGCCCCATCCACCTCTGGCGCCCTGGGCGGGGCCCCGCCGGGAGGTGAGACGGTCCCCCTTCCCCGGCAGCGGCTCGGGCGAGCTCGGACACGGGGCCCGGCCGCTCCGCCCAGCGTCCCCGAGCCCGGCTCCCGCCCCGGCCCGCGCTCACCGCCAATGATGGTCCGGATGAGGGAGGCGTGCCCGGGGCAATCGACCAGCGTGACCTGAAGCTGCGGCTCTCCGGACTCGGGATCGGCTCCGGACGCCGCCGGGGACGCGGGCAGCGCCGCCCGCAGGCGCGCGGGCAGCGGCACCGAGAAGCACGAGAAGCCCAGGTCAAGCGTGATGCCGCGCTCGCGGCTCTGCGGCTGCTTGTCGAAGGCTGCGGTGGAGGCCGTGGTGCTCAGCGCCCGCGCCAGCGCCGTCTTGCCGCTATCGATGTGGCCCAGCACGCCCACGTTCACGTTCACCCGCCGACCTGCCATGCCGCCGCCGCCGCCGCCGCCGCCGCCGCCCGCAGGCCCTCCCCTCCCGCGGCCGCCGCTGCGGTCCGGCCGGTTAAGCCGCCCCCCCGCAACCCGCGCGCCTGGCACGCCCGTTCCGGCCTCGAAGCTTCCGCCCTCTCGCCGTCCGCGGGCGCTGCCTGGTACCGCGCAGCAGGAGGGGGCTCCAGGGTTGGGACTTGGCCGAGGTCGCCGGCCGTGGGGCTGTTGTCTCACCTGGCTCCTGCCACCCGATGCCTCAAGGAAATTGAGAACGGGGGGATCCGTTCCGTCCATCCATTCATTCGACAGGCTGTTATTACGTGCCTACTGAGTACCAGGCACTGCTTATTCACGGCACTGGGATACAGACGGTACTCTCTCCGTGTTACACTGTACTGCGGCGGGGGTGGAGGTCAGACAGTAAACAGGTGAACTAACGTCTGAACCAGACCATTTCAGAGAGGAAGAAGACTTCCAGGCAAAATTAAAGCAGAGTTTAAAAGGACTGGCGCGCCAAGAGAAGGGAGGACAGCTAATTTTACAATGAATGGCCAGGGAAGGCCTGTCTCCAGTTGCTGACAGAGCTGAGGCTGGAATGTTGAGCAGGAGCCAGCCGGGGAATTCTGCAAAAGACTGTTGGAAGGTGGCAGAAAAAGATGTCATCTCTGACCCTGGAGTTCTGGCCCTGCAAGTCTGCAGCCCGGCCTTGGGCGGGGCTGCAGAGCCCCGGATAGTATGTAAAATGTTATGCTATGTGCTCCTACTGGAGAGGGTACAGGACTTTCACACGATTATTGAAGTGTCTGGAGCCACTAAAAAGGTTTGTCAGCCACAGCCGACAGTCAGGGGTCACCAACAGGGGTCTTCACTGGCTAGGCTGATGACTCAAGAAGAGAGATTAGCAGGGCTTAAGACACCCTTGAGTATGGAGACTGGAGATCAGAACAGCATCCTGCCTTGAGGAAGCCACCGCTCAGGTCCAGGAATGGCAAGAACGCTAGCCCAACATGGCCCATCTTCCCATTTTTCAAGAGAAGAGAGTGTTTCTATATAAAATTTCTATATGCAATCTTTTACATGTCAGCCACTAATTTAGCTTTTCATTTAAACACTAAGGTAGCCAAGCACAAAATCCATTCAGTTCTGCCTGGTGGCCAGTTTGCCCTCTGTAATGAGCAGGGTATAGTCATACTCAGCAGTAACTGCTCCCTGATGCCTCCTGGAGTACAGGCCCTATATTAGCCACAGAGTCCCTGAAAGAAGCAGACATGGTTTGTTCAATCCCCCATGCATCCCAGAGAAGAGGAGAACACGTGTTGGGATAGCTAACACCATGCAAAGCCACTCTAGGAGACACACGCACAACACAGAGTGAAGACTTAGGGCAGGGGTTTAGAGAAGGGCCACTTCTGTTTGTCAGGCACATGGCACTCACCTGTGGAAAAGTTACTGCTAGGTGCCTGCATACAAAATAGTAGTACAGAAAGAGAAGACACTGTATGGTAAGCTTACTCTGAAAATGTCTTTCCATGTATGGTTTTAGTCTGAACCTGTGGTCTTCTAAAATATCACAGGCAAAAGCTCTGGAGAGTCAGTTATAGGCTGTGATATTGTGATTTATAGTAAGACATATTTATTTGGTCTTCCTCCTGCTCCCGACACAGAACTCCAAAAACCCTTGGAATTTCCTGTGATGACAGTGAGAAAGACGTCTTTTGTTATGTTCCTGAGGTGACTTTTGGAAAGCACCTAAGATTGGGGGCTGGCCACCAGGGGAGCCAACTGAGTGATTAGAGTTGGAACTCTCTCAGTCCTACCCCCTAACCTTTGGAGAAGGGAGAAGAGGGGAATTGGAGAGTCAATCAATCGTCAATGGCCAATGACTTATTCAATCATGCCTGGGTCATGAAGCCTCCCTAAAAACCCAAAGGGACAGCGTTCAGCAGAGAGCCTGGATGTTCAAGGAAAGTAGGTAGCTCAAATAAGGCATGGAAGCTCCATGTCCCTTCCCACATACCTTGACCTATGCATCTCTTCCACCTGGCTGTTCCTGGGTTAAAACCTCTTGTAATGAACTTGCAATCCAGTAAGTTGTCTCTCTGAGTTCTGTGAGCTGCTGTAGCAAATTAACTGAAGTGGAGGAGAGGATCATGGGAATGTCCCATCTATAGCTAGCTGGTCCTCAGAAGCACAGGTGACAACCTGAGTTTCCTGTTGGGTTCTGAAGGGGTGGAGGCAGTATCATATGGCTGAACCCTTAACATGTGGAACTGATCTCCAGGTAAATAGTGACGGAATTGAGTTGAGTTGTAGGACACTGTAGGGGAGGGAAAACTTTTCCCTTCCTCCTACCTAGGTTCTGTGGCCGGCCTAATCATTGAATTGACATAAGAGGGAGTCACAGGCTAACTAAGCAAATTTAGTGTTGTACCTATGAGAACTCATAAAAATATAAGACTCAAAGAAGTAACCAAAGCAGGCAGCTTTTTTTTACCTTTTAGATAAAGAAATAATAAATCTGTGAAGAATTGACAAGAGAAAAAAGTTGGAGCTTGGGGTAGCAAAGTAGTGAAGGAGTAAGCAAGGTTTATATATACAGCATTCTGGACCCTCAGTTCCCTATCTCTGGTGATAAGGATGTCTTCTGCCCGGGTACCCTTCACATGGGAAATTTATTTCTTGCTTTCAGGGAGATAAAAGAGGATCATGATGTCCTTATTGCACTGTTTCTTAAGGAACTTTAATTCAAAATAATCCAAAAGTCAAACTGGCATAATGGGGGCAGCCTGCCTTGAATCCCAACGACACAAGTAAAAGGAGGACAACTGGCCCAAAATGGAGTCACTTATGCAAAGCCCTATGTCAACGAGCTGAGAACTAATAACTTCATTACAATTTCAGCTCTTCCAGAAGTGGAATCTTAAACCAGTCAATGAGAAATCACCTGATCAGCACTAGTTAGGTAATCAGCTTACTAGATTCTCATCATCTCTTAAAGGAAAGTAACTTTGGCAACCTTGTGATAACCACCCATCTTTTTCGCCTAGTATGACTTCCTTGTTCCTGCTCCCTTTTGCCTATACAAGTCTTTCATACAGCTCCTCTGTGCTTTTTTCTATCTGCTAGATAGGATGCTGCCTTCTTCTAACCAATTTTTGCTCAAACTCTTTTTTTTTTTTTTTTTTTAAATATTTTTTATTTATTTAACAGACAGAGATCACAAGTAGGTGGAGAGGCAGGCAGAGAGAGAGGGGGAAGCAGGCTCCCTGCTGAGCAGAGAGCCCGATGCGGGGCTCGATCCCAGGACTCTGAGACCATGACCTGAGCCGAAGGCAGAGGCTTAACCCACTGAGCCACCCAGGCGCCCCTGCTCAAACTCTTATAAATTGCTAATATGTCTAAGTTTCTGTCTTTTAACAACACCCAGCTGGTGTTAGACAATTGCTTGGTGATGTGGGAAAACCCACACACTGGAATTGGGGCCAGAAATGGAAAGGCATGGGCACTGGGTGGGGCAGTTGGTGAAGCATCTGACTCCTGATTTCAGCTCAGGTCACGATCTCAGGTTCATGAGATCCAGCCCCTCATTGGGCTCTATGGTCAGCGTGGAATCGGCTTCAGATTCTCTTTCCCACTCCCTCTGTCCCTCCTGCTCGTTCCCTGTCTCTCACTCTCTCAAATAAATAAATAAATAAGTCTTTAAAAAAAGAACAAACACACAACAGAAATGTAGAGGCCAAGGCCAGGAGACTTTCCCAATGAAAGGATCTCTGCAATGCTGGGATTTGTGTTTGGTGCTCAGGACCCATTTCTTAAGAGAGATGCTCTGAAAGCATTCCAGTTCCCAAACTTTGTCCATTGGGGCACCCAGGAATGTGTTCTTTGTGAATAGGCATGTTGTAGTATTTCTTTACTATACTGTTTACAGCAGTAAATTATTATACACAATTGAAATATCCTTAAAAATAGATGTTATGGTGCTCACTTTGGAACACATATACTAAAAAAAAAATAGATGTTAGGGTAAGTTTGCAATTACATCAAAATAACAAATTACCAAGAAACAATGATTTGGAAGAAAGAGAGCGTATTGTGGTCCAGATGAAATAAAATTAGCCACATCGATCACTGCTGAAGTTGGGTAATGGGTCAGAGTGGGGAGAGGATTCATTCTATTTTTCTGTCTAGTTTTTGTATACATTTGGAATTTTCCATAGTAAAAATTTTATTTACTTTTAAAAGATATTGTTTATTCATTTATTAGAAAGAGAAGGTGGGGAAAGAAGGGGCAGGGGGAGGGGCAGAAGCAGTTTCCCTGCTGAGCAGGGAACCCTACATGGGGCTCCATCCCAGAACTCCAGGATCATGACCTGAGCTGAAGACAGACACTTAATTGCCTGAGCCATCCAAGAGCCCCCATAATAAAAAAAAATTTTTAAGATTTTTTATTTCTTTATTTAACAGAGAGAGAGAGATCACAAGTAGGCAGGGAGGCAGGCAGAGAGGGGGGGGGGAAGCAGGCTCCCTGCTGAGCAGAGAGCCTGATGTGGGGCTCAATCCCAGGACCCTGAGATCATGACCTGAGCCGAAGGCAGAGGCTTTAACCCACTGAGCCACCCAGGCGACCCATAGTAAAAATGTTAAAGAGGAAGAGAGAGAGAGATTATGGCATGTCCACCGAATGGAATATCATGCAGCCCTCAAAAAGAACAAAAACAATGTTTCTATACCACTTGGGAACCATGTCTAAGACATATTGGTAACTGAAAAGCAAGCAAGGTACACACCCATATGTATAATATGTTTACTCTTATGAGAAAGGCACGCCCTCTCTATATTTGCTTAACAGTATAGAACAGCCCTGCAAGGCATACACACCAGCGTATCCCAGAAGATGGACCCAGGAAGTCCCTAGAGCTCAGTCCTCTTATTTCCTCTCTCTGCACTCACTCCCTGGTGATCCAAATCAGTTGAACTGGCCATGACTCTAAGAGCCATCAACTCTCAAATGTATAGCTTATATATGCAACCCGAATGTCTAACAGATACCTCAAACTGAATGTAAGGAATGAACTGTCTTATCCTCCGCTTCTCCCCATCCCACCAGCAGCCCTATCTCAGTTCGTGAGGACTAACCTCCTCCCAGGTGCTCGGGCAGCAAACCCTGGCTCAACCCAGGATGCTTCCAATTCATGAAAGCATCCTGCTGCTTTAATGCCTAGAATCCAACCACCTGTTAGCACTTGGCTGAAGCTGTCTTCTCTTACCTGGATCACGGCAACGGGAAAATTCACTCTTTTTGGCAGATGGTTCTATGAACTTTGGCAAATGCCGGCTCATAACCACCCCTACAGTCAAGATACAAAAGAGTTCCACAACCCTCCGAGTAACCCCTTTGGGATCAAACCCTCCCATACCTTTAAATCCTGGAAGCCACTGATCTATGTTCCTGTCCCTATAAGACTTGCCTTTCACAGAATAATATATATGTAGAAGAAGGCAGTAGGTAGCCTCTGAGTCTAGCTTCTTCCACTTAGTATAATCATTTGACATTCATCCATGTTGCTGCATGTAACCACACTGTGAGTTCCTTTTCATTGCTGAGCAGTGTTCCACTGAGTGGACGGACCACCATTTGCTTACCCGTTCATCCGCTAAAGGACAGGAAGACATTTTACTAGAAATGCACTGATATTTTTGACTTTTAAATTAGGCCAAAGTATTACCTATTTGATAAATAAGTAAATATCTTTAAAAGATTTTATTTGTTTATGTGACAGAGAGAGAGAGGGAGAGAGCAAGTGAGCACAAGCAGGCAGAATGGCAGGCAGAGGGAGAGGGAGAAGCAGGCTCCCTGCAGAGCAGGAAGCCCAATACCGGGCTTGATCCCAGGACCCTGCGATCATGACCTGACCCGAAGGCAGACACAACGACTGAGCCACCCAGGCGCCCCAGTAAATATTTTTTAGATATAAAAATAATGTCCTAAAGGAACCAGTGGGACTAAGATCCTTTTGTTTTTAGTCAGTGGAAGAGTCGTAAATGCTTTCGCACTGTTGCCTGTGGATGGACTTCTCACCACCTGCCCCAGGCCCACCCCTCTCTGGTCCAGCCATCGTGAACCTGTGCAATCCTGCAAATGGACAATGCTGATCCAGCTTGCCCTGCACTAGCTCACCAGCTATGCCCTTTGCCTGGCACACCTTCTGGAAGCTTCCTCCATATCTCCCTCACTAGTCACAGTTTTAGTAAATGACAGAAATCCTCCATGAAACTGACTGAAGCAAAAGCGAAAAACAATTAAAGGAGATTCACTGGCTATTCACTATTGCTAAAATCACAGGCTCCAGGGGCTGTCTGCTCATGCTTGAATCCTACCCTGCCACCTGAAAGCTGCGTAGTCTTGGGCAAGTTACAGAACCTCTTGTGCCTCAGTTCTGTCATGTGTGACATAGGACATAAGAGTCCCTAGCTCCCAGGGTTGCAAGGATTAGATGAATTGGTATTTGTGTAGAACCTAGAACAACGCCTGGCATAGAGTAATTGCTGTATTAGTGTTTGTTAAGTTCAATAAATTGACAAAACTAAAAGGTCTAGAGGAAGCGGTCATCTTCACGTCAGCCTCATCCGGGGGCTCAGACGATGACACAAAGCCACCAGCTTTGTTCTTCACCCCTCTGGGTTGCTTCCATTGCAGGCAGGCTCTCTCCTCATGATGACAGGATAGCTGCCAGCACCATCAAGCTTACATCCTCAACAACCGCAAGTCCCCACATTGAGTCTCATTGTCCCAGATGAAGTTGTGTGTCCCTGCACCAAGCACAGACATAAAATGCTCTTCCTAGGCAGGTGTCAGTCATTAGCTCACTCCAAGGGCCGTGGCTGGGGGGAGTAGGGCTGTTGTTGCCAGCAAGATAAAAATCACACTATGCCTCACTATTGCAAAGTTGTCTATCCTGACATCCATCCCACTGAGTTGAGTTTGCTTTAGGCCAGTCTGGTGCTCTGAAGTCCCCCCAGCCCCTGCCACCCCCAATCCTAGTTGGCTGAGGGTTCCTTACACATCTTTGACTGCCCAGGGCCTGACACAGGCAAATGTTCCCTAAGTGTTTCTTGACTGGACTCACCCCCCCAAACCTCTAGCCCACAAATACAAGCCCCTCTGCAGCAGACTACTGTGTCTCATAAAGTTCCACAGGCTGGGCACGGTCCCTGGGAAGTGATTGGCAGGAAACGGCCTGCAGAATTGTGATTATTTGGGATTTGTTCTTAATGTTAATGTGATGCTGGTTCCTTTCTGTTTCTTTAATGCCATTTTGTACTAAGGTAGTTCAAAGTTCTTTACAAGCAGCTAGTAATTAATTCAACTTCATTAAGGCCAATTAATCCAGGATTAATTATAAATTTGCCCAGAGGAAGTTATTATACTTTGCTCTTTGATTTAGGTTTTGGCTTCTAAAGATTCTTTTAGGAGTGAAATGGAAATTTCCCTTTTCTCTGAGGGTAACTACCTTGCCAGCGATTCTGTTAACCATGTACCTTCCTCAATATGCCCCGTACTAACCTCAGATGAGACTGTCACTTGGGCCATCAGCTGTGCTGCATGCCATTCCCAGTACTAAACAGATCTGTTGATGCCACTAGCCACAGGGTGAGGAAGAGGATGTCCTGGCAAGAATTGGTCCCACATAGTTTCAGATCAGAGCCCTAGCTCATGCTGGCTGTGTGACCATTTCTTCCATCCATGCATGGACATGATAATGTTTTACATGTATATTTACATTATACATAATGTTATACTGGCCAGAATCTACTCCCTCCTTTTCTGAAAGGCTCCTTGATTCTCCTTGGAGGCATCACACCGCCTCTTCTCCAGGTCACTGTGGAGACTGTCTCCCCTCTACTTCCAGCGTGAGCCTGAGACTCAGGTCCGGTGGTAGCAACTGTTGGGTAGGGAGCATGAGATCCAGTTGGCACAACTGGAGGAAAGCCTGGAATTGTTTACCAGGGCAAGCAATACAAAAGTGTGTCCCCTGACACCGGACTATAACCTGTAGAAATCAGTCTGGGCTGTGGTGGGCTCCCAGGAGCGGAGCTTGGCTAGGGTAGTATAATGGACCTCCAAAGATGTCCCTGTCCTACAATCTTTTACCCCACATAGTAAAAGGGACTTTGTGGGTGTGACTCAGTGAAGGATCTTGAGAAGGAAAGGTTATCCTGGATTATCCTGTGGGTCTGCTCAAATCACAAGGGTCCTTTTCAGAGGGAGGCAGGAGGGTCAGAATCAGAGAGATGGTGTCATGAAAAGCTCCACTGGCCATAACTGTCCTTGAAGATGGAAGATGGACGCGAGCCCAGGAATGTGGGCAGCCTCCAGAGGCTGGAAAAGGCAGGGCAGTATATTTGCCCCTAGATCCTCCAGAAAGGAAAGAAGCCCTGCCAACACCTTGATTTTAGCCTACTAAGACCCATTTTGGACACTGACCTCCGGACCTCTAAGAGAATAAATGTTGTTTTAAGCCACTGAGTGTGTGCTAATTTGTTGCTCCAGCAAAAGGAAATGAATGCAAGCATTTAGTTGGAGGTCTGAGTCTATTTTCATCTTTATTACACAAATGAGTTTCTCCTAATTCCCTCCCAACTGATCAGAGGCTTTTACCAGGCTTGCTCCACATCTTAGACCTAAGGATCACTAAGACTTACACCATAAACAAACTCAGTGCCTATCTTCTGCTCAGACCTGCTGCTTTCATCCAGGCTACCCTGACCTCTGACTGCAGTGTGCATCTGACACCAGTAGGACAGAGCCCTTGAAGCCCTCAGGAGCTGCAGGCTCTGGCTGTTTTCCTAGGCTGACACTGGGACTCGGTAGATGCCACTAGCTTCCCCCATTGCAGTGGGACATGCCTGCCGAAATGGAAAACCTGTTCCCCAGAAGAGTTACAGTAGGATACAGAGGACTAGCCCTTGCTAACCTGACCCTGTCTCCAGCCTGACTTCCGCCTCTACTCCCTAAAGTTCCTGTGGGTTCCCTGGGGTACTGTTTCTGCTGAAAAAAGCATGGCAAAAAAGTTGGTAGCATCACAATTCCAGACTTCAAGCTCTATTACAAAGCTGTCATCATCAAGACAGCATGGTACTGGCACAAAAACAGACACATAAATCAATGGAACAGAATAGAGAGCCCAGAAATAGACCCTCAACTCTATGGTCAACAAATCTTTGACAAAGCAGGAAAGAATGTCCAATGGAAAAAAGATAGCCTCTTCAATAAATGGTGTTGGGAAAATTGGACAGCCACATGCAGAAAAATGAAATTGGACCATTTCCTTATACCACACATGAAAATAGACTCAAAATGGATGAAGGACCTCAATGTGAGAAAGGAATCCATCAAAATCCTTGAGGAGAACACAGGCAGCAACCTTTTCAACCTCAGCCCCAGCAACGTCTTCCTAGGAACATTGCCAAAGGCAGGGGAAGCAAGGGCAAAAATGAACTATTGGGATTTCATCAAGATCAAAAGCTTTTGCACAGCAAAGGAAACAGTTAACAAAACCAAAAGACAACTGACAGAATGGGAGAAGATATTTGCAAACGATATATCAGATAAAGGGCTAGTGTCCAAAATCTATAAAGAACTTATCAAACTCAACACCCAAAGAACAAATAATCCAATCAAGAAATGGGCAGAAGACGTGAACAGACATTTCTGCAAAGAAGACATCCAGATGGCCAACAGACACATGAAAAAGTGCTCCACACCACTCGGCATCAGGGAAATACAAATCAAAACCACAATGAGATATTACCTCACACCAGTCAGAATGGCTAAAATTAACAAGTCAGGAAATGACAGATGCTGGCAAGGACACGGAGAAAGGGGAACCCTCCTACACTGTTGGTGGGAATGCAAGCTGGTGCAACCACTCTGGAAAACAGCACGGAGGGTCCTCAAAATGTTGAAATAGAACTACCCTATGACCCAGCAATTGCACTACTGGGTATTTACCCTAAAGATACAAACGTAGTGATCCGAAGGGACACGTGCACCCGAATGTTTATAGCAGCAATGTCTACAATAGCCAAACTATGGAAAGAACCTAGATGTCCATCAACAGACGAATGGATAAAGAAGATGTGGTATATATACACAACGGAACACTATGCAGCCATCAAAAGAATTGAAATCTTGCCATTTGCGACGACCGTGGATGGAACTAGAGGGTATCATGCTTAGCGAAATAAGTCAATCAGAGAAAGACAACTATCCTATGATCTCCCTGATATGAAGAAGTGGAGATGCAAATGGGGGGGTTAAGGGGGTAGGAGAAGAATGAATGAAACAAGATGGGATTGGGAGGGAGACAAAACATAAGTGACTCTTAATCTCACAAAACAAACTGAGGGTAGCTGCGGGGAGGGGGCTAGGGAGAGGGTGGTGGGGTTATGGACATTGGGGAGGGTATGTGCTATGGTGAGTGCTGTGAAGTGTGTAAACCTGGCGATTCACAGACCTGTACCCCTGGGGATAAAAATACATTATATGTTTATAAAAAATAAAAAAAATTTTAAAAAGCATGGCAAAAAATGACCCACTAAGTCCAGGACACACACAGAGAAGGAAAATATTAAGGGGGAGACAAAAGTCCATCCTTCTGTATTCCAAGGCTTTGATACTACTTTCTGTGCCCTTCCCGACACTAGAGCGCCATGTAAAAGAACTTGTTTAATTTTCTTAGTAATCCTATATGTGAGTGTTGTTACTGCTGTCTCACGGCACAGGGAAGTGGACCTAGAGAGATAACTTGCTCAGAAAACATCAGGATTTGAAGCCAGAGTAGGAGGCTTCCGTGCTGCCAGGAATGCAGGACCCTTCTGTTCCCGGCCAGCTGATCCTTGTTCTGTTAGTTTTCTTCAGCCCCAGTGATGTGCACCATCTTCACAATCTATATCCCATCCAGGTACCACCTACCTCTTAACATGTTCCTTTAAAGTAACCTGCTTTTCAACTTAAATCAAAGGATTTGCCTATACATCAGAAAACTATCAGTTGGGGCGCCTGGATGGCTCAGTGGGTTGGGCCTCTGCCTTCGGCTCGGGTCGTGATCTCGATCCTGGGATCGAGCCCCGCATCCGGCTCTCTGCTCGGCAGGGAGCCTGCTTCCCCTTCTCTCTCTCTGCCTCTCTGCCTACTTGTGGTCTCTCTCTGTCAGATAAATAAATAAAATCTTAAAAAAAAAAAAAACTATCAGTTGCGATAAGTAGGCAGAACCACAAAACCCTTGGTTGGAGTCCTTAGGGAGATGAGCAAGTGGTAGAAAAGGGTTAAAGTTACACTCTTCCCCCTAAGACTTGTTGAAAGAGAATTAAAGGGAATAATGTTCCTACTATAAAAATCAATAACATTATTTAATTTTAGGTCTTTGTACCACCTCTAAGTTACAAGCAAAATTATCTGTCTGCTCCATCCCCAGAAATCAGCCTCAGGCTGAAATAACAAGCATCCCAATTAGGCTGGCAATGACCAGAAAGGGGCATCATTCCGAACACTGAATGCCAGTGAGGATGTAGGAATGCAAGATCAGTGAACAAGCCGATTAGTTTTTAAAAGTGGTTCTTTCACCTGGGTATTTGACTTATTTGATGCTGATTGGCTGGGATCTTGGTACCATGGCTCTGAAGTGCACTCCGCACATTGGGGAATTATCCTGTTTATAATAAGCATAGTAGTCTCCTTGGTGTGCCATATTCTCTCCAAAGCTTTAAATGCGAGTTCCCAGCCACTGCCAGTAAAGAACAAAGAGAACAGACCTAAAGAATGTAAACCTGACATTGTGACCTGTGAATACCATACAAGATTCAGCAAAACACAGGATTCTAGAGCAGTAGCTGGGAGTACCACTAATGCTTTATATTTTGATTACATCCTTTGGGTGGGCTGAGAATCTGATCAAAAAGGGGAAAACTGTTAAAAACAAGACAACAAGCCCCCAGTGGACTCACATGCCAAGCCCCACATCACCAAACCAAGACTTAATTAGTGTTGGTCCTCCAACGAATAGAATCTTTTTTTTTAAAGATTTTATTTTATTTATTTGACAGAGAATGAGAGAGAGAACACAAAGGGAGAGAGCACAGAGGGAGAGGGAGAAGCAGACTCCCCACTGAGCAGGGAGCCCAAAGCGGGACTCTATTCCAGGACCCCAAGATCATGACCTGAGCTGAAGGTAGACGCTTAACTGACTGAGCCACCCAGGTTCCCTAGAAATAGAATCTTAAACTAATGATCAGGAATCATCTGATTGGTGCTAGATAATCTGACTGTTAGAGCCTGCATCCCCTAAAAGCATGTAACCTTGCAATAACCAACCCAATTTTGGGGGAGGTTTTTTTTTTTTTTAAACTGGGACATCCTTATTCCTTCTCCCTTCTGCCTAAAAAGTCTTTCATTTTGTGCAGCTCCTCAGAGATCCTTTCTGCGAACTGGGCGCTGCCCAATTCATGAATTGTTGAATCCAGCCAGTAACATCTTTAAAATGTGCTCAGTTGAATTTTGTTTTTTTATACTGCAAAGGATATCAAACGATACAGATCAATGATGAAGAGAGACACACAGGGCAAGGTATGGGGAAAGCTCCCACCGTCTAAGCACATTATCTTCCCCAAATCTCCATGTGTTCATCAAGCTCTCTGAACCCTGTCCTTTTGGGTTTCTATGGAGGCTTATGTACGCATGATTGATGAAATCATTGGCCATTGGCAACTGATCCAACCTCTAGCCCCTCTCATCTCCCTGGAGGCCAGGGGGTAGGATTGAAAGTGCCGACCCTTTAATCCCTTGGTTGGTTCTCCTGATAACCAGCCCCCATCGTAAGGTGTAGTCCAAAAGTCACCTTATTAACATAATAGACATTTGAGCTTTCATAACTTAGGAAATACCAAGGGCTTTAGGAACTTGATGCCAGAAACAGTGCAAAGACCTGTTAAAGAACAAAATTCATTTGAAGATCTAATTGGCTTCATTTAATGATTCATGAATTGAGCAACATCCCATCTTAGCACATAGAAGGGAGTTCCAGGGAGTTGTACAAAATGAAAGGCTTTTATAGGAAGAAGGGGGCAGAAAAACAAAGTTTCTAGGAAGGAGAGGATTGTTTCAGGCCATGTCTCCTTCCTGCGGGGGAAGACAGGGGTCTATAACGCAGATTATCTTAGTAGTGTTAACCAGATAATCCCAGACTGACTGGTTAAAATCATATTTCTGGAAGGGGTTGAAACTGTAATTAAGTTAAGTATTAGTCTTGGTTTGCTGCCATGGGGCTTAACACAAGTGACTCTATTTTGGATCTCTTGTTTCTTTTTTGCCAGACCAAATATGTATTTCTTATTATAAATCACAATATCACAGCTTCTGTGAACAATGCTGCTATGAACATTGGTGTACAGCTATCTGCTGAATTCCTGTTTTCAATTCTTCGGAATATATACCTAGGAGTGGAATTGCTGGGTTGCACGGTAAATTTGTGTTTAACTTTTTGAGGATCAATGAATTGTTTTCCACAGCAGCTGTGCTATTATGCACTCCTGTCAGCAATCCCCAAGGATTCCAAAATCTCCATATCCTTGCCAATACTTGTTATTTTGTTTCTTTCTTTTCCTTCCCTTCCCTTCTTTTCTCTTTCCTTCTCCTCCTCCCCTCCCCCCTTCTTGTTCTTGTTCTTGTTCTTCTCCTCCTCCCCCACCACCTCTCCCTCCTCCTCCTCCAACTTCTTCTTCTTCATGATAGGCACCGTAATAGGGTGAAGAAGTATCTCAGTGATTCATACTTCCCTGATGACCAATGATATGGATCATCTTTTCATGTGCTTATTGGACATCTGTGTATCTTCTTGAGAGACATGTCTATCAAGTCCTTTGCTCACTTTTTTTTTAAAGATTTTATTTATTTATTTGACAGACAAAGATCATAAGTAGGCAGAGAGGCAGGCAGAGAGAGGAGGAAGCAGGCTCCCCAAGGAGCAGAGAGCCCGATGCAGGGCTCAATCCCAGGACCCTGGGATCATGACTTGAGCCGAAGGCAGAGGCTTTAACCCACTGAGTCACCCAAGCTCCCCTTTGCTCACTTTTTAAAGGGTTGTTCATTTTTTGTGTGCGTTGACTTCTAGGAGCCCTTTCTATTTCCTAGATATTAAACACTCATCAGATATGTGTTCTTGTTCTTCTTCTTCTTTGAAGATTAATGTGATTAATAACTAATGTGATTAATATAAAGAGATATATAAAGAGAGAATATAAAGAATATAAGAGAATATAATATAATATATAAATAAAGCATAAGAATATAAAGAATATAATAATGTGATTAATAATGTGATTAATAACTATTTTCTCCTATTTTGTGGGTTACTTTTTCACTTCTGTTGAGAGATAGAGTCCTTGATGCACAAAAGTTTCAAATTTTGATTAAGTCCAACTTCTCTATTTTTTCATTAGTTTCTTATGCCTTTGGTGCCATATTTAAGAAATCGGTGCCAAATTTGGGGCACCTGGGTGGTGCAGGCAGTTGAGCATCCAACTCCTGGCTTCAGCTCAGGTCATGAAATTGAGCCCCACATCAGGCTATGGGCCCAGTATGGAATTTGCTTAGAGTTTCCCTCTCCCTCTGCCCTTCCCCCTGTTCTCACTCTCTCTCTCTCTAATAAATAAATAAATCTAATTTTTAAAAAAAGAGAAACCATTGTCAAATACAAGGTTATGAAGATTTACCACTATGTTTTCCTCTAAGAGTTTTTTTGAAGATTTTTTTACTTATTTGAGAGAGAAAGAGCACGAGTGGTTGGTGGGGGGGGGGTACAGAGGGAGAGGGAGAAACAGGCTTCCCACTGAGCAGAGAGCCCAACTCCATGCTCGATCCCGACACCTGGGACCATGCCATGAGCCAAAGGCAGATACTTAACTGACTGAGCTGCCAGGTGTGCCTCTTCTAAGAGTTTTATAGGTTAAGTTCCTTAGAGTAGGTTTGGGCTCTATTTTGAGTTAATTTTTTGTATATTTTTTAAGATAAGGGACCAACTTCTTTCTTTTGCACATGAATATCCAGTTTCCCCGGCACAGTTTGTGGAAGAGACTGTCCTTTCCCATTGGCCCACTGAATGGTCTTTGTACCCTTGATCACATGTGTGAGAGTTCATTACCGAGTTCTTTACTCTGCCTTCAGGAGGCAGCAGTGAAGGCAGGGGTAGGCTTGACCTGGGCTTCTAGGCTCAAAAGTCAAATGTGAAAGAAGCCAAAGCAAAGAAGCAGCAGAAGGGGGTTGAGAAACAAGTAGCTGAGATGATCAAGCTTGGAGTGGAGAAGAGTGGAGTCAAGAACTGGAGATGAAAAAGCAAGGGTCATGGAAGTGAGGGAATGAGAATGCTGGCAGGTCTGGGAGTGTCCCACAGCCCAGTGCTGGAATGTAGCAGTCCACACAATGACTTGTATATATGTCATTGCATTGATATATGTCATTGTATATATGTCATTGCATTGATAAGGATTTTCAGTACCCACGGATAGAAACCTAACTCAATCTATTTTAAGTCCCAATATCAGTGTCATTTACATTGCAAGTAGGGCAAGGCGGAATCTGAGAATATAAAGGATTTCATTAGGAATGTCTACCAGCATAAAATCTTTAAAAAAAAAAAAAAGGGGGCGCTTGGGTGGCTCAGTGGTTAAAGCCTCTGCCTTCGGCTCAGGTCATGATCCCAGGGTCCTGGGATCGAGCCCCACATCGGGCTCTCTGCTCAGCAGGAAGCCTGCTTCCTCCTCTCTCTCTCTGCCTGCCTCTCTACCTACTTGTGATCTCTGTCAAATAAATAAATAAAATCTTTTAAAAAAAAAAAAAGGAATGTCTACCAGCTTTCTTTTCCTTTGTGACTTCATTCTCAGGCAGAGTCTTCCCATAAAGTGGCAAAGATGACCTGGAAACCCATGACTCAAGTTTTTCTTTCTTTCTTTTTTCTTTCTTTCTTAAGATTTTATTTATTTATTTGACAGAGAGAGAGAAAGAGAGAAAGCACAAGTAGACAGAGCAGCAGGCAGAGACACAGGGAGAAAAACAGGCTCTCCACTGAGCAGGAAGCCGATCCCAGGACCTGCGATCAGGACCCAAGCCGAAGGCAGCCACTTAACCGACTAAGCCACCCCGGCGCCCCTCAAGTCTCTTTCTTGATACTTCCAGTAAAAAGACCAGGACACAAGTGTTACTGGTCTGCCTGCTCATTTTTCTGAATCAATCATCATTGGGGCGGGGGGTTGGGATACTTTGATAGGCCAGGCCAGGGTCCTGTATCCATTCCTGAAACAAAGCTATGGGTGGGATCAACCCATCCAAACCACTTGGATTCAAAGTAGGGACTGGTGGTTCTCTAAAGAAAGTTAGACTGATGGTAACCAGAAGAAGCAGGATGGATGCTGAGTAGCCAAAATATGTCCACTACTGTGGGCCTCACCTGTCCTTTACTCACCTTGTGTATCTTGGATACTGGCTTGCCGCACAGTCATCTGTTGAAATGAAAGGACTGTCTGGCTCTGTCACCAGGCCTGGCTTTTTTCTACACCAAGATCTGGGGTCTAGGCTTTGTCAGGCACTTCCTCGATCTGTAATCTTGGACAAACTCCATTCCCTCTGAGGGCCTCAGTATCTTCATCTTCAAGATGAGAATGCTGGACTAGATCCATGATGGAACAGCTCTAGGGGAAGGGGAGGTGGGCATGAGCATGGCATCTGGCTCTCTCAGCTTTCCCTTTCTCCCCACATACTGGCCACAGAGGAATTCTACAACCCCACGGAATGTGGGTTGAAAATCACTGGATCAAGTGTTCCTAGTGATTCCCCTGAGCTCCAAAATCCTTATTCCCCAACCCTCACTCCCCATTTCCTCTGGAAGGAAATCGTCTTCATGCCAAAGTCTGGGGCTTAAAATACTAAATGTAGAAAATGTCTTCTCTCCTAACTGTGAAGTTAGGAGAAAGAAAGAAGTTAGTCCTATAGAATGCTTCACTTTGAATACTAATTGGGGGAAAGCTTTTTTTCTCTATGGGGTGAAAAGAATTGCTCCTTATTTATGAGTTATGACTAGGAAAAAAGTCAATGAGATGCTAAGCAACCTTCTTGGGAGTCCTAGGGTTGAAGAATCATACATACATAGGCCACCAGTAAAAAATTCAGCCTTCTAAGGCTTTGCCTCTGTTCTTTCGTGCTCTGAAAAGGCCAAAAGCTTTCGTTCATGGACAGAAATCATTACCAAGTCCCACAAAACCCAGTGTTTAAAATACATGCAGCAAAACTGCATGACTTAACAGTGTATGTGGTGGTATTGATTCTTATTTGAATTCATAAGATTTAATTATGAGCCAGGCTATGCGCCAGGCACTTGGGTTAAAATGGTGAACATGAATGTGGTCTACACTCTCACAATGCCTCCAGTTCAGTGGGAGAGACAAACATTGACCCAATAATCTTGCAAATAGAAACCTAGATTCAAAAATAATGGAGAGATACAAGATGTGAGAGTCAGAAACTACTACAGTAGGATTTGACTTCAGGTCTGTTTCAAACCTAATTCAAGCTCTCTTAAGCTCTAGGCAAGTCCCTCCTTTTCTCTGGACCTGAGTTTACTAATCTGTAAAATAGTAACATACCAGCTACTCCTGAGGACATCTTCCCATTGGTCAGCATCTGGCACAGGCCTTCTCTCCTGGTGATGCCTTCCCTGGCTCTCCAGGCTGTTCTTGGTGGCCCTGCTCTGGGGGCTGCACACCAGGTGCATATACCTGTCCCTGCACATCTCACGTTGCAAGTTTCCTAAGAACCTCGATTGTCAATGCTGGAGATTGTCATCCCTAGTGCATTGCAGCGTCTGGCTCATAGCAGGTACTAACAAATGCTTGTTGAATGGATGGATGGGGAGAGTACATCGTAGGGAGTGAGAATATCATTAGGGAGTGTCAAATCTGACAATTGCTGACTGTATCATCTGAGGTTGTTGGATGGGATGAGGATGATACAGGCTGTGGAACCTCAAGTCCACAGTCAAGCTCTCCAGTTCTGATTATTCGCTGCGCAGTGATGTGATTACGTGGGGGCAAGTTACTGTGCTTCAGCCCACATCTCCATCTGTATTAGGAGTTGGACTACCTCACAAGGAGGTAGAGTTTTGGAAACATGATATTCACTGTCAACATTATTTAAATAAAGGGAGAGGACGCAGGCCAGGAGAAGCTGAGGAAGACAGTTCCAGGGAGGATCCTGAGCAGAGCCAGGGTGGGAGGGGTTGGTTGAGCGGGGCCTCCCGACGGAGGCAAAGCAAAGGCTTGGGAGTCAGAAAACTGTTAAGGAAGCAAAAGTCAAAACTTAAGCTCTAAACTTGTTTTCTTCATCTCCAAATCGGAGGTAATAACTTGAGCTGAAGGGTATGACGTTCAAATGCGATGATAGGATGGCAGGATTAGGAACCCGACTCCAGAACCCCACTTCAACTGCCGCACTATCAAACCCGGGATAAGATCCCTTCCCTTCTCACCTTAGGACCAGAGCAGGAAGTGCCGGCTGCGGGGGGAAGCCAACCCCGAGACACAGCCGGAAGTGGGTGGGCGGAGCCCTACCGGCAGCCTCGATGGGCACAGCCAAGAGCCAATGGAGAGCGGAGGCGTTCCCGCCCTCGCCAATGGATCGCCGAGTAAGGCGGGCCTTGACAAACCGCCCTAGTAACAGCCGCATGGTAACCCAGGTGCGGTGCGTGTGGTGCTCGCTCTCGGTTTTCCACGCTGGTTTTGGCTCCCTGCGTCTGCAAGATGAAGATTGAGGAGGTGAAGAGCACCACGAAGACGCAGCGCATCGCCTCCCACAGCCACGTAAAGGGGCTGGGGCTGGACGAGAGCGGCCTGGCTAAGCAAGCGGCCTCGGGGCTCGTGGGCCAGGAGAACGCGCGAGAGGTGTGGCGGGCCCGGGAGTTGAGAGGCCGCTGAAGTGGGGGCTCAGGGCGGGGCGCGCGCTTGGATGTCCCGCCGACCTTTCCTTAGGGCGGTGAGAATGGATTATCGGGCGGGGGACGGCGACGGAGGTCCGCGCTGGGATTGGGAGAGGGGCAGTCCCAGGAGAACCGGTGATGACCCCTCGCGGGCTGTTCACCTTACTGACAACATCGCTGTTGAGTCCCCTCCTCTGCGCTTTGCTCTCCTCGTGACGCAGCGATAAGCTGGGCAGAAGTTAAGGTCCCTGCTCTCTTGGAGCTTACATTTTAGTGTGGTTTGAGAACGATAAACGTTTAAGCGGTAAATAAAACAATTACTACATTTTGGTGGAGGTCAGTTCCCGCAGGGCCTTGTCGGACATGGTAAGGAATTTGGATTTCTGTGAACGCAGTGGGAAGCCATGGGGATTTTAAAGTAGGGTAGTGATCAACCTTAGAAAACTCACTTTGGTTCCCAGGGCTTGGGGGCTGAAGGAGGGAAATGAGAATTAGGGAGAGGAGCAATCTGCTTCAACCACGCTGCAGCGTCCTTTTTGACCATTCCAATCAAATCCACTTTTCTTAAGTGGCAATGATGCCAAGTCATTTTACCTACATTATAAACATGAAACCATTCAAGCTCTTTGTATTATTTTATTGCAGATGAAAAAATTGAGGGTTCCCACTTGAGGTCACTGCACCTACCCATTTGCCACTCAGTTTAGTAATGGTGGCGCTGGGATTTGTACCCACAGGTATTGCTGGCTCTCAAATCAGTGCTCTCCCTATGATATTACAGCCACATTTTAGCCTTCTGTGCCCCAAGGTGAGATCCATGCCCCTTGGCCTTGCTGTGGTTTAGTAGCTACAGACATCTGCACTTAATACCAGGTTAAGACTATTGCCTCCTAGCCCGTTTGGGCTAGAAGAAGGGGCGAAAGAAAAGCCTCTGGTTTCTATTTTGACCGTCATCTTTAAAAAAATGGAAACATTGACTGGGCCAGGGGGACTTTGAAACTTCTGTTTACCAGCTTCTGCTTACTGAGGAACTGTTACTGAAAATAGCTAACACTGGCTGAATGTTTGCTGTGTACCAGGCAGCTTTATTTCCGTTGTCCAGTTTTCACCTCCACCCTGATAATTGTGGCCTACTTTACTCTGCCTCTTTTCAGATGTTAACAAAGAAAAAGACTTGTATAGTGAATACCTACGGGCCTAAATACTACAATGAACATTTTACTCTGTTGGTTTATCCTACATCTTTTCATTTATCCATCCATCAATCCACTTTTGGATTTCAAAGTAAGTTGCAGACAGTGGTACACTTTACCCTTAAGCCCTTAGTGTGTGCCACTATTATGAACTGTTTTCAGAGGAGGGGATTTGATTCACACAGGTTAGGTAGGTAGGTCATTCAGGTCATTCAGAGGGTAGTGATAGAGGCAGGATTTAAACCCAAGCCTGTCTGATTCCAAAATCCATGCTCTTTTTCTTCTCTCTCTCTTTTTTTTAAAAAGAGATTTTACTTATTTATTAGCGAAATCAGCGGAGCAGAGGGCGAGGGAGAAGCAGACACCCTGCTAAGCAGGGGGCCTGATGCAGGACTCCATCCCAGGACCCCAGGATCATGACCTGAGCAGAGGGCAGATGCTTAACTGAGCCACCCAGGCGCCCTCTAGTATCCGTGCTCTTAACATCTGAGATGATGAATATGAGCTTCCTGATAAGAGAGTTGATTAAATATTATTATATACACCAAATCTTACCCATTATCGGGACTCAGTATTTATTTATTTATTGAATTAATAGGCATCCCACTGCAGCTTCCGGGTCCTGGCATGACTCTTGTCATATCAGCAGTCTCCCTGGTTTTTAATATCTTCCCATCTGAAAAATGAAGAGAGTTAGACTAGGTGATGTTTTAAAGGCCTTTCCAGTTCTTTTTAAATTTTAGAATTTACTGAACACATCTCACTGGAAAGAATTTGGAGCTTAAAGAGAGAGAGAGTAAATGGAAGAGGTCCTAGTGTTTGAGTAAGAGTACACATCCACGCTTTGGAAAGTTTCTTCCCCAAGAATGCTGAGGATTATAATATCACAGGGCTCTAGGGAAAGACCATAGTGTGTAGCCTACTTTCTTCTTAGAAATGCAGCAGCTGAAAAATAGCTTATGGACTTTCTTCAGGGCCCTGTTCTTTTCCAACTGAGCCCAAAATGTAATACAGCCTGTCCACATGTATTCTTTAAACCCACATTTTTGGAATGGCTGTGGAAGTGTGGGACCAAGGTACTTCTCCATAGTCCCCATGGGAAGCAGTGGTAGAGGAGATAAGATGTGTTCACAAGACCCTGTCACCACCCAGAGAGAAGAGCTCTGGCCTGCCCTAAGTCATATATTAGGTTATTAAGTCAATGTAAGAAACCTTATAGTCCTGAGATATGTGTTCAGTAAGTGTGACTCTCAGCTTTCTTTGTATAAAGAAAGTTAGTATGAACTTAAGGTTTAACAACAAATCATCAAGTAATTTACTTAAAAAAAATTTTTTTTAAAGATTTTATTTATTTGACAAAGCGAGAGAGAGAGAACACAAGCCGGGGAGTGGGAGAGGGAGAAGCAGGCTTCCTGCTGAGCAGGGAACCCAATGCTGAGTTCCATCCCAGGACCCAGGGATATGATCTGAGCTGAAGGCAGACACTTAACGACTGAGCCACCCAGGTGCCCCAAGTAATTTACTCTTGAGGATTTGAAAGACATTCGATTAATCTTAGGGTGCTCTCAGTTTAACCTCAGTGCAGCATTTGCTTTGCAACATTTTGGGAGTTAACTGATGGCCAACTAGTACTGTATGCTTTGATTCTTAACCCTTAATGGGTTAATCGGGGACTCTGGTGAAAGCTGTGACTCTCCTCCCTGGAACGTATGTACAGTTTTGTTTTCAGTTTTATTCCTAATCTCAGGATGTGTGTGGGCCCCTGGAGTCTATCCTTGGCCCCCAGGCTTGAAATCACTGCTCCCTCTAATACCCCTACCAACCATTCTCTACATAGCACCATCAAGGTCTTTTAAAAAGAAATCATCATGGGGTGCAGAGCCTAAGACCATTTCAGTGACTTCCCATTACATGTAGATTAAAATCCAAACTTTGTTATGGACTGAAATCCTGTTGTGAGTCCCAGCCCCTGCCTGCCTCTTGAACCTCATCTTCCCATTCTCCTTTTATCTATGCTTTGGTCTGTGCAGCCTTTCTGTCCCTTGGATATGCCAAGCTCATTCCTGCATTTTGATTTTGCGGTTTCCTTTGTCTGGAACACTGCCTCCCCTTTGCCCAGAGCTTCATATATCAAATACAGTGTCCTCAGAGAGGCCTTCCCAGATCATTACCACCCCCCCGCCTTTTTTTTTTTTTAACAGTAGTGATTTTTTTTTTTTAAAAGATTTTATTTATTTATTTGACAGAGAGATCATGAGTAGGCAGAGAGGCAGGCAGAGAGGGAGGAGGAAGCAGGCTCCCTGCTGAGCTGAGAGCCCGATGTGGGGCTCGATCCCAGGACCCTGAGATCATGACCTGAGCAGAAGGCAGAGGCTTAACCTACTGAGCCACCCATGCGCCCTATAGTAGTGATCTTCTACCATGTTTTTGTGTGTGTTCCTTCCACTAGACCACAAGCTCCAAGACCACAAGGCTTGCTTTTCTGTCACCCTCCACTGCTCCCAATACCTAGAACATTGCCTGCAGTGTAGTGGCGCTCGGCGTTGGCTGAATGTATGTGAATTGTTTGGACCAGAAACTGGACTTTATCCCCATGTGAAACATTTTAATACTGATTTATTATTTCTTTCCATTGTGGTGTCTAGGCATGTGGTGTGATAGTAGAATTAATCAAAAGCAAGAAAATGGCTGGAAGAGCTGTCTTGTTGGCAGGACCTCCTGGAACTGGCAAGGTACTCATTTTCTTTCATTTTTCAAATCTACCCAAGAGAATGATCTTAATGTTTAAGCCAAATTGAATTCGTGTCTTAACTAGTCTTTGTTTAGCTAAATTGGTTATATGTATGTTTGAAAAACTAATGTGCAGTAATACAATTAAGTATCTAAAATCCGTGCTCCTAAAATTCAAATTATCCTGGCTGACCTCCAAAAAAGAGAGGATGAAGTCTTTAGAGGGGCCTCCATTGTGTCTAGAATTTGTCCTTTATCTCTTTCCAGTCTCCTTTGCCTTGGAAATACATTTCTGTTGGCCTAGGACTTCATTAAATCTTGGGGATGACATCTTACTTGAGAGGGAAAGAAAATCAGTCAGTGTCCACTTTTTTAAAGGTTGTGTGAGGAATAGTGAAAAAAGAAAGAAGAAAGGAATTAGATGCTTTTTATCTTTAAGGGGCTTCCAGTGTCCAGGGCAGAGAGAGGAAACCATGACCGCACAAAATACTTCAGTTGACCACTAAGCTGTGAGATACTGACCTATACTTTTTAATATGTAATCATAATAAATATACAATTATATATTTAATGTCTTAAATGCAGCTGGATGTGAGCTGGAGGTAGTACTGAGGCCTGGTAAAGCAGAAAGGGTCGAGACTTGACATTTGCCCTGCAGGGTTGGGGGAGAGTTTGGCTTTGCAGGGGAGAGAAGGGGCTTCCAGGCAGAGGAGGCAGTAGGCTTGTTGGGGTCTGTGAGAGGACTGGGCAGATACACGAAATGGACCAGAGCCCCCAGTCCGAGTCATGCGTGTTCCTCAACAGGGCCACTTGTGGGAATGTAGGAGCTTGGAATTGTGTTTGTAAAGACATAAGCTTTAAATTCCAGCTCTGGTGTTGACTTGCCGTGGGGACCCGAGGGAGGTATCATCACCTTTACGGAAGGAGCATGCGCCTCATTTCAGACAGTGGTCAATTGTGAGATAATGACTTGAATTATCAGTTTGAAATCATGTGATTGAATTGATGGTATATCTTATACTGGTTTCTTACAACAGAGGAGGAAGTACTGTATTCGTGAGGAGCTTTTAAAGTGCCATGTAAGGGGCACCTGGGTGGCTCAGTGGGTTAAAGCCTGTGCCTTTGGCTCAGGTCATGATCTCAGGGTCCTGGGATCGAGCCCCACATTGGGCTCTCTGATCAACAGGGAGCCTGCTTCCCTTCCTCTCTCTCTGCCTGCCTCTCTGCCTACCTGTGATTTCTCTCTCTGTCAAATAAATAAATAAAATCTTTAAAAAAAAATGTTAAAAAAAAAAAACAAAGTGCCATGTAAATGTGAGCTTTAATGATTTCGCTGCAGGCAACATCCGGTTGTTCAATGTATTTACCATTTATTTGCTTACTGTTCCTTCTTATATCTGAGACCTTCCCTCTCCCTCCATTTTTCTTCTTCTTAAAAGTACATCATTTAGAAATTGCTTCTAGAAGTTTGTGGCCAGCTCAGGTTTCTAAGTATTTTGTTGCCCTTGTTTTTTTTATTTTGTTTTATTTTTAAAAGATTTTATTTATTTGATAGAGAGAGACAGCGAGAGACGGAATACAAGCAGAGGGAGTGGGAGAAGGAGAAGCAGGCTTCCTGCCGAGCACCGAGCCCAATTCGGGGCTCGATCCCAGGATCCCGGGATCATGACCTAAGCCGAAGGCAGACACTCAATGACTAAACCACCCAGGCGTCCCTATTGCCCTTGTTTTGAAAGATCTTTATGTTGGCTATATAATTTTTTGGAGAGCTGTTTTCTCTTGTATTCTGTATTCTGTATTCTCTTGATGCTTGCTACCTATTGGCTTTTCTTTTTGCTTTTGAAAGTCTAGTTTTGAGGATTTTGACTTCCTGGCTGTTTCTGAGACATTTTTGGTTTTGGTATCTCACTATGAGATGTGTCTCTTGATGCCTCGTCACTGTGAAGTGCCATTACAATTTCACCTCTTTTTAGACACTGCCTTTCCTTCTTCTCCTTGTGCTCTTCTGGAACTCCGGTCAGATGATGTCTAATTGCAGAGGTTCTCAACCCCAGGCAGTCTTGCCTCTGTAAGGGACATTGGCCAGGTCTAAAGACAGTCCTGGTTGTCAGAAGCTGGTTAGGCAGGGACTGCAGTTGGCATCTCATGGGCGGAGGCCACCAGTGCTGCCAAACACCGTGCAGTGCGCAGGACGGACCTTACAGGAAGGAATTATCCAGCACAAAGCTCCAGTAGTGCCAACATTGGGAAACCCTGGGCCAGAGCGTCTTATTTTGTCTTCTTTGTCTTTCAGCCTCTTCTTCATATTTTCTCTCTTTCTGGCTCTGCTGCATTCTGAGCAATTTCTTTAGACCTCTGTTCCAGTCTAATTGTTTTGTAGGCTGTAACTAAGCTGCTGTTTAATTCAACCCATTGAATATTCTTCTTTTTTTCATTTTTGAAAAATTTGAAACCTAAACAGAGTTGGAAGAATGGGATGATGATCCTCTTTATACCCCACATGTAAATAAGTAATTGTAAATATTTTGTAACATTTGCATTTTCGCTATTTCTGAACCATGTGAAAGTCAGTGCAAAGACATTCTCCTATGACACCAAAGTACCAGTGTCCGCCTAAGAAAATTTAATGTTGCTAACATGATTAGCTGATGCCTAGTGTATATTAAAATTTCTCCAAGTCATTCCAGGTTGGGGTTGTTTCATTTTTTTATATTTTTAAATTCAGAATATAATTGTGTCTTTTGTCTCTTTTTACCTAAACAGTTACCCTCCCCGGCCTTTCTTCATTTTGTTTTCTTTTTTGACATTGGCAGTTTTGAAGAGTCCAGGACAGTCTTTTGTAAGAAGGTCCTATAGCTAGTCTACAGTGATTGTCTGATTGTTTCATCAGTAGGAAACATTAAACACTTAATGGAACCCTGCACTGGTGATGTTGTATCCCACTGCATCCCAGCAGGAGCTGACAGGACAGATGGGCCAGAGGCCAAGTTCTGCTGTGAAGGTCATGGTTCCCTTTGTAATTAATTAGTAATCGGAAGTGACGCACTGAGATGTTACGAATATTCTTTCACTGTAAGGGTGTAGCCCTCCCTCATGGTTATTGCTATATCAGTTACCACACAGCTGGTTGCTAAACGGTGATTTTCCAAATCTGTCATTCCACATGTATTAGCTTGCTTTTGGTTTTGTTTTTGGTAAAAAAGGAACATCCCTCTCTTAAGTTCAAATTTTTTTTTCCTTCAAAATATGGATTTTTTTTTTAATCTGGCTATTTTTGATAACCTCTTATTCCTTGTTCATGACTCAGTGTCTTCATTTTTTTCTGTATTCTCTGTCTGCTTATGAGCTCATGTTTGGCTGATCAAGTCTGCGAGGCTTCTTCTGAGAGTGCTTGTGAGGGGCCTGACTGCCCTACCCAGGGCACTTGCAGTGAATTTTGTGGCATGGGTTTTGTGGTCAGCCTTGTAAAGACTAATCTGAAGGCTGAAAGCATGCTGTGGAGACTTTTCTCCTCACCTAGAGCCATGGCAGGATGGATAAGTTTATACCTTGTACGTCAGGGTGTTTTTTGTTACGGCTCAACTTCTCTACTCATGCATGGTCCTTCGGGCCTCTGTTTTATCCAGGGGTTTCTCTTACCATGATTTCTTGCTGAAGCTTCTCCTGTCTGTCAAACCTTCTGAACTTTCCAGGTGACGGTAGTTTATTACTCTGGATTTTTTATTATTATTTCTTTATTTCTCAGTGTTTTGTAACAGGAAGGATTTTCCATGGCTCTTTCTGGTGTGTCATATTCCTAGTAGCATAAATTCTTCATTCCTTTTATTTATCTATTTGAGAGAGAGAAAGAGCAAGAGCGCATGTGCTAGTGCAAGCGCTGGGGAGGGGCAGAGGGAAAGGGACAAGCAGATTCTGGGCTTGATCTCGTGACCCTGAGATCGTGACCTGAGCCAAAATCAAGAGTTGGAGGCTTAACTGAGTCCCCAGGTGCCTCCTTTGTTCCTTTTGTAATATTGTAGCATTTTCCTCCTAGGAAATAAGAGAAGTTCTCAGCACTATAGACCCTTTCCTTGTGTATGAAGGTGTGTGGTAACTCTCCTACTTTACAGTGCACTATGGGACCCATGGTTCAGGCAGCTTAACTAAGTGGCAGGCAGAAATGTGCTTGTTCTAGAGCTGCAAATATATGGTTCGTATGGAAAATCCACTCTTGAGGACCTCACGTTATTAATAATGCTTTATATTTAGGCCCTGGAGAAAGGAGATGTTCAGATCAGATTGAAAATAGGTTTCTTCAGACTTCTTTTGGCAACGGCCTCTTTTTTGTGTGCCACTTGCCACTTACGTAGGGGTGCTCACAAAGAAATCATATCTTGGGGCGTGGGGTTTGCATCTTGGCTTTGCTGCTTGGTAACTGACCTTGGGTGAGTTGTTTGTGTGTTTCAGTTTCTAAATCTATCAAATACAGTATCAAATACTAGATCATCAAGTTCATAGGCTAGTTGGGAGGATTCAGTGAGACCTCATGCAAGTGATCGAGCACCATCTAGCACAGATGTGGGTGTAGTAGCTATATTGTATACCTACCTTCTGGGAACCATTAAATGGAAGAAACTAGACACACCTGAAGCACTTCTTAACCAAGTAGTTGTCTTACTTTAGTGGGAGGATACTGATCATCTCTTCTGTATTAGGTAGAGGATGGGGGGGATGCCATTGAACTAGATATAGTCTCTGTCTTTGAAGTTCACAGCTGAAGGTGTGGAGGCAGGGCCTGTGGAGATAACCTGGGTGAGAGAGGAGTGGCCGAGAAGGAGGTGGGTTTGGATAGAAGGTAAATGTGGTACTAGAGTCTGCTTCTCACACTGTACCCTGTCATGCTCCAGAGACTTTCCCTTTGCTTTTAGAGTCCCAGAGAAAAACAGTTTTAGAGGTGTCGGCCCCAGGGGCATAAACTCAGATGCCCCCTCAGGTCATGGGGGTGAGGGAAGTGCCTGAGTACAAGCACGGGAGAGGCCAGAGTCGCCTGCCCTCACCCAAGGTGGCAGCTGTTCCAGAGGCCCACACCAGGCGCCACGACATGGTAACGAGAGCTCACTGTGGCCAGACCTCATTCCTCAAAAGAAGCAAATACCTGGATTTTTATGTGAAATTTCCCAACATTAAAAACCAGGCAACAAATTGAGTTTAAAAACACGTATGAGACTCAGCAGGGTGAAACACAACCAGGCTGTGGGCGACTGATTGGTGACTTAGGATTTAACCTAGGACTTCGATTTGGCAGGTGGAGAAATCGAGTACCAGAGATTTGCCATGAAAATTAGTTGCAGAATGAGGACTACAACCCAGTTTTTGCCCTGCCTGCTAATGCTTTTTTTTCTTTTTTCTTTTTCTTTTTCTTTTTTTTTAAAGATTTATTAACCTATTTATTTGGCAGAAACAGACACAGAACACAAGCAGGGGGAGCCGGAGAGGGAGAAACAGGCTTCCTGCTGAGCAGGGAGCCTGATGTGGGCCTCAGTCCCATGACCCTGGGATCATGACCTGAGCCCAAGGCAGCTGCCCAACGACTGAGCCACCCAGGTGCCCTTGCTAGTCCTTTTTTTTTTTAAAGATTTTATTTATTTATTTGACAGACAGAGCACAAGTAGGCAGAGAGGCAGGCAAAGGGAGAGAGGGGAGGAAGAAGGCTCCCTGCTGAGCAGAGAGCCCGATGTGGGGCTTGATCCCAGGACCCTGAGATCATGACCTGAGCCGAAGGCAGAGGCTTTAACCCACTGAGCCACCCAGGCACCCCTGCTAGTCCTTTTTTAAAAATTTTTTAAAAATTTATTTGAGAGCGAGCGAACACACACACACACACACACACACACACGGGGGAGGGGCAGAGGAAGAGTGAAGCAGGCTCCCCGCTGAGTCGGGAGCCCATCAGGGCTCAATCCCAGGCCCCTGGGACAATGACCTGAGCTGAAGGACCTGAGCCAAAGGCAGCTGCTAACTGACTAAGCCACCCAGGTGACCCCCGCCAGTGCTTTTTGTGCTACACTACATGCTGATCCTCTAACATATTCTACCGTCTTAAAACTACCACTGAAATGGCATTGAAAAGGTTCCTTTTAAGAGGAACCTTTACTGGGCCAGTTTTAAAATACAGTTTCAGAGATTTACTCTGTTGTTCAGTGCATGCTTGCTTTCTTGCTTAGTCTGTACACCTTGGAAACTGACCTTACTCAGGCTCTTGTTTCAAAGTTGAGCAAAGATGAAAACAGGCATTCAGACCCCATGGCATTTCCCTGTCTTGTACCAGCTCTAGTAATTTGGACTTTCATACTTGATACATGACCATGCAACTGTTAAGTCTGCCTGTGTTTAGCATCTGCCACTGTAGCTCTCTGACTCAAAGTCAGTTTGTAGTTTACAAGGGCATGTTCAAGTGTAACCTAGGACCAGCTCATAACTTCAGAACTTAGCTCCCATGTCATTCTTCACTGTGTGCGGGCCACTTAATACAAAGCGAATGCCATGTGATTCATTCTTTGATGAGTGGTTTTCTGATGGGCTGGAGGTTGGTGTCCTCCTGTGCCTATAAAAACCACCCTGGAGTAGTGTTTGGAGCAATTAGGACAGGGCCCTGTTTTGATACTGAGGAAGGTGTTTTAGAAGACTACTGATTATGACGGGAACACAATCTCTGGAACCTACTGCCAGACTTCAAGTTCCCACTCTGCCATTTTCTAGATTATGGTTCTCAGAATGTGTTATTTAATCTCTCCCATGCCTCCGTTTCCTCATTTGTAAAGTGGGGAGAGTTTAGTGTCTACTTCGTAGGGTGAGTAAAGGGTCACGTGAAGCACTTAGAGTTGGGGCCACGCTGCAAGTGTCAGTGAGTGTTAACTGTTGTAATTACAGGGATGATTAAAGATGCCATTTGGGTTATAAATTGCCTGTCCACTGAAGTCTTTCAGCATTTATTTTGTGAAAAACGTCAAATGATGTTACAACTAGGACTAGATTTTCAGTTTTTCCTGGTTCATAATTTTTTTAATTGCATATATTTCTGAATTATTCTATTTTCAAGAATGTAAAACAAGTGCATTTCCACTTTTTCTGTAGACAGCTCTAGCTCTGGCTATTGCCCAGGAGCTGGGTAGTAAGGTCCCTTTCTGCCCGATGGTGGGAAGTGAAGTTTACTCCACGGAGATCAAGAAGACGGAGGTGCTGATGGAGAACTTCCGCAGAGCCATTGGTGAGTATCGCGTCTGTGGCAAGAGTTCTCACTCTGAAGCCGCTTTGTTGTATGAATGCCTTTATGACTTTTATTTGCTGTACTACGATTTTTCTTTTGGCACCATTAGTGTTATCTCTGCAAGCCAAACAAGAACCCAACTTTTCTAACTGAAGCACTTTAGCAATTGGCAAATGTGGGCCCTGGCTTGGGGCTGGGGTTTCTCACCTGACAAAATACATGTGGCTGTGAAATGATTTTTTTTTAAGAAAACAAGTCAGATTTTCCTGGCAGCCTTATGCTTTTAGAGATGACTGTCCACTGAAAAGGCTTGGACTTAAGCCAAAAGCTTTGTGTGTCGTGATGCTGGAATGCCCCTGATCCTGGATATCGAGCCAGAATTGTGGCCTGTCAGAGAGTGCAGAAACCATGTGGGGATAGGCAGAGATTTCAGGCTTATGGTGCCACCCTCGTCGGACTGGGAGCAACCATATCAAGTGCTTGTTCTATGCCGGGCTCCTCCAACATTGATTATAGCCTTTTGTTCCTAAGAGAAAGTTCTCTGACTCATTTTGCATCTGATGAAACAGAGTTTCAGGAAGTTAAATGACTTGTCTACAGTCACCCAGCTAGTAAGTAGCAGGACTGCAGTCTGAACCTGTATCTGGTTCTAGAGCCCATGCTGTGAAAAGAAAATGGCCATTCCCAAATATTTACTTCTTGTCAGCCAGGATGTCTGGGTCAGTCTCCTTGCCCCATTTTTGTTGCACTAGCTCTGAGAAAATCCCAGCTTCCCTCATATCTATGTAGAAATAGCTTATTCCTTTTAAGATATCAGAAACTACTTGATGTTTGTCTGCATACGTGGGCGTCTGTCTTTAGGAGACAGTTGCTGAGTCATGGGTTATGAACACTTGTCAGAGTGCCTGTACAGTTTTCCAGGCCCTTTGGTTGTCAAAACAAGGTAAACAGTCTTTTTTTTTTTTTTTTTTTTTTTTTAAGATTTTATTTAGTTATTTGAGAGAAAGCGTGAGAGAGAGAACACAAGTTGAGAGGTGGGTAGGGGGAGCAGGGAGCCTGCTGAGCAGGGCGCCTGACTCGGGGCTCAATCCTAGGACCCTCGTCATGACCTGAGCTGAAGGCAAACACTTCACCAACCGAGCCAGCCAGGTGCCCCCAAGGTAAACATTCTTAAGAAGGAAAATTGCTAGAAAACTTCAAGGAAATGAGGAAAGTAAGAAAGAGTAGATTTGTCTAGCCCACAATCCTTGCCTTGAGACTGCTAAAGTCTAGGTCAGGGGTATGATCATATAGGGCCTGAGGCCATGATCAGGGCTTTGCATTTTTCTCTGAGTGAAAGGAGAAGCAGTTGGAGAGTCGTTTCGGTTGTCCAAGAATCCCTCTGGCTGGGGGCTGGAAAAGTGGACAGTGAGGAGAGTGGGGGGGCAGCAGGGTGACTGTGAGGAGTCTGAGCAGATGGTGGGGGCTTGGGCCAGGGTGGTGATGGCAGAGGTGATAAGAAGTGGTCAGATTCTGGATGTAGTGGGATGTAGAGCTGACAGAATTCCCTGAAGGATTAGATGGTGTGTAAGAAAGAGAGATGGCCATGTTGGGGGGTGGGAAATAATGGAGAGGAGCAGATTGGGTATTTATTAAATGTCTGCTGTGAATAGAATATCCACTGCAGCCCCAGTTCCTGGCACAGAGTGGATGCTTAGTAAAGTTTTTCTGAATGCGGAAAGGGGATGGACTGTAAAGCTGGTAGAAAACAGAAGCCTTTAGCTAAAGATAGCCCTCAGTGTGTGTTTGGTAATAGATATACTTTGTTTGGTTTACACAGGGCTTTTATTTTTTAAAAAAAATTTTTGGAGATTGTATTTATTTATTTGACAGAGAGAGAGAGAGAGACAGAGAGGGAACGCAAGCAGGGGGAGCGGGAGAGGGAGAAGGAGGCCCCCTGCTGAGCAGGGAACCCAATGTGGGGCTCGAACCCAGGACCCTGGGATTATGACCTGAGCTGAAGGCAGACACCTAACGACTGAGCCACCTAGGCGCCCCACAGAGTTGGAGTTAGTTGCCAGTGTTTAGAAGTTGGGGAATGTCCTATAAAATCCTCCTTTCTGGCTTTTGGAGAGAAGCATTCATTCCCACACAGTGAGTGACAGCTAGGTTGGGGCTGAGCCAGGTTGGGGCTGAGCCAGGTTGGGGCTGAGAGGCGCTCCTTGGCAGAGCGGGCTTGGCCCCGGGGGGCCCTGCGCTGCTCCTGGACATTCGCCGTGTCCCTGCAAGCACCCCACTGTAGGGCTCTTGTTCTAAGCCAGAGGGATTGTGAGCAGTGTCTGTAGGCTAAGCTTTGTGTTATGTAGATATGGGGTTTTTTAAACTGCAAAATATTCCTTGCTGGAAATCTTTGTTACTGGAAGCACTGCATTTGCTTTGGTGGCTGTTTTAAACTGAAATACCATGTACATATAGAAAAGTAGGTGCAGCGCACATGTAGTTTAACAATTAATTATGAGGTAAACACAGTCACCAGTCAGCTCGTGGTACAGAGTAGGGCCAACACGCAGCTGTTGCCAGGCCCTGGCTGGCCATAGCCCCTCACCTCTCCCACGCCAACCCGAAGGGTGCCAGAACTGTGTGTTTGCGCTTCTGTGTGCGTCAGGGCCGGTAACAGCAGTGGGGCTGAATTTTGCCCCTTCCCTTTTATCTAAATGGAACCTACTGCAGTTGTAGCTTTTTGAGCAGTGTTTGTGTTTGTGAGGTTCAGCCAGTGTTCTTAACGTGTCCTGCTGTCTTTGAACTTTGCATCATATCTGCAATAACAGTGGACATGGTTCGCAAGACCCTTTTCAGGGTTTAAAATCTTTCTGAGTCCTTTTTAAAAACTCAGCAAGCAGGGCACCTGGGTGGTTCAGTGGTTAAGCGTCTGCCTTCAGCTCAGGTCATGATCCCAGGGTGGGATCGACCCCCACATCGGGCTTCCTGCTCAGCGGGAAGCCTGCTTTTCCTTCTCCCACTCCCCCTGTTTGTGTTCCCTCTCTTGCTGTGTTTCTCTTCTGTCAAATAAATAAATAAAATCTTAAAAAACAAAGAAAAACCTCAGTGAACATGTGCCAAAGATTTTGTTCAACTACTAGTTCATGAGATAAACTGTAAGATACTATAACTGACTCAAATATCCAAGTACATCTAAGATGTATTTTTATTTACTGAAAAGTATTTTTCTGATATCAACAAAATCTGACAAAACTGACTTTTACATAAGTGCATGTGTTTAGGTCACTTAAAAGTAACTTTAATGCTTTTAAGTTGGAAAAAATAGAGGTACATTTCCCGGGCATCTGCTTTGTGATCCGCCATTTTTGAGGGGAGGCGGCAGTGCAGTTCTTTTGATGGCAGTGAGGTAAAGAGAATTTCTTGATCCTGCCACAGAATAAAAAGGCAGGCCATTGACTATCTTCAAAAAGGAACCCTGCCCATTTTCCTCTGCCTTTGAATTCCTGTGAAGTTGGCAGAGGGGTGGGGAGGAAGCGGTAAGCTGACCAGAAATAAAAAGCAAGGAGTCTGTGCTGTTTCCTTGACGTGATGAAGGTCCCTGTCAGGGATTTAGAAACCTGAACCAGCAGATGAAACCTGTGTCATTTGTGTTGCCGTTGCCAGAGATAGCGCCAGCTCGGCCCCTGCCCTGGCTAACAGCCGCTTTCATTGTCCGTCAACCACATCCCCTGCCTGCTTGTCAGCACACAGCGACTTCTAAACAAATACGGGGACTAGTGAGAGATGGGAATGCCTTTCTTCCCCACTCAAGGAATTTCATGTCATGGTCATTAACAGGAAATAGAGGGAGCATTCCTTTGGAAGGCATTTATCTCTGTGGGATATAAAAGTTTTGATTTAAAAAAAAAATCAAAGTTCATTTTAAAAGTATAGAATTTTCCGAGTATGTCACAGTCTTCTGATACATTCATGTAGGTTTCGAAAATTTTTGTCTTGATGTTTAGGAACGAAGAATTTGGAAAGGCAGGAATGAAACACAGCCTCTCTTTTGGGGCCATTCCAAAACTTCCATTTGTAGGCTATCAGATTGAATGAAGGTAGAGCAGAACGTCTCCTTAACTTTAACATCTCAGAGCCTTTGTCCTGGTTGGGTTTCTGGGGAAAGAAGGTAACCGACCCAGTAATAAGATAACAAGCACGTTTAAAAGTGGGAAGTGATTGAAAGCGTCTGACACCGTTGGCCGTGTTTCTTTGTGCCATTGGGCTGTTTCCATATCAGAACAGAGGTGGCTTGGTGGTGAGCACACCTGAACCGTATCTGGGCCTCCTGTCATCAGAAGCAGTTTACGGCCCTACATTGTGCGTAGGATGGAGTTCTTTACTCCTAAAATGAGTGATTTGCAGCTGTGGCTGGACACTAGAATCACAGCTTGAAATGAATGATGATGGCAGTCCCAACCCCTGAGATTCAGAGGCAAATGGTCTGAGTCCAGCCAGGGCCTGAAGAATTGTAGAGGCCTGTCGTCATGCTGGAGGGTGAGAGAACGATGATGTAGACTCCAGCTGAGCTGTAGAATACTGTTTTCTAAATGCAAGCCATCAGTGTTCCTCCTTTGCCAGGTCTGACTAGTATTACTTAAATTTTTCTTTTTTAAAGTGACTTGGTCATTTTGTGTGTACATAACAAAAAAGTACATGGATCATAAGTGTATAGCTCAGTGAATTATCATAAACTGAAAACCCCTGCAGTCAGCACCCATTCAAGAAAGAGAATTGCCAATACCCCAAGTACCCTTTCTGTCCACCCCTAGTCTCCGTCCTTCCTTTTCCAAATTAATGACTGTCTTGCTTCTAACATTATAGTAGTCATGCCTGTTTCTGAGCCTCATATATGTAAACAGGAGGTATAGGAGTATATATTCTGTGCTTGGCTTCTTTTCCATAAAATAACTTTTCCAAAATACTTGGGTACTAGGTGGTCTGTGGGACGGTGTGTGAGATTAATCAGGATTGTTGCACGTAGCACGCCCATACCTGGTGTGTATATACCTTAAGGGTATATATGTTCCAGGAGTTCCAGGAATATAAGGTATCCATGTTTTCAACTTTAGGAGATGATACCATGTTGTGTCTAAAGTATTTGTATCAGTTTACACCTCTATTTGCAGTGGAAATCTTCCTGCTCTTCTACATCCTCATAAGCTCACATGGTTAGCTTTTAACTGTAGGTTGTAGAACAGTATTTCATTGCTTTTTTCTTTTTTTCTTTTAGTTTGGCAAGTTTCAAATGTACAAAAAGGAGTCAAGTGATGACCTTCCCTCCTGGTCCCATCACCAGGCTTCAGCTCATACTTAATCTTGATTGATCTATAGCCCCCATCATTCCCCTTCCAGGTCCTTTGAAGTTAATTGCAGACCTACTTTTTCATCCATAAATATTTCCACATGCATCTCTACAAAATGAGGACTTAAAGAAAACCCCACTGTACCACTGTCATGCCTAGAAAAAATGAACAATATATTCCTTGATGTCATCAATTAACTACTTAGTGTTCAGATTTCCAGTTGTCCCGTGTTAGTGTGTTTTTTCTTTTTTGAAAATTTTTTGAATTATTATTTGAATCAGGATACAAATAAGGGTCTGTATGATAGACCCTTATTTGGTTGATATGTGTCTTTATATCTTTTTAACTATGGGTTTCCCTTACATTTCTGTTTTTTCCTTTGGGCAAAGCATAAATTAGATGGAAACTAGGCTCACACCCAGGGGCTGGCAGAAAGGGACTCCTGAGATCAGTAGGCACATGTTACCTGAAGGGGAAAGGACAGAGCCAAGTGCTGTGGGAAAGGTTGTCAGCCACTGGGGCCCTCTGGTGTGGTGTGGTGTGGCGTGGTGGGAAGAAGCTGGTATCAGAGCCATAGACTTGGACTCTAGTCTGGGGTCTACTGTGAGGAAGGAAAGGACCCTTGACCCCATCTCTTAGAGCTGACCTCCCTCTGTCAAATCTGTAAAAGGACATTGGAGTGCTGACTCTGGTTGTTTCACAGGGCTGGGTTGGGATGTCCTGGCCCCTCCTCTCGTCCTCACGATTCCAGTGTAGGATGAAATGAGGCAGTGACACGTGTGCCCTCTGTAGACCGGGTGGGAAGGCCACTTACGCAGGCCGCCACAGTTAGAAGTTTATAGTGTGCTCCTCCTGGTGTGACCTGCAGCTTTCCCTAAATGTAGGGACTCCTTCTGGATGCATCTTCAACTAGTTTGACTCAAGGATGTTTCCCTCCTTGCCTCTGGATTGATGGCAAGTACAGTGATTGAAAATGATTTTCTTGGGGCGCCTGGGTGGCTCAGTGTGGTTAAGCCTCTGCCTTCGGCTTAGGTCATGATCCCAGGGTCCTGGGATCGAGCCCTGCGTCTTGGGCTCCCTGCTCAGTGGGAAGCCTGCTTCTCCCTCTCCCTCTGCCTGCTGCTCTGCCTGCTTCTGCTCTCTCTCGCTGTCAAATAAATAAATAAAAATATTTTTAAAAAAAGAATGATTTTCTTTTGGTGTAGAATCCTTGGAAAACAGATTTATTGGCTTACTTACCTGTAATACTTATGTGGTTTTGGAGAAAAGCATTTTGTGTCTCTTGACACCGAGACTTTGGGAATTTGGGAGAGCTTGTATGTGCACATGTGTTTTCAGAGATGCGGTGTTCAGTGGTATACAGTTGTTTACTTGTTGTAAGGAAACCTTTACTTACTGTTAATTATCATTGCTTTGTTAGACAAACCCAATCTTCTTTTTGTTATTTTAGCATATTATTAAAGCGTAATATATACGTATGGGTGTGTACACACACACACACAAAAAACCACAGTCATAGATGTTTAGCTCAATGAGTTTTCATAAAGTCAACACACTCATGTAACCAGCACTGAGATCAAGAGACACATTAGAACTTGAGAAGCTCCTTAGAAAAGCACTCCAGAAGCTTCTTGTGCCCCCTTCAGTCACTCCTCCCTGTCCCCCTGCACCAGTGAGCAGGGACATGCCTGTGTTTACTTTGGAGGAGTCAGAAAGGTTTGATCCAGACTAGACCTCGGTTTTAGGGTTGGGGGTATTATGGTGGACCCGGGCTGTTGCATCACCTGGCAACCTCCTTAGAGAGCTCATTACAGAGAATGTGCGGAAGTATCTGTAGACATATTTCTTGGGTACTAGATGTTCTGCCTGGTGACACCTCACACCCCCTCAAGTAACTTCCTCCATTCATTCACTTATGTGTGTGGCTGTTGTTGACAGTCTAGCAGAGGGAGAGTTGGGTTTCCTGAGTGCCAGCAGTCCCATGTATGAGTGCTGGGTAGGAGGCACAGGTTGCCATGGGAGTCATCTGGAGGGTAAGGAAGAAGGTGTGTCAGGCAGGCTTTCTAGAAGGAGTAGGTATGTGGGGGTGCCTGGATGGAACAGTCTTTTAAGTGTCTGCCTTCAGCTCAGGTCATGATTCTGGGGTCATGGGATCAAGCCCCACTGCTTCTCCCTCTCCCTCTGCCTGCTGCTCCCCCTGCTTGTGTTTTCTCTGTCTGTCAAATTAAAAAATAAATAAATAAATAAAGGAGTAGGTATTTGAACTGGGGAGTTGGCAAAGCCAAAAAGGAGGGAAGTACTTCAGGCAGTGAAAACATTTAATAAAAAGGCACTGAGATCTTGTTCTAAAAATTAATTTGCTGCAACTCCTGGGTTGCTTAGTCAGTTAAGCCACTGCCTTTGGCTCAGGTCATGATCCCAGGATCCTGGGATCAAGTCCTACATGGGGCTCCTTGCTCAGCAGGGAGCCTGCTTCTCTCTCCACCTCTGCCTGCCTCTCTGCCTGCTTGTGCATGCTCTCCCTCTCTCTCTCTCCCCCTGACAAATAAATTAAAAAAATAAAAAAAAATCAATTTGCTAATAGTTCTTAGTTTGTCTGACAACATTTATCTAACAGCTAATGTGCTTGATGTTTAGAACAAGGAGAGACATTTGCCTTCACTGTTAATATTCTAATCTGAAAATTGTGCTTTATTATTGAGGGTTTGCTTTGGAAATTGTGGCCTTGGAAAACTTGTAAAACAGCCAACCCATTGCAAATATGGAATGACAAACTGGGTCTTTCTTTGGGTGTGCCCTGAGGGTCAGCCAAAGGCCTGGGGTACCAGGCAGGTCACATATCACTCGCTGTTGGCACGGACCTCTAATTATACCTAGCTTAGGCCTGATTGTGTCACAAGGATGTGGGTAGTTATTCCATTGGTTTTAAATTTTTTTCAAGAGTCAAAATTGGCAGGAAATGAGGGCATAGGAGGCTGCTGCTCTAGTGGAGTAGAAGGGTTTGGGTTCAGAGACTGGGTTAGAGATGAAAGCTGAATTTCATCCCCGTGGAGGTGTAGCCAGTGTCAGAAACAACTTTGAGAATGCTAGCTTGTCTCTGTAGTTCTAGATTTGAACCTAGAAAATCCTTTTGGAAAGTTGAAATACAATTTTTTCCACATTCTGAAGAACTCCTCCAGGTTACGTTTATGTCTGCAGTGTTTTTCTACCCAGAGTGATACCCTTGAGTGGGCATTAGTAAGGCTGAGTTGTCGGTCTTGGTGACACGGAAGTTTTGTGGCTAAAAAGGCTATTGAGTAAGGAGAGAGAATGTGAATATGTGAGAGAGAATTGTGCTTCACCAGGGCTCACCTGCCATCTCTTCCAGGGCTGCGGATAAAGGAGACCAAGGAGGTTTATGAAGGCGAAGTCACAGAGCTGACTCCATGTGAGACAGAGAACCCCATGGGAGGGTATGGCAAAACCATTAGCCATGTGATCATAGGACTTAAAACAGCCAAAGGAACCAAACAGTTGAAAGTGAGTATCTGTGTGTGGCCTTGTTCAAGTGATGTAACCTCTCTGTGTCTCACTTTTCTCTGTATGGTCTGGGTGATCATACGTCAGAGGGCTGTTTGGGAATGTTACGTGTATTAAGCACTACCTAGAACAGGGTGAGTACACAAGAAGACCCAGTCAGGATAGCTCTTACTTTTCTCATTGAGTCCTAGGACGCAGTAAGTTAAATCCTAGGACGCAGTAAGTTAAAACGTGAGTTGTGTGGCTAGTCGTGTCTGCCTTTTGCCATCCTGTATTCCATAATCTGACCATGTGTCAAAGGCCCTGGCCCTGTCTCTGAACCTGCAGATTAATGTTCATGCTCACAGAAAGAAGCAGCATTGAGTCATCTGGTAAGAGTTAGAACAGATGCTGGATGGACATCCCAAGGGACCAAACACAGAATTCTGACTGCAGTACCTTTTATGTGTCAGGGCCTAGAAACTTTAGTGGCCTCAGTTGACTCTGCTCAGCCAGGGCTTTGTGGAGAAGCCATAGTGGTGGCGGTGTGGGAAACCCTCCATCACCCTCCTCAGACACTTGTCCTGTCAGCCTTGGGTATAGGGGTGCCCAGTGAGGGGAGGAGTGTGGTTTGGAGTGTGTGGCAAAGTCTGAAAGGGAGACCAGGCTGTGCTGCTGACACCAGTGTGGCTTTTGGCAAGCGACTTAATCTCTGAGCAGTAGTTTCTTTATCCATTAAATGGGGATAATGATTGCCTATCTTGTAGAGTTCTTAGAAGGATATAGAAGTTGTAGCTTTGGGGTAGCGCCTAGTTATCTGAGAAGTGGTAACTCTTGATGTTATTGTGAGAGCCTTCAGTTAGAGAAACACCACAATTGGGATTGTAGGCTTTGCCTTATATATCTATTTATTTATTTTTAAAAAGATTTTACTTATTTATTTGACGGACAGAGATCACAAGTAGGCAGAGAGGCAGGCAGAGAGAGAGGGGGATGCAGACTTCCTGTTGAGCAGAGAGCCCGATGTGGGGCTTGATCCCAGAACCCTGAGATCATGACCCGAGCCGAAGGCAGAGGCTCAACCCACTGAGCCACCCAGACACCCCTAGGCTTTGCCTTATTTATAATAAACAATATCATAATAATTATAATAGCATCTCAGCTCTTATTTGCTGGGTGTGCCAGGCCCAGGCTAAGTGCTTTAACAGATATTTCGTCTGCTGTCATGTCTAGCTTTCTACATGTACGTGTGCCGTGTGTGTAATTTCCCTCATGTTCCAGATGAAGGGAGAACCGAGGCCTCATCAGGAGGTTAAGCGCTTATCCTAGGCTTGCACAGCTGCTTAAGTGGCAGAGCGGACTGTCCGAGTCTCAGCCGTTCTGCTGTCCACCCTCCAACTTGCTGGGGGACCTTTGGGAGTCAGTCGAGCTCTCTGGACCTCCGTTTGCCCCTCTGCGAACTATGGTAGATTGACCATATAATTTCTCCATCTTCACTCTCCTTTTTTTATGTTTTTTTATGGATTTTATGGTTCTTTGATTCTTTAAGGTGGTTTCTTGGTCACTGCTTTATGGAGATCATAAAAATGTCACTTCTTCAGAGGGTCATTTTTCTTTTTCCTAACAGGGTTTCCATCTCAGGAGCTTGCCTCTGCAAATATCTCTTTTAAACCTCCCCCTCATCTCTCCCATTCTGTATTAATTAGATTTCTTGGTAGGATCTGCCGCTTCTCCAGTAATTACATCTTCAGTCAATTCATTTGGGAAATTAACCGATATTAAAATGCTTGAGGAAAAAAAAAGGAATACTCCCCAGTGTAGGAGAGCTGAAGTAAGGCATGCAGTTTACATTCCAGCTCCCCACCGGGCTGCTTTGCACACTTTCTTCAAGAAGATAACCTAAGGGAGAAAACAAATTTTTCTTTCTTCCCAAATGAGTACTTCTAGCTACTTTGAGTGTATGTACAAGGTATTTGGACAAACGGAGCTCAGATCCTTGGTGTAGGTATTGAATTGCAAAGGAGAATGATCATACTTGCCATCATTATTGTGCGCCTCGCTCGTGCCAGGCCCTGCAATAGGGGCTTACCAAGCGCTGTTCTCATGCTCTAGGAGGCTGCCGGGCCCTACCCTGCCAATGACATAGAGCCCCAGGTTTATTCTTGTGATTGCTGTCTCTAACAGCTTTACTGAGTTTTAATTTTAAATGAAATTCACCCATCTGGAGCATACAACTCTAGGAATTTTAGTCTATTTACATAATGGTACAGGTAGCACCACGGTCCAATTTTATTTTATTTATTTTTTTTTTTTTCAATTTTAGAACATTTTCATCACCCCGAAAGAAACCTCCTGCCTGGTGACAGTAGCACCCATTCCCACCCACATGCCCTGCAACCACTGATCACTTTCTGTTTGTATGTATTTGTCTTTTCTGAACATTTCAGTATCAACGGAATCATACAGCATGTGTTCTTTTGTGTCTGGCTTCTTTCACTGAGTCCTGAGTTTTTACTCTTTAATTTTGTTTGAGACAAAGCCCTAGTCTTTTTCACATTATAAAAATAAAGTTTGAGAAAAACAGCTCTCCTTGAAGTTTAATGGAAACTTATGTTCAAATCCTGAGTCCTGACAAAAGATGCTGTTTTAGAATATTGAACATGAAGGGTAGCCTGAATTTGGACAACCAGAAGAAAAGCTGTGGTCAAAATATGCTTCCCTCCTTTCCTGGAGGTGTAAGCAGGCAGGCCCTGGGGAGCAGACAGAGATTTGGATCAGAAGGTTTGCTTTGTGTTTCCCTCTGGATGTTTACACCTGGGTGCTGTTGTACACATGAGGAAACTGAGGCTCAGAGAGCCTTGTCCAAAATCAGAGAACCACCAAGTGCCAGCCACGAAGAGCAAGCAGGTTCCAGTAGGTGCTTCACATGCGGGAAGTTCTACCCCCACCCGAGGTGAGGAGGAGAGGAGCTGAAGTAGGGAGCACAATCTCAAAAGGGGTCATAGGGCCTGTGATCACCCAGACAGTGCGGACCTCACCTGAAAGCAATCAGAGCCATATTTGTCAGTTTGCAACCTCAGGAGTAAGAGGAAGGAGGATAACGGGTCTCTCCTCGTGTTCCCCTTGTGTGCACTCACTCTCCTGCTGTCTCTAGGACACACATCCCCAAAGCCAGTTGTCTCATACATACACACACACGCACATATCCACAGATGCACACATGTACCCCACCCCTGCACAGATACACTTTGTCCATAGTCATCAGCTACCTCAAGTCTCTTATGGAGAGGGGCCTTACAGCATGTCAGAAGTAGATACTGTATGTATTACAGTTCCCTGAGTTAAATGTATTTGGGTTTGTTTTGTTTTTTTTCTTTTAAGCTGGACCCCAGCATTTTTGAAAGTTTGCAGAAAGAAAGGGTAGAGGCTGGAGATGTGATCTATATTGAAGCCAACAGCGGGGCCGTGAAGGTAACGTCACTCCTGGTTCGCATGAGGAGGCCTAGGTGATGGGGGGTGGGGGGGTGGGGGTGCCGTCTTCAGGGGGTATGGGGTGCGGGGAGGGGCTGGCGTCTGGTGGGGGTGCTGAGGGAAGGTCAGCAGTTGCCCCTCCATGTTGAATAAAGTTTGCTTTCCCTTTATCTTCATTCTTTAACCTTCTCATGATTAAAACAGACAGTCTGTTCGAAAAATACTAAAGCCTGTTTAGAGGGGGAGTACCGGCTGAGAAAGCAGAACAACTGTAGTCATTTTCAAATTGAAGTGTGCAGTGTGTTTAATCTTCCTTTTATCTCTTTGGTATTTTCTTCTCAAGATATATGCATGTGGAAAGGAATGCTGCATTAGTTGGCATTCTTTTTATATCTGATTTTCAGTGTCCTGTACAGTGTTCCTCACTGTTTAATGGATGAGCATAATACTTCATATCATACGATAAATCACCCACCTACAAAAGAGTCTGAACGGCTCCCTCCGTCTCCAGTTAATCTACTGGATTTGCCCTTTATCAGGAATTGCATACAGTTAAAAGAAAGAGAGTGGGGGAAAAGATTCTTGGGGAAAGTATCGGGTGTTTTTCAACTGGGTTTTTGGAACCCAGTGATGAGCAGATAGCTTCCTTCTCTTGGCAGCCGGGGCGTGGGGTGCACTTGGAGTTTGTCAAGTAGGCTGTCAGGCCCGTGGCTGGGAACGGAGACTTTTATCTCACTTAGCGCTTTGCCATTTGGGGACTTGGCAGCCACCGCTCACCGGGCACTCAGGTTTCTTTCTTTCTGCAGAGGCAGGGCAGGTGTGATACCTACGCCACCGAATTCGACCTTGAAGCTGAAGAGTATGTCCCCTTGCCAAAGGGGGATGTGCACAAGAAGAAAGAAATCATCCAGGATGTGACCTTGCACGACTTGGATGTGGCCAACGCACGGCCGCAGGTACCGCTTTGAGGCCGGCGTGACCTGGTGCACGAGCCCTTTTGTGCGCGCGCGGAAGCTCTGGGAATGAATTGTCAGTCTTGCTGCCGTTTCTTAGGGCAGACGGTCCTTTTCTATCTGTAATGTTCAGCAATTAACATCGACATGAGCTACGAGGGACTCCTTTGTTCCAATTCAAATGCTCTAGTCACAGATGATTTCATGTGTATTGTTTCTTACCCAGCCAAGCCTCTGGCCCTGCACTAGCCAGCTTCTTCCGTGGCTTCCCTCCAGCAAGCGGGCTCGTGCCTGGGATTCTCTGGGTGTTAATGGGGGAGGGCAGGAGTGTTCTCTGAGCCCTTTGCAGGATTTCTGAAAGCCTGACAAAGCTGTGTCTTTCCCCCTGCTTAGCAAATCTTCAGTGTCTTAGCTTAGAGCAGGAGTTGTGCCTGCTCCTCATGCCAACTGGATGGGTCCTTATGCCTTGACTAGTAGAATGTGGGGCAAGTACAGTATGACTATGACGTCTCTGCGAGATGTATGATTGTAAAACTGCAGCTCTCCTCTGCTGCTAGTCCTTCAGTGTGATTTCCTCTTCATCCTTAAAGAGTCCATCTCTGCACTAGCTGGGAATAGGCTTTCTAACCGAAAAGTTGATTCCTGGGTGTTTTGCCGCTTAGAGCCCTGGCCAGAGGATTGCTGAAGAATCATTTTGGAGACAACCGGTCCCTCCGTGTGTGGAACTGCTGTCCCCAAGCCAGCTTCCCAGGAGCCTTCACCTTGGTTAGAGTGTTTGACCAAGAGTTGGAATTCAGGGATTGTGTCCCTCCGACGCTAGTGAGCTCGGCCGTTTAGTCGCTTGGTCTTCCTGGGTTTTGTGTGATTTAGGGCGCTCTGGTTTTGAGTCTCCTCCTCTGTGAAGCGGGCCTAATGGTTCTACCCTGTGGCATCACATGTTGCAGGTTCTCAGGAAACACTCACTACATTCACAGCTGAGCAGTGAGCACCTCCACCTCTGTCCCCGGGCCTGGCCAGAATGCACTGCCAAAATGCTAGGCAGGTGACAGAACAGCCCCTCTTCTTGTGGCCCACACTGGGAGGGGCTGGTGGGAGGGCGAGGTGGGTGGTGAGCGTGTTAGCAGCCGGCTGTCCTGCAGGGTCAGCTTCCCGACCACGCAGCTCTAGGCCAGGACTCACCGAAAGTGACTGTGCAGTCGAGTCTAGAGAGGGGAAGCGTGGGCACACAGATGAGTTGCTTCCCGCAACAGTCCATTCGTCCCCTTGGGAACCAGAGCATCGGCAGAGGGTAGGCGTTGGATGCCCCATGAGGGCGTTTGACCTGAGCTCTGATGGGTGACTGGAGCTTCCCAGAAGAGAGACCGTGCTTCCTGGCAGGCGGACTTGAATGCAGAAGCACTGAATCGTACAAGAGCAGGGGTGTTGAGAGAAGGGTATGGTCCTGTGTGCTAATCAGGGAATTCGGGATCTGAAAAGGATACGGGCTGGAGAAGGAGATTGGGGCAGGCCTCATAGAGCTGGGACTTCCCATGAAGAAATTGTGCTCCTTCTTGCAGGCCAAGGGAAGCCTCTTAAAAATTCCTGTGTGTTTAGAAGCTCCTCACGCTTTGCCGTGAGGTTGTCTGGGGCCTCCACACCCAGGAGCCCGTGTCCGGTTGACATTGGGAAGCAGTGTGGTGATGGTGGCAGTGAAACTTCTGTAGCTGCCTCAGAAAGCAGGACTGACTCTGTGAGTCTTCTATTTTGCAGGGGGGACAAGACATCCTGTCTATGATGGGCCAGCTAATGAAGCCGAAGAAGACAGAAATCACGGGTAAGAGAAATAGCAAGGCCTGTGAGCAAAAACCAGAACCTAGGGCCCTGGATTCTGATGTACTGTGTAAGGCTTTTCCGGACCTGAGGAAATGCCTGGGACCGGTTCTTTCTTCCTTGTCATTCGGAGCCTGAGTTCCCCCTTGCTGTCTGCGGCTGCTATAGGCTGCTCTCAGTAGAGCATAGCGTATGCCCTCTGGCCCGGATGCTGGCACACCCTCTTGAGTGCATTCAGTATCCTCGCTCTCTTCTTTGAAGATGGAGGCCGTGGCAATCTCTGGTCCCTTTGAGGTCCTGGAAACGGGGATGGTGTCACTCCGGCTGTGCAGGATGGCTCCTGCCAGGCACTCCCAAGCACAGCAGGCCCCATGGCCTCCGTCCCAGGTCCCCTCACCCTGCAGCTGCAAGGCCGCTGGCAGCCTGTCCGGCTCGGCTGCCTGGGCACCTCCCAGAGCCTGGCAGGAATGTTGCTGCTTCCTTGTGGACCTTGAGTGTACCCTGCTTCTCTTCCCAACTGCAACATCTGTCTTTTTTCGAAGCCCCACCTATAGCTCTGTCACTTTAAAATGTGAGACATTAAAGCCTCTGTTGTCTGTTCCGTGTGAGGCAGTGGCGTGATCTGAGACCTTTCTAGTAGAGTTGCCAAGAGCAGTTTCTGTGTTTCCACCATGACCTCTTTTGTGCATCCCAGCCTCCTGGCTTCGGTGGGAGATGCAGCAGCAGGTCTTTGTGCTCTGTGTTTCTGAGCAGCTCCCTCTCGTGGAAGTGCAGGGGCCCGCTCGGAGAACGAGAAAGGTGACCTTAGCTGACCTCATGTAACTCTTGAGACAACCATCCCCCTAGAGCTCTGAGGTTGGACCTTTCCTCAAAACCTGCATTCCTCACAGGCTTCTTTCTGGAAGGGATTCTGTGCGCACCTCATTCCTCCATCTAGGCACTTGATTGAAAGTTAATTAACCTAAGCTTTGTCCTACAGGGCCAAAAGAGTCATTTGCTGAGTGCAGAATAGGACAATTTACATATGAAAACTCATTTCACGCAGGGCTCCCCAACTTCTGTGTCTCTGGGATGTGGCAGGGCCCTGGGTGGGCGGGTGTGAGTAATAAGGCAAAGTGGAGAGTGACCAGGGGACGCACACCTCTGCGAAGACACGCAAAACTGTAAAAGCCATTTGCGGGCTTAACAACCTGTTGGCAAGGGAGGCTGCCAGTTCTGTGACTTCTCCGGGGTGACTATTCTCATTTTCAGATCATGACACTGAAGTGGGGATGTAACCTGCCTGGGGTCATATAGTTAGCAGTTAAAGTGGGCCCCCCACTTGGCTTTGGATCAGATTGGGCTGGGGGAAGAGGAGAAGAGGTGACTGCTTCCCCACCTGACCTTGCCTGTGTCTTCTTACTGTCTCCTAGACAAACTTCGAGGGGAGATCAACAAGGTGGTGAATAAGTACATTGATCAGGGCATCGCCGAGCTGGTTCCAGGCGTACTCTTTGTTGATGAGGTCCACATGCTGGACATCGAGTGCTTCACCTACCTGCACCGGGCCCTGGAATCTTCTATTGCCCCCATCGTCATCTTTGCATCCAACCGAGGCAACTGTGTCATCAGGTAGGGTGGCTCCCTGCTGGCTGTGGGGCTTTTCCGCCTTCCATCTGGATTCATGTTTTCCTCTGGGATCACTTTCAACCCATAATGTCATGAGTCAAGATGGAGGTGAAGGGAGATCATGTTAATTCTGAGAGCAACCCGCCAAAGTGGCTTGTCTTCACAGGCAGTTCATGCATCAGCCACGTTCCATCATGGCCACCAAAGGCAACAGTAACCTGTTAACTAAATATGAGGGCCTCCTGCATGGTTTCTGGGGTTACAGTGTGGTGTGATTTGGTCATTCCGTTGGAATGAGCAAAGGCAAGGTCAACAGGCTGGCCTAGAGTGACCTTACGTATGTGAATTTCTATCCTCATACTAGCTCTCGGGGGTAAGTATTCGTGGCTTTGTGTTTTAGATGAAGAAACAGAATGGCAGAATAACTCCTGATCATAAAGATCGGCTGAGGACCTGGAGCCTTCTGATAATGAAAGCAATAACAAAACCAGGATTTTCTCTCTGTCCCAGACCTTCCTGGAGCCACACTGGTGCCTGCCCCTTCCCCCACCAGTACCCCCCCTTAAGCCTGCCTTTGGGAAGGATAGATGTTGAGGCCTGGAAGGCACATGCCTGCATGATGCTCAAGGTCAGAGGACTTTCTGGAGATTCTTTTTCTCCTTAGTACTCTGCAAACAAGCAGGTGAGCCCCAGACAACACACCATCTTCCGAGCTCTCAAGGGCCCCGTCCTTGGTAGTTTTCTCGCTCTTCTGATTTTTTGTGCTCCTGTTTGAATGCTGGGGCCTGGTCCCGACAGTGCTGGGGCATGAAGCGGGGTGGCGAGAAGCCCTTTTCAAGCCTGCCAGGGAGCAGTGTAGAACAGAGCCCTGTTCTACACTGGGCGCTCCTGGCAGTAGGGGTGGTAGGAATCTAGAAAGAGACCCCAAGGCGCATGGGTATCAGCACAGAGCTGGAGTCAGACCAAGTTAGGAACCCAAATTGCTGATTCACCTAGACAGGCCTCTGAATGATGGTGGGTCGTATCCAGGACTTTAGCTGGCTCTTGACAGGGCTTTGTCTCCGTTGATTGTTCCAGAACTGTGCTGCTGGCTCAGGGGCAGCTCACCTCTCAGGTGATCGCTCTGGCACAGAATTAGGATTTGCTTACATGGTTCAAGTTCATGTGGAAGCAGCTTGTAGTCACTCTGAATTCCTGTATTGGTGTCTTGACAAGACCATCATCCCAGGTGTTTTCTGCGTTCTTGGGGAGAAGGCAGCTTGTTCCAGGGCCAGGCCAGCCGTTGGTGAGAGGAGCTGGCTGCCTGGGCAGCCTCTGGAATCCTGGTTTGTGGCCTGGCTCCTCGCGAGCCTGGCACCCCTGTCGCATAGACCCTGTAGCTTTGCTGGACTTGTGCTTGCTTTGGTCAGGCCCCGCTTCAGTCTGAAGTTGATGAAAGGCTCAGCCTGGGCCGATGGCGCCCCCTGCTGGGGAGGTCTGCTAACAGGCTCCTCTGTCTCACAGCAGATCCCCCAGCCCAGCAGATGCCCATGGAGCCTGGCATCTTCTGACAGGAGCAGACTCTTAGGACTCAGAGTACCTTCTCTCAGACCCGTCCCACCCAGGACAAAGTCCCAGGAAGGTAGTTCTGAACTCAGGACATGCTCAGTGGGGATGGAGCTCTGGTCAGCCTGAAACCTGGGAAACTGGCCCCAGCGTCCCCAGACAGAGTTCACTGAGGGCTGCTGGGGGCTCTGGCTGCCCACGGCTGCCAGACTGCAGTCACCCTAGTGGGAGGAAGGTGCTCAGAGTGGCGCTTTCTGCAGCTCTGCTGAAGCAACCAGAATAGGGGCGTCTGCTCTAGATGAGGGTTTTGGTGCAAAACCCTGGGGCTGGTAGGGATTCTGTTGTAGTGCTGAGAATGATGTGCAGTTAGCAACAGTAGAAATAAGAGCCAGCATATACTGAGTTGTTCCTTCTTTGCACCTTTTTTTTTTTTTAATTTGACAGAGATCACAAGCAGGCAGAATAGCAGGCAGATGAAGGGGGAGGGGGGATCTAGCTCCCTGCTGAGCAGAGAGGCTGATGCGGGGCTTGATCCCAGGACCCTGGGATCATGACCTGAGCCGAAGGCAGAGGCTTTAACCCACTGAGCCACCCAGGCACCCCATTCTTTGCACCTTCTGTGCACACTGCTGGTCACACTTCAACTTACTGAGGAAGGCACCGGTGTTCTCACTGTTCAGATGAGGATACCGAGGCTCCACCATGATGGGGGACTTGGCCAAGGTCATACAGCTCAGCAGTAAGGCTGGGATTTGAATCTAGGGTGTTGGACTTCAGAGCCAATGCTTCCAACAAGATGTGAAGTGATGACATTTCTGGAATATTGGCACAGTTTGGGCAACACTGACTTGCTTCCCGATAGACTTTATTTCTGGAGGGAACTGTTGACCTTCCTTGCCCTTCAAAACTATGTCTGACCTTCAGAGCTCGAAAGGAAAGGGAAGAGGAGGGAGGGAGCTGCCTGTAACTGAGGGCTTCCTCTGTGCCTAAAACGGTGCACAGCACTCTACATAGGTTACCCCCTGCAATCTCAAGCATCCTGACGATTCTGTAGGCAGGTGACCTTATTTCCAGGGAGGTGGAAATAAGGTCACACAGGAGGTGACGTGAAAGGGCCCCAAGTCTGAGGTTCGGCTGGCTCCAAAGCTCCTGCCGCCCCTGTTCTCCTGCACTGTTTCTTGATGGTGTGGGGGGTGGAGGGGAGTTGAGCTGGTGCAGGTCGCTGGCGCCACCATCAGGGAATGGCTGTGAAAGTGCAAACTGCCCCCTCTTCCTCTAGGTCTTGTCTCCTTGTGCACAGGAGGGGGGAGCCATTCCTGCAGGAGCACCTTGAGGCCTCAGGCTCCTCCTGGGCACCCCTGGGCGCCCTCCCTTGCCGCCCTAAGAAGGCCCTTCTGTGCCAGGATCCTCAGCCATTAAATGAGAGCCCGGCCTTGGTCCCAGCTCCCCAGACTTGGGAGGTCTTCTTCTCTTGTGGGGAATAGCTCCCGGGGTTAAGGAGTCTTTGCAGGAGTTTCTCTCCGTAAGTCACGGTGTTGCACCAAAGAGCAAAACTTAAGAAACAGTATGGTCTCCACTCAGTGTGTTCCTGAGGCAAAAGATGATACATTTGAAGAAAACAGCTTAATGGACATAGAAGTCACATACAGTATGATTCACCCATCTAAAGTGTACAGTTCAGGGGTTTTTTTGTTTAGTCACAAAGTTGTCCAGACATCACCACTATCCATTTTAGAACATTTTTGTCACCCCAGAAAGAAATCCTTCACCCACCAACAGTGATCCTGCTGCCACGCCTCACCCCCAGCTGATTTCCCCCATGCTCCCTCCCCACGGCCCCCAGCAACCATTCATCTAGTTTATGCATTTGCCTTCTCCGGACAGTTCGTATGAACAGCACCGCACACCCTGTGCTCTTTGGTGCCTGGCTTCTTTCATGGAGCATAGTGTTTTCAAGGTCTGTCCGTGCCGTAACCCGTGTCAGCCTTTGTGGGTTTTTAAGGCTACGTAGTATTCCAAAATGGAACTTTTAGTCGCACATTGACCATTTTGTTAGTTGATGGACATTGGGTGATTGGGTTGTTTCACTCTGTGGCTGTTATGAATACTCTTGCCTGAACATCTGTGTACAACTTTTTATGTAGACTTCGGTTTTAATTTTTCTTGGGGACATACCTATCATTAGAATTATTGGGTTAGATGGGAACTCCTTTTAACCTCTCAAGGAACAGCCAGACTGTTTTCCACAGTAGCTGCACTGTTCTTGCCAGCAGTGTCTGAGGGGTTCGGTTTCTCCGCATCCTAGACAACACTTAGTACGGTCTTTTACAGTCTGGCCTTCCAAGCCGTGTGATGTGGTGATCCACTGTAGTTTTGACTGGCATCTGGCTGTTGAGTTTGAGCATCTTTTCATGTATTTTCAGCCATTAGCATATCTTCTTGGGAGAATTGTCTGTTACTATCATTTGCCCATTCATTTTTTGTTATTCGGGTTGTCTTTTTATTAGCGAATTCTTTGTGTATTCTGGATACTAGACCTGTAGTAGATGTATGATTTGCAAATATATCCTCCCATCCTGTGGGTGGTTTTTTCAGTTTCTTGATAGTGCCTTTAAGTTTTGATGCAGTCCAGTTTTTCTGTTATTTCTTTGGATGTTTGTGTGTTTTGGTCTCATATCTGAGAAACCTTCTAAGGTCACGGATACTTAGATCTGTGATCTCCTCTAAGAGTTCTGTAGTTTTAGCCCTTACATTTAGGTTAGTGATCATTTGTGTCAGTTTTGTGTGTAGTATAAGAGGTGTGTCCAGCTTCACTCCTTTGCATGTAGATGTCTGGCTGTCTCGGGACCACTTGTTCGTCACTGAATCTCCCTGACAGCCTCCTCAGAAAAGCAAATGGTTTCCTTCTAGAAGCTCCCTGCCCGGGTCTGCTGTGTCTCCTTTCATCAGAAAAGCTTTGTGGTGTCTGTGTCCCTGCAGCCGCAGGGTCATGTAAAGCAGCAGTCAGGCAGTGATTCTCCGCTGGCGACATTCTGACTTGTCACAACTGTGGATGTTGCTGCTTCTGGTGGGTTGAGGCCAGAGAGGCCGCTGAATATCCTGGACAGTGCACAGGAGCAGCCCCTACAAAATTAATTGGTCTACAATGTCCGCAGCGTCAGCGGGTGAGCCCTGAGTTGTAGTCGTAAGATAAAGGCATTCACAGAGGAGTCAACCCTTTGCACCTGTAGGTGTAGCTGTAGGATACATTTCTAGATGTGCGGTGACCTTGTTCTGCAGACAGGCCATGTTGGAGTCCCAGGAGAATTAAGCCTGTGACATCGCAGCACAAAACTGCATCTATGGAAGAGGCATAGCATTAACGCAGTCTGAGCAATTGTCAGATGGCCTGTTGGGCTGACACCAGAGCTGGAAAGGAGCCTCTGGGTACAAGAACGAATCTGCAGTTTTAACCAAAATGTAATTATTACAGTTTATTATTGGTGATATGACAATTACGGCAGCCTCATCAGGCAGTGAGGGCTCTGCACCGAGAGCTCCTTCTGGGCTCACCACCCACGCAGGCAGCACTGGGAGAGAGGCGCTTCCGTTCCCTCGCCCACTTAGCAAGTGATGTGACAGACCCTTTTGTGGGACTTTTGCAGAAAAGAATCCCAGAAACCATTTTTTACTAATATGTCTCCTAAAAGAAACTTTGTACCTAATATTCAGAGCTTGGACAAATGTATCAGCTTTAATTCCTGAAGAATGCTTGGCGCTCTTTTTTTTTTTTTCCCCCAAAGACTTTTCTTATTTATTTGACAGAGAGAGAGCATAAGTAGGCAGAGAGGCAGGCAGAGGGAGAGGGAGAAGCAGCCTCTCACTGAGCAGAGAGCCCGATACGGGGCTGAATCCCAGGACCCTGGGATCATGACCTGAGCCGAAGGCAGAGGCTGAACCAACTTAGTTCAGTGCCCTGCTTGGCACTCTTTAAGTGGAACTTTTTGCTTAAATTTTTAGTTTTGTGGATTCAAAACCATGAGAATTTTTTCTTTTTCTTGTTTTTTTCCTTGCATAAAAAAGCGAATATCAAATTAAATTTAAAGAAGAAAATCAGAAATTATCTGGGGAAAAAAAAAAAAAAAAACTGGAGCAGATCAGCTCCAGAAAAAGAGTCTTGGTGAATGACTTTATTGGAAAGGTTGGAGAAAAATAAAGATGCCCTTTAGCTTAAGAATTTGCAGGTTAAGGCACCTGGGTGGCTCAGTTCGTTGAGCGTCTTTCGGCTTGGGTCATGAACCCAGGGTCCTGGGATCGAGCCCCCCATCAGGCTCCCTGCTCAGTGGAGAGTCTGCTTTTCCCTCTCCCTCTGCTGCTCCCCCTGCTTGTGCGCTCTCTTCGTGCACTCTCTCTCCCTCTTTCTAATAAAAAAAAAATCTTTAAAAAAAAAAAATAATTTGCGATGACGTGGATGGAACTAGAGGGTATCATGCTTAGCGAAATAAGTCAGTCGGAGAAAGACAAGTATCATATGATCTCCCTGATATGAGGAAGTGGAGATGCAACGTGGGGGGTTAAGGGGGTAGGAGAAGAGTAAATGAAACAAGTTGGGATTGGGAGGGAGACAAACCATAAGTGACTCTTAATCTCACAAAACAAACTGAGGGTTGCTGGGGGGAGTAGGGTTGGGAGAGGGGGGTGGGGTTATGGACATTGGGGAAGGTATGTGCTATGCTGAGTGCTGTGAAGTGTGTAAACCTGGCGATTCACAGGCCTGTACCCCTGGGGATAAAAATACATTATATGTTTATAAAAAATAAAAAAAAACATTCAAATAAAGAAAAAAAAGAAAAAAAATAATTTGTAGGTTATCTGCAAATCAGCTCATTTCAGGAGTATAAGAATCCTTGGTTCTTAATATCCAAATTTATGCAGTTTTCTCTTTTGAGTGTCTTCTGTACTGAAGGAGGCAGTCATTACAAACTCTCCTGTGTCCCTTGCACGGTAAATTCTTTGTCCCAGCCGGCTCTCGGTGGATGGGCAGCTTGTGCAACACCAGCTGCCTGCACGAAGAGCATCGCAGTATTCCAGTTTGTGGATTCACCTGTCTCTCGTGTGTGTCCTCATTAATTTCTGTGGTAGTCACAGTCTCTCCCACATCTCTTAATACCACATTTAAATGTTGATGAGAAGCATATAATCTGTCTCCAAGCTCTGTGTTGCTTCTCATCTTCACATAAGTTCACTCATCCAGGCTGACCTCGTGGAGACCCAGGGACTGCTCTGTGGTGCTGGTGGTTTGCTGCTGCTCCCCTCGACTGCCGTGGTTCAAGCCCCCATGAGGAATTTTGACATTTGATTAGACGTACTTCATTTTTCTTCTAACCTTTTCTTCTTCTTCTTCTTTTTAAGAATTTTCTTTTCTTTTTTTTTTTTTTTTAAGATTTTATTTATTTATTTGAGAGGGAGAGAGGGAGAGGGGGAAGCAGACTCCCTGCTGAGCAGGGAGCGTGATGTGAGACTTGATCCCAGGCCCCCAGGACCCCAGGATCATGACCTGAGCTACGGGCAGACCCTTAACCCACTGAGCCATCCAGACGCCCTCAACCTTTTTCCCTTCAGACTTTTTGTCTTTGTTATTACAACTGAATCGAAGATGATTGACCATGAGTGTTACAGAGTTTGCGATATTTAACATGTCAAAGTTGAGATCTTTTAAAGAATTCTCAAGAGAAATCCCAAGTAGAACTTAAAAAAACCAAACTTGCCACCTAAACAGAATTAGATACCTGAAAATCAATTGTTGTTTTCAAAGGTTATTTTGAATACGAAGTTGAATGTGAAGATCATAAGCATCCCAAACACTGAGAGTTGAGTCATGATAGAATTTAATCTTTATAATCTTCCTTGTTATTTTGGAAATATCTTTTGATGGGTGAGATTTGTTTTCTCCGAAGTTTATATTTGCTACTAGTCTATTTCCCTGTTTATTTTTAAAGGTCTTAATTGTTTTTTCATGTTAGATGTAACAATTACTCACTAAATGTTTTTATTTTAAGCGTTTTTATTCTTTCTTTGAATTGTTTTTATTTTGGGAAAATTTCTGTAACGGAATTTGCAGTTTGAGTTCTTTTTAAGTATACACCTGTCTTGAAGACGTTCCCGTCTCTGCAAACACTGTGCCCATTAAGCAGTGAGTCCAGGCTTCCCCATTCCCAAGTCCTCAGTAACCTTCACTGTACTCTGTGCCTATGAATTTGCTTTTTCTCCCTATTCCCCCAAAGGAATCCTACAACATCTGCCCTTTTATGATGGGCTTCTTTCACTTAACACGCTCTTGTAGTGTGCCTCCAAGCGTTTTAGGCCTGCGATAGTCAGTATACATTTACACTTCCAACTGACTGGCTAGAATTTCAACAGCTAGATTTCTTTACTGAAGTTCTATTTCTTGAAAGCTCGCTTATATCTGAAACTGAATATTCTGATAATATTAACAACTAAACCCAAATGACCTGCCTTGTTCTGTGTTCTACTGATGAGTTACGATGGTAGACTGTGCAGTCCGGGATAAGTTCAGGAATGCTAGAGTCAGTGCTGACATGGAGTGGCTGCTGCCATGACTCCCGGAGGCTGGGGCAGGGGCGCCTAGTGCATTGGGCTTCAGACACAGCGGCTGGAGCTGGCCTCATGTGCCGCCAGCTCTGCTCGGCACATGTCCTCTTGGGTAGCTGGTGTCTCGTGGCCTCTTAGGTTGGAAGGGCTCCCTCCTGGGCTACCCTTCCTATGACTTGGCTAAGGATTTGAGAGAAAAACAGGCACAAAGGACATGATTAGACAGTTCCCAAAAAGAAAAAAAATAATGGATATAAGGGAAACATTGAAATGATTCATTAGTAGTCAAGGAAATGTAAATTCAAACAAAGTGTCACCCTTTCTTTTTCTAAACCATTAAAGCAGCAAAATATTTAAGAATTAGCATACCCGGTGCTGGCTACAGTGCACTGAGATCAGATTACTCGTGTAGCCGTGGAGATTCTTTCAGACATATTCAGGATTACAGCAGGCACTCAGAGTTGCTGAGGAAATGTTCATGGCTGTATGCATGAAATTATTTATCAAACATCATTAATAATGGCAACAGTTGGAAACTACCTAAATGCCCAACGGTTTGGGTTAAGGAAAATACTCGATAGGTTATTTATTTATTTATTTTTAAGATTTTATTTGAGAGATAATGAGAGAGAGCATGTGCATGCATGAGTGGTCAGGAGGGGCAGAGGCAGAGGGGAGAAGCAGACTCCCTAGGGAGCAGGCAGTCCGATGTGGGGATATGGGGCTCGATCCCAGGACCCTGGGATCACAGCCTGAGCCCAAGGCAGACAACTTAGCTGACTGAGCTATCCAGGTGCCTCCTTGATGGGTTATTAAGACTGAAGCAACATGGACAAAAGCAAAACAAAAACCCAAAAACTACACACTTAATGTGACTTATAAAGGTATCTCTATGAGGGGCACCTGGCTGGCTCAGTGGGTTAAAGCCTTGTCTTCAGCTCAGGTCATGATCCCAGGGTCCTGGGATCGAGCCCCGCATCGGGCTCTCTGCTCAGTGGGGAGCCTGCTTCCTCCTCTCTCTCTGCCTGCCTCTCTGCCTACTTGTGATCTCTGCTGTCAAATAAATAAATAAAATCTTTTTTTTTTAAAAAAGGTATCTATGAAAATTTGGTAAATATCTATAAGACTATTTTATTTATTTTTTTTTAAGATTTTATTTATTTATTCGACAGAGATCACAAGTAGGCAGAGAGAGAGGAGGAAGCAGGCTCCCTGCTGAGCAGAGAGCCCGATGTGGGGTTCGATCCCAGGACCCTGAGATCATGACCTGAGTGGAAGACAGAGACTTAACCCACTGAGCCACACAGGCACCCCCTATATGAGTATTTTAAATAGGATTTTAGGTGGCCTTTTTTTCTCTTTCCCCAATTTCCTGTTGTATTGATACTTGCTACAACGAAGTAGCTTTTGATGCCACCTGAATGTTAGTTGGTTGACTCTGTGGTCATAGGTCGACTGAGGATGTGAATTGCCTACCTTGTCATGGTGAGTACCTCAGCCATGTCTCCAGTCTCCAGTTTCTGGTCTCAGAGAGCCCTGGGTGATGTGATCATTCTGGCCCTTGCAGGGGTACTGAGGACATCACCTCTCCTCATGGCATCCCCCTTGACCTTCTGGACCGTGTGATGATCATCCGGACCATGCTGTACACCCCACAGGAAATGAAACAGGTGAGACTCCCTCCCAGCCCTTCCCTCTTCCCCCCTCATCTGTTCCTAGCATTCCCCGATGCTCTGCAGAAAGGTCTCCATGGAGCAGACCTGGCTCCCACCACCGTCCTGGCACTTAGCTGCTGGCCTTGGGCAAATTGCAGTACTCCGGGGCTTCAGTCCTCCCATCTGGAAGATGGGTGGGCTGAGACTATGCCTTAAGTGTCCCAAAACCTTAGCCATCTGTGGGTCCTGGCCCTTGTCTTTGCTACTGTAGCCATTCTGATAAACTTTAGGAAAGGGATTGTAAAAAAATCAGCTTGATGACAGCCATTAGGGAGGCCACCAGCTGTAGGACAGAGGCAGTAAAATATGATTTAGTGATCACTCTTGGTGTCTAGGCCAGGCCCTGTCCGAGGGCTCTTCTGCTGAGTAGGCAAAGCCAAGTGCCCGGTCCCACCAGAACCCACAGCAGGCTGGCTCCAACAGGGCACAGAACCTGGAGCAGGGTGAGAGCCTGTCTGATGCAACCAGTGTGATTATTGGTGGGTTTCCTGGGGGCTGTGGAGGCCATAGAGATGATGGTGACGCAGGGTCCCAGCTTAGAGGGGCACCTGGAAGTGGTAGTCCCAAAACCAACCTATAAGAGACTGAAGGAGGTATACCTGACACAGAGTGTATGCTCAGAATTCTCTGCGAGCTAAATTTGCGTTAGGCCTGAGGGTGGGAGATGACAGGTGTCTATGGTCGGGCCTTACCCAAAGGGGCTCCATCCCAGCTTTCCCCATAGGGTTCATCTCTTGCTTGATCTGGATTTGGAGTACCATGTGCCCAGGTGCTTTACAGTTAGATTTCTAGTCCCCTTCCTGGTACTGCCAGGTAGTCCTGGATCCCCTCTCTTCCTGTGGATGGCTCAGTCCCTGAGTGGCAAGTCCTGGGTACGGAGTCCAGGCCACATGCCCAGCAGTGGGTTGTGCCCTAGGTTGGTGTCCCACTGGGGCAGCACTGCCGTGCTCTTGCCCTGCCCTGCGCACCCTTGTGCTGGAGGGTCTCGCTGCCAGCACGGGTCTCTCACTGTGGGCTCCATGTGGCCACAGACCAGGTGGACCAGGGCTGCACTAACGTCTCAGCGGACCCTGCCTACACCCTTGCCTCTCACAGAGCACAGGCCCTCTTTGTTGGATGCCATGCTGGGCCTGTGGACACACTTAGCCAGCAGGATTCCATTCGATCCCCAGTACCTGTGAGTTGGGAGAGCTGTTATCACTGTCATTCTTAAAGATGAGGATGCAGACACCGAGGCCCACTCGTCTGCCCAAGTTCATAATGCTTGTCAGTGGCCAGTAAGTGACAGGACTGACAAACTGGGGCCCAGGCTGCCTGGTCCGGAAGCCCATGTTCTCCACTGCGCCACCAGCTCCTGCCTGCTAGAAATAGCTCATTTGGGGGGTGGACTCCCTGTGGCAATTTGTCAGCAGGGCCTTTCCTTTTGGAGCTCTGAGGGCCTCTCCAGGGCACTCCTTGGTGGCCCCCCTGCTCACTGTGGCCCCCCAGCCTGGCCCCTCCGATGTTTTTTGACCAGCACCTGCCAAGTGCCATGGTGATATAGAGAGCCGGAGACTGCCAGCGTGGTAGTAGTGCAGGGTGGCCGTGGGCACGTTTGGGACAGAGTATCCCTTACCGGGGCCCTGTCACCAGATTGTGGTCTCCAGCTCCTGGGTGAAAACTGGGTTGAAGGCAAGGCATTCGCTGAACAGAAGCAGAGGCAGAAGCAAAGGAAAAGTTGATCGCCACCCCCATCCTTACTGTGGGGACAAGAGCCCCGTGTCGTCCTGCCAGGAGAGGCAGCCCCACCTGCTCGAGGTGTTTCGTGGCCGAGTGACTTCAGCCATTGGCGCACCTCTATGATCATCCTTGGCCTTCTTCATCCTTCGGAAGGTCTGCTTTCTCTTTTCCAGGTTTTTGTGAGGACTAAGTGACAGTAACTGAGGGAGGGGAGGGGACTGGGCTGGCCGTTCTTTGTCCCAGCGCAGTTATTACAGCTACTAATGGCTTATAGGTTTTCACTATCAACCGCTGGGGGCCTTACAGTAGCTCCCAGTAAGCAGGCTTTGAGGCTCCCGAACAGCGAGGGTCCTGTGGTCACAGAGATAAGCTGCGGAGCTGGGACTCCATGCAGAGCCAGTTCACCTTTGTTGCCTCCATTCGACCCTGGAATACTGGGTCCCAGCTGTCCTGGAATGTTCCGTGCTGTGCCTCTGGCTCCTGGGCTGGTTCCCTTCTTGGCGGAGTCAGGAGGGCCTCTTGTCAGGCTTTCTCTTGGGTGAGCAGAGGTCAGACCAGGTGCCAGGACTCACATTGCTTTGTTCTGGTGGGTTCAAGGGATAACCTCAGCATTTTTACTTAGCCTGGGTAGGTTTTTAAAGAAACAAAGTAAATGTAACTTGTGTACTCTGCCATCAGTACCGACACCCTCATAAACTATCCCTGCAGGTTATTAAATGATTAAAGATCTAATTTATGAACTGTCCGTTTCCAAGCAGTCCGAAGCAGAAGCTCTTGGGATTGCTCTGACCTGCTCTCTCTCTCTATCTCTCTCTCAAGAGAGAGCAGCCCTGACATTCCTGAAACCCGACTTTGAATGCTGTGCAACTTGCTGAAGGCCAGATGCTCTGGGCTGAAGCTCTCCCCTTCAGTATCACTGAATGTACTCCCCTCAGTAAGACTGAAGGCTTCCTGATTCAGTATTTGCATCTCCCTAGAGTTTCTGAAGCCCCCACCAGGACATTTTTCTTGGCAGGACCAGGAGTCTTCCTTAATCCCCAGCTGTCAGGGAAGAGCCCTTTTCTGTTAGAGCCCAAACCTGCCTGGCTCTGGCTGTCGTGGCCAGAGGCCTCCTGCGGCTGGAGCCAGGAGCAGGGATCGCTCCTCCTGCTCCGTTCTGCGCCATCCTTACGCCCATCCCGTAACTTCCCTCTTCTCAGCGGCATTTAGCTTTATCCCCTAGACGGTGGAACTCCTCATGCACAGCAGAGTCTTTCACTGGAGGTCAGACGCCCGCAGCCCACTGGCTGAGTGAGAAGTTCTGTGTAGCCAGTGCTGTGATTGTGAATGACTCAAACAAGTTGCCAACATTTAGAAATTGGGACATTTCATACAGAAGTCTAAGTTTGGACTCTATTTGGACCGAATGAAACCTCCCTGCGACTACCAGCCCTCTGCCCTGGTGGCACCAGTGGCTGGCGGCAGACAGGCCACCTTCCCTGGCTCGCGCGGCCCCGGGCCTGGTCCAGTTTTGCGGGACCCGGCTTCCCTCGGGAGCATGACTTTTCCCGGTCACGGCAGCTGACCTTCGAGGTGCCCTCACCGGAGCTCCCAGGCGCTGAGCTGCCAGCGGGTCTCTGCTCCTTGCAAGGCTTTAGCCGAGGGCTCAGTCTTTCCCATTTCCATGCCTCTACCTCGGCTGTTTTTATGGCTTTAATTTAAACAAGGGCTTCTTGATATCTTGTTTACGAAGCTGCCAAAGTGAAAAATTCCTGTATTATATGAGGCTCGAAGTCCTCGAGTTATCTCGGCTCCCCAACACACAACATCATTATCCCAGCTGCCCCTTATCACTCAGCACCGGCGCGCCCGCAGGATCCCGAGGCCGCGTGTGTTACCACCGCCCCGCTGCCGGCCTGCCTCCCCTCCAGCTTCCCCGGGATCCTCACACCGCAACGAGCATCAGCCTCTCCATGAGAGATTAGATATCTCCCGGTGATGTTATGAGGGCTGGTAAATCTTTAAAAGTAACTTTTTTGATTTATTTAACCATCGTATTTATCAAGCAAATAAAAAATGTCTCTTCCTGCCTGAGTGCTCATAGGTGGTGGTGCCCAGGCTGGGGAGGAAGGTTAGAGCCCTGGAGGGAGGCAGGTTTCAGAGGGGCCTGTGTTCTCCAGATCCTGGGACTGCATCAGGGAGGCTGGAGAGACGGAAGCTGAGCCCCCCTGGTGCACACCTCCAGGGGTACCAGCCGCCGTCTAGGCACTGCCAACCCCAGCTGTGAGCTCTTCACAAGGGCTGTGGGGTGGCTTGTGCCCCAAGGTGTGCCAGGCCAGCAGCCCCAGGTGGAGGCCAGCTCTCTGCCCCTCCAGAGGTTTGGGCCTCTTTGGCATCGGTGGTGCAGGACAAGATATATGGGACAAGGTCGCTTTTAAAGCACTTGATAAAGGGGACACTTGAGGCCGGTTGCTGTTGATCATAGTCTTTCTCCTCCAAAAGATCATTAAAATCCGAGCCCAGACAGAAGGAATCAACATCAGCGAGGAGGCGCTGAACCACCTGGGGGAGATCGGTACCAAGACGACTCTGAGGTGAGCGCGTCTGCCTGGAGCTGCTCCCCACCTGCCTCCTACCTGCTGGGGCCTGCCCAAGAACCCTGGGGGGGCCACCAGGGGCTGCATTCTGGGACATAAAGGCAGGTCCCTCTCTCAGGACACAGGACCACGTCTCTCCTCACTGCTCTGATGGGGCTTGTCCTGGGCACTGTGATTTCGAATGCAGAATATTCTGGTGAAGGTGCTCATAGAGCTAGAGTAACGGGTTAGGTCCCCTTGTCCTGCAGCGGATGCTCCCCTATGTGGAGAGCTTGCTAGCTTCCTTGGTGCAGGCGACAGATGACCCAGAGATCAGGGTCCAAGGCATATGGCTCAGCGGCCAGGCCCTGCTTGGCCCCTCCCCTGGGGCTCTTCTCCACGCTGTGGGGGGGCAGGGAGGGGGTGCAGGTGAGGGGGAGGGACGAGTGTGGATTGCTCTCCTAACTGTTCACCAGTGGTCCAAAGCCCACTGCCTGCAGGATGTCCGTCTTAGTGCTTATGAAACCGTGACCTCCCAGCCCCTAACCAGTCCCTAGTTCCTGTTTCCCTTTGAGTCTGTTGGTTGCTCCAAGGTGGAACAGAACTGCGAGCCATTTCATTTGGGTGGAGCGGTGCTTTGAGAACTCCCGGAGTTTTGTGCCTTCGTGTGGGGAACGTGCTTTTAGTTGGCTGTGTGTTCATTTGCCTGCCGTGTGCTAGGTCTGGGCCTTAGCATTCCTGGCCTGCACCTGTGTGCCCACGGTCTGTGATTCCCCCTCCTTTTTAAAAAAAGATTTATTTTATTTACTTTTCTAAGTAGGCTCCATGCCCAGTGTGGAGCCCAACATAGGGCTCGAGCTCATGACCCTGAGACCAAGACCTGAGCTGACATCAAGAGACGCTTAACTGACTGAGCCACCCAGGCATCCCAGAAAGATTTTGGTTTTAAATAATCTCTGCCAGCTATATGGGGCTCGAACTCATAATGCTGGGATCGAGAGCTGCACGCTTTACCGGCTGAGCTGGCCGGGGCTCCTTCAGTCTCCCGGAAGAGCAGTGCTGTTACTGCAGTTACGGGGAACTTTGAGGCCGACAGAAATTTAGGGGCTAGGATGTGTCGTGCTGGTGACTTCTCTCCTCTCATGGAGTCACCGTGGCAGGTCCTGTGGGTGTGGTGAGAGGGCTCCCACCTGTGGCCCTGTCTCACCCCTGCCCTTGGCCCCCATCACTCTAGGTACTCGGTGCAGCTGCTGACCCCAGCCAACTTGCTGGCCAAGATCAATGGGAAGGACAGTATCGAGAAAGAGCACGTCGAGGAGATAAGCGAGCTCTTCTATGATGCCAAGTCCTCGGCCAAAATCCTGGCTGACCAGCAGGATAAGTACATGAAGTGAGACGGCCTGGGTGTTCTGCAAGAGACTCTGGGCATGCCTGGCTGGGTGTCACCCGAGAGCAGGAGGCTGGCTCTGTGTGCGCGGGCTGTCCCCTTTGGCCATGTTGGGCAGCACCTGCTCCGTGTGGAAAGGATTGCTTTTTAAATTATCCTAACTTCTGCAGTTGCTTTGAAGGAACCCTGCCTCACCTGGCATGTTTTCTAATAAATTGAGGTTATTTTGATGACTTGTCTCTCGTAATTTTTTCTTACAAATAGACTTTGCACTTTAGCACAGTTTTAGAGGCCCCGAGTTGTTGTGAAGGTAGAATAGGGAGCTCCCAGCCCCCCATCACTGCTTTCCTTCATGTTAACATCCTGCAGGGCTGGATGGTTCCTCGTCCCAGCTAGGGAGCCAGTGTTCGTATGTTGTACCCTGCTCACCCTTCCTGGGTTCCGGAACAGCCTCCTCTGGCCCGGGATCCTGCCCAGGACGCCACGGTACATGTCGCCCTTACACCTTCAGTTGCTCTTGGCTTGGACAGTTCCTTAAACGCTCCTTGTTTTCACTACCTTAACGGACAGCAGCGTGCCGGTTGGGTGTCCTGTTGGATATCCCACAGCGCAGTTGGTTTGATGTGTCCCTTATGGTTTCTTGGGGTTTTGGGTTCTTGGTGGCAGACTACAGAGGTGCAGCGCCATTGCCATCACACCACACCAAGGGTGTGCATCGGCGTGACCTTCCCCTGTCGATGGCTAGCCGCAGTCACCTGGCTGTGGTCACACGTGTGCTCCGTAGTATCCTCTTTGGAAGGAGTCACTAAGCACAGCCCACATGTAAGGCTGGGGAGTTGTGCTCCATCTCCTGCTTTTTTTTTTTTTTTTTTAAAGATTTATTGAGAGAGAGAGCGTGCATGCATGACAAGGGGGGAGGGGTAGAGGGAGAAGCAGACACCCCGCTGAGCTCAATTCCATGACCCTGAAATCGTGACCTGAGCTGAAGGCAGACGCTTAACTGACTGAGCCACCCAGGATCCTGAGAGCTGGACATCTGGATAAATTATTTGGCATTCTGCACAGGAGGTAACTGGTCTCCCCATTCGCTCCCATTTGTATATTTACTCAATCACTTGTATCCAGATGAATCCGGGATATTTATCATACACTTGGGATTATAATCTGGTACTATGTTATCTGTTTTGTGGCTCCGATTGGTTCGGCTTTGACCCTTGAGAGCTCTTCCGGTTAGCTCCTGTGTTCCTTTGACACATTAGTCCACTGAGTGGAACTTTTAGCCCTTTGAGAGGAAGGGGCAACGGCAGCCCTGACGGACAGATGCCCCAGTGGGACGTCTCATCTGGTAGGGTGAACACAGCTTTCTGCCCCTGCCAGTCCTCGTCGGCCGGCTTAGCCATAGAAGCGGTGCCTCAGTGAAGGCTCAGTATTGGCTTTCTGCCCACCAGAGGACAGGAGAGGGGACCCACCAAGATGGGTATCTTGATCCAGTCAGGGCTTTAATCCTAGTCAGCCCTGAGGGCCTTGTGGGGCAGGCACAACTGTTGTCCCATGAGTGAAAGCCATCTGAGCATGTCTAGGACACTCCAGGCAGGAGAGCGGACATGGGTGTCCATCTAGCTCCCCAAGAGTCCCCTGACCACACTCATCCCCAGGAAGGCCCCAGCTAAGCTGTGTGGTCAGAGTGGATCTTCTGTGGGCCTGGACCCCGAGGGAGGTGCTCGCATGGGGGCCTTGGGGGGAGTTAGGGGTGGGGGGAGACCGGGTCCAGTCGGGAGATGGTGGGATGCTTCCTGAAATCAGGGCTGAGCACTGCAGCCTTCCCCAGGCTACCCAGATCTGTCTTTGTGCCTGTGCCTCTGGCCTCTGGCCTCCCAACCCAAGCTGTGGTAGAAAAGAAGAATGACACCTAAGGTGTGGCAAGACCTATTAGGTCCTAGAGTCAGTCCAAGTGAGGAGGGATGGGGGAAGGGGTGTGGTCACAGCCCTCTGGGATCTTGGCCTTGGTGGTGCCCAGGAGCCGGCCCACCTCACTCATCTGTGCTCCAGTGAGGGAGATGGTTCTGGATAGGTAGGAAGGTTGGGTTATTTTAATTTTCCTCCTATTTTTTCCAGCAAGGCCTGTGATTATTACATTAATCTTCCAGGCGAAGTTTTTACGACCGATCCCTCGCGGACTATGAGAAGTTTCTCCATCCATTACCAAGAGGGAAACAGACCCTGGTGGGGAGGAAAATATTTGTTACATCTTATCAGGCTGACACACAATCTAACAACAATTACAGCAGCCCCATTTTTTGCACGATTTCAGCTCCGGTGTGAAAAATTGTGGTAATATTAAAGTGAGTCAGGGTGGGGGCTGGTCCTAGAAGAGGCTGGTATTCCAAGCTCCGGGCTGGGACTCTCCTGGGGGCCTCCCAGCAAGCCAATTGGGTGCCTGAGGGGAAGGAGTGTTTGCATGTAAATCCCAGCTCCCTGTCCTGTGCTAATGGTCCTGGAGATGCTGGAGATGCCATGTGAATGCCAGAAGGGCTCCTGAAAGACAATGTCCCCAGCCCTCGCTGGGAAGACCACTTGTCCCCCTCCTTCACAGCCCAAATATCTTCCCAAATACCATCACACCTCTTAGGGTGCCCTCCCTAGATTGGTTCATAGGATACTGTGTTTTTAGAACCGAATAGATAGATGCTGGTGTTGCACCAGAAAGGGACATCTTGGTTAGCAAACATTCCTCAACGTTTTTCTAATAAAACAGCTGCACAACAGTGGGGACGGACTCCCTGTTGGCCTCCATTTCTGACCTCAGGGTCAGCAGGCTTCCTCCAGGAAACAGCAAACACGGGTCACCCGATGGTTCTCCGTGCCTGTCACGGCCAGCCCTGGGATGTCAGCTGGTCACACCTGATCAGCAATTGCTTGAGGGGTCCCAGACAGGCGACAGGTGGGAGACAGGAGCAAGCAGGTTCAGGGGACATGGCACACAGGGATGTGGTTTTGATTGGGTTTGGCCCTTGGTCCTGATGAGGCCTTTGGCCCTTTTGGTCCTCTGAGCTTTGGTTTCCTCCTCTAGAAGATGGGGGCAGTCTATCCCAGTAGATGATGGGTATGGGAACATGGTGAGGTGGTGTGTGTTTGCCTCAGTCACTCCAGATAGTAAAATTCAGGGAGCTCCCAATCCCTGTCCCTCCTGGGAAAAGAGAAGGTCACAGTGTGTCCAACAGGAGGCAGAAGCTGGCTAGGCTCCAGCCCTCCCCATCTCAGGCCGCCCTCTTGAAAAGGCCTAGAAATCCCAGGTGGATGGACCCTTCTGTTAAACCCAGAAGGACCAGCCCCTGCTCAGGGCCAAACAAGCTCTGGAGCCGAGAGGTGTCAGGGCACGCGATTCCCTCGGTGTCCAAAACTCCCAGAAACAATATGCTGCCCCTCACTGGGCCCCTTGGGCTCCCCAACCCCTGAGCGAGGACCAGCCAAGTTGGGAGCAGCGGGAGTGGAGAAATGGCTGCCCCCTTGTACCAGACAAGTAGTGACAACCGCTCAACCAGGTCAACCCTACCTTTTGGTCTCTGGGAAACCGACCAGCTGGGTAGCGGGTAGCGGACCGGGGTCCATCCACCTGGGCCCACCTGCTGGGCCCTCACCACGCCTCCCCCTCCCATCCTTCCAGGGATGGCTGGTCCCCAGGGACCTGAGGGAGGCCGGCGCAGGGTGACTGGGCAGCCCAGGGTGCAGGAACAGCCGTGCAGCGGGGCCCGGGGGCCGGGGAAGGGGTGGGCAGGCTGCGGGGGCTGGCTGTCGGCCCGGCTGGCCCCGTCGCCCCTCCCCGTCACTCGGCGGCAGGCGCAGTGATTAATGGCCGGGCCGCGCCGCCCATGCAGCCATCAGCGCGCGTCTGGGCGGCGATGGATGCGGCTGTCAGGCCGGCCCGGCCCGCGCTGACCCCCGGCCCCGGCCCGGCGCGATCAATGGGCGGCGCGCGGCGGGCGGCGGCTGGGCCGGCGCGATAAGATGGGCCGATGGGCGCCCGCCGATTGCCCGCTCCGTCACCCGCCATCACCGTCCCCGTCACGCCGCCCGCGCGCAGATCGGCGCCGTCAGCGCCGCGTGATTAATGGGGACGCGGGCAGAGGCGGGGAGGGCGCGGGTGCGGGGACCCCGCAGCGGAGGGACGCGCGGCGGCGGCGGGGGTTGCCAGCTGGGGCCCGCCGGCTGGGGCCCCTAAAGCCCGGCGTGCCACCTGCCATGGGCCTCGCGCCCCGCACACCGCACTCTTCTACCGGGGTGCGGGGGTCACCGAGGAGCGACGGAGTGTGGGTCGGGGGCACACGCTGGTCGTGCGTCTGCACCGGTCCAGGCGGGACCCAGGACACGCGTGCGGGGGACCCAGTCAACGAGGGCTGGGGCAAGGACGTGCACAGCGGGCACAGAGGTGTCGCTAAGGCCTGCTCTGGCCCACGAGCCCCGGGCATCAGGGGCCTGCATGACCCCGGCTGTTAGCGCACGGCGGGCTGGGAGTTGGCGGGGAGACAGGTTATGTGACCTCTGTTCCCTGCCCCTGCCTGGCCCAGGCCTCTGCCGCCAGGGCCACCAGGCCCCTCAGCCCTTGCAGGTCTATCCCCACAGTCCCAGCCATCTTTGGAAATGCCCAGGTGTGACCCAGTCAGACCCCTACTCAAAACGCTCGCATAGATCCGCATGGCCCAGGGGACAAATCCTAAGGCTTGCGATTGCCCCTGCGCCTCCCGCCTCAGCCCTGCGCCTGAAGGGTGCACTCACAGCGCTCCCCTGAGCGACACCCCGAATCCAGGACACCCCGCTTCAGCTCGGCGTCCTGAGTTCATTCATCCTGTCTGCCCTGCCCTCGACACACCAGGTGACTGCGGAGAAGAGCCGGCGGACTGCCAGCGCCGAAGTCCACGGATGGGCCGGAGGTGACCTGTCCCCCCGCCTCTCCTGGGGAAAGAGCCAGGCCGCCTGGGACAGTCAGCCTCAGAGACACCCACTCGTCGATAAACTGATAAGAAGGAGCCGTGGGCCTGGTGCTAAGAAAGGCGCTAGGAGGGCTTCCCAGAGGAGGTGACCGGAGCTCAGGGAGAGGCCAGCCGCCCCAGGCCAGGGATAGCAGGGGCAGGGGCCTAGCAGGCGGGAAGCCCAAGTGGCCGGAGTGACCGAAGGCAGCGCGGGAGGGGGGCCCAGCTGCGGCCTGTTTGGTGGGCGGCGGTGTCTCAGGGGCGAGCGACAGCGGGGACAATGCCAGCCCCGCTCCCTTTTCTCTTCCCGGCGTTCTGGAGAGCCTCCCCACCGCCGCGCTGCGCCCGTGACCGCGGAGCCACAGCGCCCTCGCGCGGCCAAATGCGCGCAGCGCCTGCCCACCGTCGCGCCTCTCGGTCCTGGGCCCTGCGCCGCAAGCCCGGTCTGGAGGGTGGCGGGCTTGGCCTTAGGGTCTGAGATCCCAGCGGACCCACAGCTGCCCAGCCTGCTTCCCTGCAATGGAGGCCAAGGCCAGGGCGGGCAGGGAGAGAGTGTCTGTCCAAAAGTGGCTGTGAGAATAGGGCAGCCAGGGAAAGATTATTGAGCTGGGATTAATAATAATATATAATAAAATATATGTAAAAAATATGTAACAATAACAAAAAAATATATATCCATATATATTTAAGTGGATAATTTAGATCATCGTTCAAAATGTAAAAAACAAAAGGAGTGCACAGTGAAGAATCTTCCTCTCCCCCTGCCCTCAGCCATCCTGTCTTCCCTCTCCAGAAGCAGCCCACCTTACACCGGCATAACCCTCCAGAGATGTTCTCTGTGTACAAGCCAGTGCCACGTGCATAGCGTGCTTCCCAACGTGTACAAAAAAATTTCAAATGTAAAAGGTTGCAGGAACTGTACGGTGACTAGCCATGTCATCGAGACGCTCTCCAGCCTTCCCTGCATCCAACTCCATCTAATCTTTTTTCATTCATTCCAAATCAAGTTGTGGCCATTACACTTCATGCCTAAATACTGTAGCATACATACAGCGACCTAGAGTTCAGTATTTGTGTGTGTGTGTGTTTTTAAAGATTTATTTGAGAGCGAGAGAGCATGAGCAGGACGAGGGGTAGAAGGAGAAACAGGCTCCCTACTGAGCAGGGAGTGCGATGCTGGGCTCGATCCCAGGACCCGGGGATCATTACCTGAGCTGAAGGCAAATGCTTGACCATCTGAGCCACCCAGGCACCCCGTGTTTTCCTTTTAAGGTTTAATTTATACACCGTGAAAAGCACTAATCCTAAGTGGACCAATCCATTGAGTTTTGACAAATGAAACCCAAACCCCTATCAAAGATGTTACTGTTGCCCCAGAAAGCTCTCTGGTGCCTCTTCGGAGTCTCAAACACACTAGAGACAGAGAGAGAGAGAGAGAGAGAGAGAGAAACCGTTCAGTGTGTTGTCACCGTAGATAAACCTTCCCTGCTCTGGGCCTTCTTAGGACTGGGATCGCGCGGTGTGTGTGCTGTCTTGTGACTGGTTCCTTTCAGTCCCTCAGGCCCCTGCTCCTGGGATTCACCCACGCCCCGGTGTGCATCAGCGGTCTGTCCAGATTTCTGGAGATGCCGCTGTCTGGGTGAACCACCCTTTACCTGCTGTTGGCTGTTTGGCCCATTCTCACTTTACAGCTTTCACGAAGAAGCTATTTCTTTTAAGGAGGAAAATGTTAGAGATGCCGGTCTTATTTTTAATTCTTTTCCAATATTCATCAAATATATTCTCATAAAATAGCGAACGGTATTAAAGAATGTGCATGCGATGTACATTGTTTTTAAGTAATCTCTGCACCCAACATGGAGCTTGAACTCAACCACCCAGAGATCGAGAGGTGTCTCTGAGTCAGCCAGGTGCCCCAAACATTCTCACAGAAGTCTTTGTATAAGCACAGATTTTTATTTCTCTTGGGTAAATACCCAGGAGTGGAAGAGCCGGGTGTAGGTAGGAAGAGTGTATGTTCAGATTCCTGAGAAATTGCTAGACCTGTTCCCGATGCACGATCTACCCCCCTCCAACATCTTAAACACAGAGTGGCACACGCTCTTCCAGCTTCTTGGCAGTTTTCTTCTCCCTCAATAGCACTCTTGGGGGCACCTGGGTGGCTCAGTGGGTTAAAGCCTCTGCCTTCGGCTCAGGTCATGATCCCAGGGTCCTGGGATCGAGCCCCGCATCAGGCTCTCTGCTCAGCAGGGAGCCTGCTTCCTCCTCTCTCTCTCTGCCTGTCTCTCTGCCTACTTGTGATCTCTGTCAAATAAATAAATAAAATCTTTAAAAAAAAATAGCACATCTTAGAGATTCTCCTTCTAGCCTGTATGGAGTGTCCTCCAAGTTCTAGTCCAGAACAGAATTTATCCAGTCCCCTTCTGATGGGCATTTAGACATTTCTAGCTTTATTGAGCCGGGCTTTGAAGGGTGAACAGGAATTTGCCAGGCCGACAAAAACTGAGAGAGACTGGGGAGAGCCTGGAGGCCCAGTAGACATTGCAGAATGCACATTGCTGGGGCGCGAGTTCTCCGAGGGTACAATTAAATCCTCACCTCTTTACTGCCAGGGGCTCAATGATGTGTGTTGAGAGGAAAGGAGTGGGTGATGTGGAGGTGTGCTGGCCAAAGGTTCTGGGGCAGGGTGATGGAAAGCCCCAGAATGTTTGGGGCAGGGGAGTGAGGAAGACATTGCCACCAAGGGGGCACTCCCGGGACTTTCCAGAACCAGGCACTGGTGGGTGTTAAAGTTCGTACTAGAGCTTTTGCTGATCCTTGGACGGTGATTGCATGCCCAGCCCTGTCCCTCAGCAAGCCTCGCTCTTCCCTAGAATGTGGGCTACATCTCCAGGCAGGGATCAGAGGCTTGTCTGTCTTCCCCACTGTGCCTGAGTTCTTGACTTCTCAGCCTGGCTGGGACTTGGGCCCAGGACAGGCTCTCAGCAGGAGCAGGATGGGGTGGGGTGTGGGGCTGGGATGTCAACAGGTAGAGGACTGGAGCAGGGGCACCTGCTGGGACCGAGGACGCCCCGGACAAGGGCGGGTTCCCTCTGGGTTCCCAGCTGAGGTCAGCATGGGGAAGCCCCTCATTCCTGGTTCCAACGATACCACTCACAGAGGTACCCACAGGCAGACCCAGAGCTTCGCAGGAATGTGGGGCAGGAACAGTGTCTTTGGACTTTGTGTCCTGCCACTGCCACTAAAGTGGCTGTGTGACAGCTGGTCACACTGCATCTCTCGTTTCTGCACCAAATGGGGAAGAGCTGTTTCCCCAGAGGCCTCTGGCGGCTTGAGGGTGGGAGGAGGCCACGTGTAGGGGTGACTACACAAAGGTCCCACCTGGCAGCGTGGTGAGCAGAGGCAGAGCCTGGTACCCGGAACCACATTCCTGGCAGTGAAGAAGGGGGCGGTGCCTCCCTGGGGGTCAGAGCCCAGCCCCCTGCCTGGCTCGGCATTCCACAGTGGCTGCTTGTCCAGCTCCGGACTGGGGCCGAGCTTGCTCCTGTGGCCAGGGGGCAGGAGGGAGCATGGGACAGAGGGCTACACACCCTGTCTGAGGGCAGCCTTGGCATAGCGTCAACAGGTGGCTTCTGTAGGGCCAGGCTCCAACCCCTGTCCCTCTCGTGGTCTCAGTGCCCTGGCTCAAGGCCATCTCGGAAATCCGAAGTTTTCTAAGACAAAGCCTAAGGCTGTCCTTGGGACACCCAGCTGAGGAGGAAGGCCCTGTTCACCTGTCACTTGGGAGTCACTGAGGAAGCACCAGCTGGCGGCAGTGGTGGAGGGTTTGGGGTGAGGCCTTGTCTGCGACAAGCATGTTGGCTTCCAAATCCAGGTCTGGGTGAGTGGGAAGTGTTTTCCTCATGTCATCCGGGAAACATGGTCTGCTGTTCTCATTAGAGTGGAAACCCTCAGGAAGACTCCTGCATAGCCGCTGTCTGCCACCACCATCCACGTGATGCTAGGGTCCAGGGCAGGGTGGCAACCCTCCTGGCTTTGTCATGGGTCTGGCTGGTCTGGGACCAGATGTGCGGGCATGCCCACCATTGCAGCCGAGGGCCACGGTACCCCTTGGCCTGGGCTGCAAGGCTGGGGTGGTGTGGGCCACAGGGACAGCATGGTGGGCCGTAGTCACAAGTGTAATGCCAGTCCCCTCCCGTGTTCCCGGGAGGGCCTCGGGGCTGCCCGCATGCCAGCCCCGCAGCAGCCAGTCACCTGCGTCTCACTTCACCGGAAGCCAGGGAATGCAGCGGATGCCACCAGAAGGCAGCTTCCCAGGCAAAATGCCTTTCTGAGGAGGCACTTCCATCCCAGGGTGACCTAGGGTACCCTGTGCCAAAGCAGGACTCGACCATGCCTCACACACCCTAGCTCTGCATCCACCGGCCTTCTTGGGAGCTGTAAACCAAGAGAACGTGACCAAGTGGCTTGTAAAAATTGGCTTTATTTGTCACTTATTCACCTTAACTCATTTATGCCATTTTGGCATCCACAGTGACAGTCCCCTGGAAGCTGGGGTCAGCCCCTACCCACCGTGATCACAGACCACAGAGCACGAGCCACGCAGGGCCCCACCCATGAGGCTGGTGCCCACAGCGTAACCACGGGTGGGGCCGAGCAGATGGCGTGCCGCGGGGGGAGCATCGAGTCTCTGCTCAGGACTGGGTCTGACAAGGCCACGCGTGATATGGTGGGATGCCCTGGACTGAGGGGTCGACAGACCTGTCGGGCCCATCCTGCTTCTGCTGCTGACCTGCCAGGTGGATTCGGCAAGTCGCTTCTTGTCCCTCGGTTGGTCTGTTCCCTGGTTAGCGCTGTGAGTGAGGTGTCCTAGGAGCTCGGACTCAGCTCTACTGAGTCGCGACCATGGCTCTGCTTCGAAGGCCACTGTGTGCCGGCGGCTGGTGGGGTGTGTCTCTCCGCAGGGCCCCGGGTGCTTCCTTAGAGCTGGGGCCTCCTCCAGGGAGAATTCCTCAGGCTTGTGGCACCCGACTCTGCTGTCCCTGCTGCCAGCACCGCCTGTCCCCAGAGGAGCCTCCCTGCCGGCCTCGGAAAAGGTTCCGCTGCCTAAACCCTAGGTCCCCTGTTACCACAAACAGAACTCATTCTAGACATCACGAGTCTTTTCCAGTCACAGGCTGGAGCAACTTACTAAAAAACAAAAACAAAAACAAAAACCTAAGCTCTCTGACCCTGATTTTGCCACGGATGTGGGGCCTGCACCCTCCTCTCTGCGGGGCGGTGCTGACTGAAGCTAGAAGACAGGTGGCATCTGGTCATTTACTTAACATGCATTTGGTCCTAGGCACTGTGAAAAAAAGTGCTATAAACATGATGGGACGTTCTCAGCCTGGAAGGCACAGTGGCCTATAAAAGTGAAGCCACCGTCTTTCCCCGTGTGAGGGCTGCTGCAGGCGAGTGGGAGGCCCGTCTGGCGACAACCGGAAGGATGGTACAGACACACGTCACTTCAAGGGTCACGCAGCGTCCACCCGGCTGGGCCAGGCGCCAACTCTGTAAGCCTGGAGAATCCTGGCCTGGCTCCATCAGAGGACACAAACCGACGACAGCCAGCCAGACACAATGGAGCCAAGCCAACTCCGTGCTCTTCAGCCTCAAAGCCCAACCAGAACAGTCAATGCGAATAGCCAACAGGCACATGCAGAAAAATTAACAGACGGCCCAAGAGTGTCTTCTGGAAAACCCATCCCTTTCTTTCGAAGAGGCTTGTTCCTAAAAAACTACTTATAAAAGGGGAAAACAATGGTGTCTTCCAGAGAAACAGTTTGAAGCCAGGTATTCTAACCCCTGATTGTGATAGGGACTCACCAGTGAGTCATGTCCACCAGAAAACATGATTTGCTCTCAGCCTCGTGCCCTATGGCCAAGACGGAGACACGGCTATGAGGTTTGTGCTTCTATTCAAAAAGTTCCCGTGCTAGGGGAACAGCTCAGACCACTGCAGCCGCCTACGGCACTGAGCAGGTGCAAAGGTTAAAAAAAAAAGTTACCTGGGGACCGTCCTTTGCCGTCCCCACCTCTGGCAGTCAGCTCCATAAAACCTCCTTCCTACCGTTCTTTCTGCCAATGCCAGCATAAAAAGCAAAATTTCAAACTGGAAAAATTCTAGCACTTTACAAAGTGGAATGAAAGAGTATGAAATTCAAAAACATTATTAAACAAAAGTCCCGGTGCTGTAGCAGCACTCCTGCAATGAGCACCCCACGGGCCTCACTGTCCCCCTCCCTTGCAACTCCAGGCAGGGCCCCTCTCCTGGTCCAGGGAGACGTGGCTCAGAAGAGAAGGGCCCCCATGCTGCCGACCTCACTCTGCTCCTTCACGAAGATTTCAAAGTACTGGTAGATGATCGTGACCGCGAGCAGGATCCCGGTTCCAGACCCGATGGCACCCAGGAAGTCGGCCAGGACGGAGAGGGCCCCGATGCACAGCCCACCAAAGGCTGCGGCGGTGGGGATGTACCTGAGGGACAGGGGGCCGATGAGCCATGAGCCACCATGCAGACCCCTAGCCCCGGCCTGGCCTTGGGAAGGGACCGGGGCTTCGGACATGCCCACATCTGACGTAAGATCCTGACTCTGAGGTCACTCCACTACCTCCTTGAACCTTTACCACTCACACACCTCGATGGTCAGGACTAGGGCTGTGGTGTCCAGTAGGTGCCGCAGGAGCCACACAGCGCTCATGAAATGGGACTAGTTCCCAATCGAGATGCTAAAGACATCACATGAGGTTTTGAAGACAGGAATATAAAATATCTTACAATGCTTTTCCTTATGTTATCTACAACTTGAAATTAAATTCTAGACATGAGGAGTTAAATAAAACATATCAATAAATTTACTCAGATTCATTTCACTTTCTTTTTAAGATATAGCCTACACACAAGGTTTTGTGAGTTTCACGTCTATTTTTACCTTTTAAATTAAAGTGGCTAGTAGAAAACTGAAAATTTCCTAAGTGGCGTGCAGTCTGTGAGGACTGACTGGTGGGTGTCAATCGAGAGGCCGCAGAGGAACTGAAGGAACGAAACTGCAAACCACCCCTGCTAGAGATCTGAAAACAACCTGAAACTTGAAACACTGGCTTTTCCCGTGGTTGCTTCCTTCAGGTGAGGCGAGCAAGCTATGGGCAGCGGGACAAGCCTGGCTGGCCCCCTGACCTAGGGAACAGTTTTGTGGGAACACAGCCCCTTCATCTGTGTACGTACTGTCAGCGGCCGCTTCCCAGTGGCGGTGGAGGAAACAAGTAGTCGCGACAGGCTTCAAAAGCCTGAGATACTTAACACCACCACCCCTGCTGCCCGAGGCAGCTCCATGGTAAGTGGAGAGGAGGTGCAGACGGCCAAGTCCCCCATGAGCACCCCAAGGGCCAGCCTAGAGCTCTCTTCTGCCCTGTACCTAACGCCCAGCTGGTTACCAAGTGCTGTAGCCGGCCTCTCCTCTGCGTCCCCAGGTTCCTGCAGCATTTGGAGCCCTCCTGCCCCCAGCCCACACTCCCACCGAGGCCTCTCAGCAGTCAGCTGGCCCTCCCTCTGGTGGCTCTGCCTCTAGCACTAGGTCTCCTAAAGGGACCCGGGACACTGCCCCTTCCTCCAGCAGCCAGCTGGCTGCCCATACCCTTACCACGCCTTCTTGTACCCGCAGAGCCACATGCCTCTGTCTCACACCCTGGCGGCTCTCTCTTTGAGGAGAGGGACGGCATGCTTTTATCACCCTATCCCCAGTCTCCAGCATCAAGCAAGAGCGTAGAGGAATTAGAGACACAGGGGTCTTTTCTACCTCGTTACCCAAGGGTAGGAGTTACCAGATCGGAAACCCCTAAGCCAGATCAGGATACCTGGTGTGGAAGGAAGCCACAAATTCAGAGTCTGAGGGCCGGGGGCCAGCACTCACCGATTGAGCTCATGGACCATGGAAGTCTCTCGATGGCCCCGCATCACCATCTGTTGCTCCTTCAGCTGCTTTGCGACCTGCATGACACCCACCAAGGAGACACCGTTAAATCGGAGACCTGAACTTGAAGGAAGGTGGATGCCTCCTGGTGGGGCTCAACACTCGCAGCTTTTCCTTTTCCGCGCCCTAAGCCCTCACACAGGTAACTCTGACTTCACCACGGAGAAGTCACGGGGCGAAGTGTGACCGCACACTGTGGCTCTAGCTTCCCCAACACAGCAGTGGCTTCCCGCTGGCGTTCATCTTTGGCCACTGAGGGTTCACAACTGCCCCGCCATGAGCATGAAGCATCTGCGGGTATCCACAGACCACTTTGTTAGCAAGAGGAGACAGGCGGAGACCCCTCAGACCCCGAGTGGGTGAGGACTACTGTTTCCTGGATTAACCTCCTCTCAAGAAATTCGCTGTAACATCTATATACTCACATCTTTGGCAGAGGAGCCCGAGACCTCAATCCAGGTTTTGGAGAAGAACGCACACGAGCCAAGCATGAACACTATGTACACCACGGCATGGACAGGATCTTCTAACACGGAGCCAAAGGATTCTGGCGGGGACAGGTAGTAGCACAGGCCGCCAACAGGATACGCACGTGCCGGGCCCCCGGAGGAAGTATCCTGGAAAGGTTACGCACAAAGCCTGTGAAGGCCGCTTCACTGTACCTCCGCATCAGGACAGAAATGGTTTTGAGCAAATGACACAGATGACGATTTTGCTCAAGGGCCCATAGTACAGTTCCCTCAACAAAAAGGGAACTGAACATGCAAATACCTATGGGTGAAATATGTGCTCATAGACGCACAGGTGCACAGCCTGCAACCTGCGCTAAAACGGACGGTTTTAGCCCCGAGCAGCCGTACTTACAGACCAGGTGCCCAGCAGGCTGACCAGCAGGTTGCCACTGAAGCGGGCGGACAGCATCTGGGAGATGACATACAGGTTGGACACCAGGGCGGACTGCAGGATGATGGGGATGTTGGAGGTGTAGAAGAGCTTGATCGGGTAGGTGTTGTACTGGCCTCGGTAACGGGCTGACTTGATGGGTAGGTCCACGCGGAAGCCCTGAGACACCAAACAGAGTGGAATGCCCTTCACTGCCTCACTGCTCAGAAACCCAGCCCGGCCGGGGACAGCTGCCAGGGAGCCGGCTGCAAGCATCGCTTCCAGGGCTGTGGTTCCCCTGCCTTACCCACCTTTGCACCTGAGGGCATCGGACCAGAAGGTTCCCAGAAGGGGTGTCTGGGTGGCTCAGTCAGTTAAGTGTCTGCCTTCAGCTCAGGTCATGACCCCAGGATCCTAGGATCAAGCCCCATGGTGGGCTCCTTGGTCAGCAGGGAGCCTGCTTCTCCTTCTCCCTCTTCTCCTCCTTCTCCCTCTGCTCCTCCCCATTACTTGTGTGCTCTCACACTCTCTCTCTTGTTCTTTCCTCTCAAATAAATAAAAATCTTAAAAAAAAAAAAAGGTCTCCCAGAAATACTGGCTTAAAACTGCACCAAAGCCCAGCAGAGATAATCCTACTTTTGTCAGAAACCAAAATCCAGCACATTATATCCAGCTCTATGTAGAATATACTAGAAAAGCCTGAAGAACACATGCTCAAGTTCTAGCAGTGCTTCTCTTGCCTATACTTTCAGTGGCCCCAAGACCCATGCCACCACAGCATCTGCCTCGCACCCCAGAACAGCTGTTTAAGAGGTTTCCGATAATACACAGAAAAGCCAAGCTTTTCTTTTTCTTTTCTAAGATCTTATTTATTGGCTAGACAGAGAGTAAGCACAAGCAGGAGAAGTGGCAGGCAGAGGGAGAGGGAGAAGCAGGCTCCTCGAAGAGCAAGGAGCCTGCTGTGAGCCTTGAAGCTGAGCTAAAGGCAGACGCTTAACCAACTGAGCCACCCAGGTGCCCCAAAGCCAAGATTTTCTATGAATATGAGCTCTCCCTCGGAAACCCTTGGAGGAAGGGTTTCTTTTATATCATTTTCACAAACTCTCAACGCCTAGAACAGGACTCAGAATATGTAAGATTTAAAATAAAATCTTCGGGGCGCCTCGGTGGCGCCTTCGGCTCAGGTCATGATCCCAGGGTCCCAGGATCGAGCCCCACATCAGGCTCTCCGCTCCTTGGAGAGCCTGCTTTCTCCTCTCTCTCTCTGCCTGCCTCTCTGTCTACTTGTGATCTCTGTCTGTCAAATAAATAAATAAAATCTTAAAAAAAAAAAAATCTTCATGCTCCAAATGCATACTTGCCAAGCCCCTAAAGAGTCCACTTATTGGTAATGAGGCATCTGAGTCTCAGCCAAAGGAACAGAGTCATTTGCTCCTTGGAAAAAGCACTTGCCTGGTTTAAATACCTTTCCAACAAGCATTAAACTACTCTCAACTGCTGTCTCTTCTTGTCAATAAATATTAGAATACAAAGTGGCTGATCAAAAAATACAAAGATTAGCCCGACTACAGAAAAGTGACCAGCAGTGCCGCTCTCTTGCTCAGAAGCAAGTGACACAGACGAATCATCTGAAAGGTAAGAGGAAAGCCTTTTCCAAGATGAGGCTCCTGCCTACAATTACGGTACAAACTGGGTAAGACAGAGAGAAGGTGTTAGCTTGCTTGCTTTTCACTTCTCTTGAACTAAAACTTAGTATCTTCTCTATCTGCCGACAGCCCCAACCCAAAGGAACACGATTCCAGAAATACTAGCTGTGCCTCACGTGTGTTCCGGCAAGTCCCCTGACTCAGTGGGAGGCATCTATCCTGCTCGCCTTGGGCTTTGCGTCCTTTAAACACCATCTCATTTCAATACAATGGGACGGGACAGGCCCCGCCAGGGTGTGGATGAGGGATGCGTATGCCAGGGCATGTTGACACATAAAGGCAGACCATTAAAACTTGGTACACAGGGATCTGGACGCACCTGGAAATAGATCACCACTGCAAAGACAAAGATGGTGGCGATCAGATTCATGAGGTTGGGAAGATTCTGTCGGTAGAAGGCCTCTCGAAGGGCTCGGACCTTGTCAGTGCGTGTGGCCAGCAGATGGAACAGCGCAATGATGGCGCCTTCGAATTCCATTCCTGTTGGTGAAGGAGAGGATGTGTGTGGTAAACAAACAAACCACCAACTAAATTTGGCTCTACTGATTTTCTCAGTGGCTAAAAAGATGAAGTCCTACCCTTCACAGTGCTCACTCCCATAACCCCAGGGAGAGAGTTCTATCATCTACTGTTTCTGTAGATAATGCAAACTTGCAGAAAGGGCTATTCTACCTTTTGATTTAACTCATCTCAGTTCTTCAGCATGAGTCGTCAACGGCTACTGGACATGTGGCATGACAATCAGTTACAAAACCATAAAGGCAGGGTCTGCTGAACTCTGGCTGAAGGGGCCCTACACTGAAGGGGGGCCTCCAAGCTGCCAGATTCTCTTCCTGGAAATGCCTGGGCAGTCCGAGCATCTGCGGCTCTGAGGGGCAGGTGGGGCTCGGGCTCTGCTCCTGACACTGATGGTCAAGTGGAAAGGACCACATGTGTGCCCCCCGCATGGCTGATCCAAGTCTGAGCTGATACCCTACCCCGAGAGGTTGTGGAAGGAGGCAGCCAGTATGAGCCGGGAAACCACAGCCATGAAGCAGACTGAGCTTCCCAAAGACTGAAGGGAAAGAACGAGACTGGGTACTTGACCTGAGGAGCAGGACCCAGAGGGACAAGTGAGAGGAACTTGGGGCACAAAGGGCATTAGTAAGGCCTAGAGGTGTCTTAATTTTCAGGAAGTTTATAGAGTTAAACAAACGAAAGCTAAAGCAGATAACAAGAGCGCTGCGTTACTGTGTAATCTCTGCTAACCCACGACAGTCTACGCCATGACATACTCAGGTAGTGCGCATGCCTGAGCTAGTGCTGTGTCTAGAACCATGGTCTCTGAGGGTGGCTGGAGGTACTGGTAACAGTGGCATGAGGTGTGCCTTGGCACTGTCCTGCATGCGCTCAAGTTTTGAACACATGGTGGCTGGCACCACCTGCTCTGTTCCCAAACCATTTTAAGAGGATGCTTCAGGCCAACCTTCCAATGGGGATCACCACTGACCTCTTCTGGAATGTGGCTTCTGTGAAAGAAACACTGTTCCAACGGTCTGTAATTCCTCACCTCACCCTGTGATGCTGTGCTCAGTCTCCATGCACCACCACTCCCAGGCTTGTGACAACACTGCCTTCCCAGGGCACAGGGTTCAGGGATCTCAGAGCAGGAGCCAGGACAGGCCTTCAGAGGCCGCCGCCCCAGCTGCCGGGGAGGAAGGACTTGTTCCCTTCTGCCCTCCATCCACACTGCCCCCCACTCCCGTACCTCTGCAAGGCTCCCTACCCTCTGACCAAAGCTCCGACTCCTCTCCACCTTGTTCATTCTGCACCAGCCACACATGCTGACCCTGAACACTACACTCCCACCTCAGGGCCTTTGCAGCTGCTTGTTCCCTCTAAATGGGACATTCTTCCCCCACAGAGCTGCAAGGCTCCCTACCCTCTGCAGGACTTTGTTCCAAGGTAGGGGGATGCTGGGAGGGGGTCTTCCTGATCACCCAGACTAACCCTGTGACAACCCTCCCAGCATCTCCATCTTCTTTCTCTGCCTCATTGTTCCCCTAGGTACCTGTTCCAACACCTGCTATGTGGAACACTCAGCTCACTCCGTATTCCCAGTGCCTGACCCTTCAGAGATGTCAGGTAAAGTATTTGTTGAGTGAAGGGCAATGCCAAGGGTAAGCTCTAGTTCTCCTACTTTTTAACATCATTTCTTAAAATTCGCCACCTGTTGCATCTCTGGGAACAAGACAGAACTTCCAAGTGCGAAGAGTTTCTTCAGGCACAGAGGCAGCTTTGTACCTGCACGGTCCCACTAATCCCATCTGAGCTGTTCCCACTTGCCCTTCACAGGTCTGTGACGTTTGTGACCTGTGCCTTCCTCCAGGGTCCAGTCCTCGGGACCCCACTCTTCCCTCTCCCCTGAACCCACAGCTCTCATGGCAACACTCAATGCCCACTCGAGCGGCTTGGAGTGACCCCTCCCAGCTGCGCTTCTCTCCGGCTCAGTCTCAAACACAACCAGCTGAAAGCCCAACACTTTTAAAGCCAGAAACAAACCCAACTTTACTCTGTGATTTTCCATCACCCTTGAAAGAACCTCCTCTGTCTTGTCTATTACGCTCTTATAGCACCTTGTGCCTTGGTTGGTGCTTTCCATGACAGGCTGGCTGGTCAAAGCTGGACAATGGAACAGCCGCCGGGCTGTGTTCTCCGCCTGTCTTCCCCTCCAGTACAGGCTGAATCACTCCTTCCATGCTCCAACCCCCACTGCCTCACTGGCCAGCTCCTCAGCGGAAGGTGGCTCCTCGGCTGGGGCTTCTGAACCTTTACTGACTCCTCCCCTCCCGGCCCCAACTCTGGTGCCGCATCTTTGGACTTCAGGATGCCCCCAGGCCAGTTACAGTGACAGTCTTCACACCCCTGAACCCCTATGATCCTTTCTCCCGCCTGCCTTTTCACACCCATCCCTGAAAAATATTACCCTCCACCCTCTCCTTTCTCCCAATTTGTCCTGAATTTCCTACAATTCCAGAAGTACCCGGGGAGGAACCAAGTCCCTCTTCTCTGAGGCTCTTCTGACAGTTCCTACGTCAAGCTACGCTCTTTCCCTTGTAATCTACTGGGTGCATGCGGCCTTCATGGGACCTACTTTGAGTATCACTCATGAGACCCTTCAGGGACCTACTTTGAGTATCACTAATGAGATCATGTGGTCTCTGGACACCACGGACTGTTTCCAGCATTCATCTCAAAGAAAAATACTCAAACATGCATGAATATTTATTTCTCGCGAGTCTCCTCAGAGTGTGTAACATATTTAGTGATGAAAAAACCTGATTTTCCTTTCCTAGTTAAGTCACACTTCCCTAAATATTTAGGAAGTTTTATTAAAGACACTGCCTGTAACAAGATTCTCTTCTTTGTAGGCATAACATACAACACTTACACGTAACATGCATCTACTCTTGAGCCAGGCCTCACAGAATTTCATAGTATTTCTCATTAATCCTGGCACCCACAGCTGATATGCAGAGGAATGTGCCCAAGGCCATTTAACCTCTACCAGCAACAGCCAGGACTTAAACCTAGTGAGCTCCAAGTTCAGGCCTCTTTCTCAAAACTGCTCCAGATTGGAGCAAGTGCATTGGTTCCCTAATTTCTGCTTAATCACTGCGAGCGACTGCCAAGAAAAGATGAACCTGTGAGGATGTGCACTATTTCACTGTTGCAACAACAGTGACACTGGAAACAACCTCATTGTCCGTCACAAGACTATAATAAATGCTGCCTCATCCTTGCAATGGAAGTCCACACTGCGCTGAGGAAAACGAGGCGAAATTATGTAGTCCGACATGGCAAGTGTTCACGAAATACACAAAAAATGCAAACTGGACATCTTTACAAGCACAGACCTATCTGTGTTTTAAAAATTCTATAGATAGAGATCACTTTAAAAATCAAAAACAGAAACTCTGCAGATACACACAGGAAAATCAGAAGAGATGTACCTAAAACCAACTTGATTTTTCCTGGGAATGGGGGAACTTCTGTTTTCTGCCTTGCACACGCTGGTACTTTCTACTAAACCCTGTCCCCAGGGAAGGCCAGGGCCCTTACCTCGGCCAGTGTTGACAGTGGTGGGGCTAAACGCCTTCCACACGATGGTCTCGCAGATGTTAGTGGCAATGAAGAGGGAGATCCCAGAGCCCAGGCCGTATCCTTTTTGCAGAAGTTCATCCAAAAGTAAGACAATTAAGCCAGCAACAAAGAGCTGTGAAAATTTAAAAAGAAAAGAAAAAATAAAATAAAGCAACCCAAACAGACTGCACATTACTGTTTTTCAAAGGCCTGTTCCTTTCCTTCTGCAATACCAAGCTTTTCTGCTTCTCAACACTAAAGGCAGGGTAGACCTTGGACAGTAGAGTCCTTCTCTGGTGAACTCGGAAAGGCCACCACAGGGGCCCTGGCTTCTTCTCATGCTTCTGTTATGCCCACCTCAGATCTGTCACTTGGGAAGTCTAAGCTACTCAGAAGGGGGGACACGTTAGAGCCACACTGACCTGTATGGTGATTAACAGGCAGATTCCAGCGCCCATTTCCGAAGGATCTCCGTACATTCCTGTCATCACGTACACGATGGACTGGCCGATGGTAATGATCATGCCAAATACTGGAATCACAAGAAAACAGGCTTCTCAAAGTGGGACACTACACGGTCTGGAGAAAACAGTTCTGGAACACCTACTGTGTGCCAGGCACTGGGGAGGATGACAATGGGAGATGTAGAATGCAGGCATGGCCTGCGAGGAGCTCAATCCAGGAATGCTCAGCAGCTCCATGGCCAAAGTACAAGAGTACTGAGTACAAGTACTCAAATGCCTTCTAACAAAAGCCTGCAACGTCTTCAATTCCAGCTTCTCCAAAATCACTTTCCTTTCATTGACGGCAGGAGAAAGAGTTGAAATGTACTAGTACAGTTCTTTTCTTTTTTTCCCTTAAGATTTCATTTATTTATTTGACAGAGAGAAAGCGAGAGAGCACAAGCAGGGGAGAGGGAGAAACAGACTCCCCACTGAGCCGAGGGCCCAATGCGGGGCTGGATTCCAGGACCCCGGGATTATGACCTGAGCCCAAAGGAGACGCTTCACCAACTGAGCCACCCAGGCATCCCACTAATCTAGTTCTTATGAAAGGAGAGTCAGGGAGCAAGGGAAGATGACATCCAGAGGCATGTGATTTGGTAATGGTGTCAACGTGCAGCACCCAAACTCAAGTCAGGTCGCTTAGGCTTTGGAGAGCTCCCTAACTTGAATATGTGCCCGGGCCCTCTACAGACCTATCATCTGGGTCTGAGTCCAGCACACTGAATATTATCTCTGGGATAAAATGATCCCTTCTCAGCTTGTAGTTAATATAGTTTTAAAGGAAAAACTCACAAAGCAGTCAATTTAGTTACTAGTTCCGTTTCCTCAGCTACAAAGCTCTTCTGGCCAATGAGGTACATTCCTTTTTGTATGCACACGTCTTTGTTTCTTGTAGCTCATTAGTCTCTGTTGTTAGGCACAGTGGAATCCACATGTTTTTATTGGTTCCACAATACTAGATGGGTTTGGGATTCAATTTCAGCTTTTTGGCTTAGTTTGTGCATGAAATACAATTTTATTCCAAAATGCCCATCAAATAATTTTTATTTAACTTTTTTAAAAAGTGCCTAATAAAACAGATATCTTGAGACAGAAAAATTTCAAAAAACTGTTCAAGAATAAAGAGAAAACAGCTAATTTGTGCTTTTGAAAAATAATACATGTGTATATTTTACATCCTGATTTGTATCTGAAACTGACAAGTCTGAACTGGATTAGTCTTTCTTGCTCAGTCATTTCACCTACTAACTCCAGAAGATCTCTAAAACATGCTGGTGTGGAATAAAACAAGGCTGTGCAGGCAACTGTAAATGTCATTTCCTAATTAATGCATTTCGCTTCACAACCAGAGGCTGCACGTGGTTCATTCTGAGAACTGGTTACTATTACTAGTAACACATTACTTGCTATCAAGCAATACATTATCCTCGCTGTTACAGATGAAAAGACCAAGACTTCAGAGACGTCATCTAACTTCATCCCAGGTCACAGAGCTAGGAAACCACAGAGCTGGACAGAAAGGATCCCTATCACCTAAGCGGAATCCTTCCAAACTCTGAGCAGAGAGAAAATACCATGTGTTGGGTAGCTACTGCGCACCAGGTGCTGAAAGAGGTTTTATACACGCTATTCAAATGAAGTCTTAAAATAGCTCTGAAGTTTTCCTTCTAAGTGGTAAGGAAATTGTGGCTGGTGGAGGGCGAGACCTCCAAGCCCTGTTCCTTCCCCTCAATGACACCCGGTGACACCCACCACCCTGCCTCATCGACTCTATCCAAGTGCTCTCTCGTTAACATAGCCCACAGTACACCTACAGGGTTGGTGGGCCAAGGAGATTACATCGTATAAAAAAACCTATTTTGATGCCCTGAACTTCAGAGCAAATTTGAATTCTCACCTGCAGACATCTGAACATTATTCAAAATCTCACTTACACTTTTGGGCTCCATTGAAGAGGGCTCGGTCTTTTGGGGTGTCACCAACTTCAATTATTTTGGCACCAGCCAAGAGCTGCATGATGAGGCCGGAGGTGACAATGGGAGAGATACCCAGCTCCATCAATGTGCCTTGAAGAAAGAGCAAGGCAAAACACAGCCAGTATGAGCTTGGAAAAGCAACACATAATATTAAGAAAATGGATGAGCAAAATTCAACGGTGGGCCCTGTATACAAATCTGATGTGTTTCAGTTTGCTAGCGGCATTTAATTTCAAAATTAATCCCCAAATATCAACGATTAGCGTATAATTCAACTCATTCTATTCACTCTGCCAGGCAACATCTTATTCTATTTAGGAAGTCACGTGGCATTTAAATAGACGACAACCTTTACAATCACCCCAAACAGATTCATTCTGGTTTTGCAGAGATAAGGTTCGTCTCTTCATCAGTTAATAAAAAAAGGATAACATTCCAATAATTTCCGGAGTTTGGAAAGAAGGTCCGCACCACTGTATCTAGTTGTGAATAAACCTCTATTTCCATTATGCTAAAATGAGCTATACTTCCAACTGATTTAGAACTTAATTTGAAATGTTTAGAAAGCGAGTTAATCAAAAGCAGCATCAACATAAATGTTCAAATCCTCCCCACCCATAGGTAAATGGGTTAGAGTAGACAAAACACTGTTACATATTTTTTTGGACACGTATATACAACCTATCGATATGAAGATGTAGCTCAGAAATAGGTTACATATTCTAAAGAATGTTATCAAAACAGAAGAAAGACCAGTACAAATGTCATCATTTCAGCTGTTAAAAACATTCTAGTTTTTCCATGTTTTTTTATCCCCCATGACCTAGACTTATCTTGTTATTACAGGTTTTGTGTTGCATTCAAAGGCCGCAGCGCTGAACTGGCCATCTGCTCAGGCTACCCAGCACAGCGCGCTAACATTCCTCCCTAACACTCTGAATTCCACATGAAGCCGAAGCCTGTAATTTAACCGAAGGAGGCCAGTCAAATCCACACTGGAGAGAGGTACAGATGGCCAGAGTCCTACCTCTGTTCGAGGCGAGAATCACTCTCATCCAATAGAAAGGGTCAGCTGAATCTGAAGACATGATACCAAATAGCGGGATCTGGAAACAAGCAGAGAAAAGGAGTCAGCACACTGACCCCCAGCCTGCTCTTCGCCCCACCCCAATTCTGGAGCAGGAACTGCGCTTACCTGGCAGCATACTAAGAAGATAAAGAGGGTGATTGCGGTCCACAGCACTTTCTCCTTAAACTGAATCTACAGTGGAAGACAATGCATTAAGGTAGTATTTACAAAGACAAGTTCATAGACATGAACTCGAATTAGACCCCTTTCTCTGGTTCACCAGAGAAGTGAGCCTTGAACACTCCAAACCGAGTGCCAAACACAAGCACTGAAATGTAAGGATGTGTGTTGCAGGCTTTCTATGTACAAGACAGGCATACAGAGACCTTTCACGTACGATTTCATTGGAGCCTCATGTCACTTAATGTTATCTTTACAATGAGAGAATGGTCTTAGGAAAGCTAACGTGTCCCAAATCTCACAGCTGAAGCGAGTTTTGAGTGCAAAACCTGTGCTCTTAGTCACCAGAATGAACAGTTTAGGATCAGACTCCAGATGGAACAATGTTGCAACAGCAAGGGATTCCTAAAACACATCAGACCTTACAAGGAGCCAAAGATAGTGATCATTCAAAAAGGTTCTGTAGCTGATAAAATTTTGCAATTCTGTAGCTAACTAATTTGCAATGTGTGACAGTTAGACAGTGTATTTGCTATGAATTAAGGGTAAAACAATGTAATAAAAAATAAAAAATACTGGGGGGGGGGGGCAGGGAGAGTTACACCTTCAACCTACTCAGTGCCTACTAACAGCACCTACTTTTCACATCTCCATGGGTACACATGTAGGTCAAGTGACTACTGGGAATTATTTTATAGATGACGAGTGAGTACCATCAGGAAAATTTAGAATCCCCGCCCAAGGTCCCCCTGGTACCAAGTAGAGCTGGCAGCTTTTCCAGGTGTTCTGCCTCAACTGATTGCCTTCCCTAGTACTTCCTGCCTATCCTGCAAGAAGGGGTTTAAAGGGCTTAAAAAAACACTGTAATTATTGTGTGGACTGAGGATTTTGATATGGAAAAATACCTTGTGAGCGACAGCATGAAGTGAATAGAACTGTACTCTGAAAAAGTACTTTTTAACTGGATGGGAGGAGGAGTCCCAAGTCTACATGAGCTCCAAAAAAGAGTCTGGCTCTCTGGTCAGAACAGAAGTTGAGGTCTTCCATGACTGCCACTTTAGGCAGGCCCCAAGGAGACCACCACACAAAGGTGGCGGGCACTTAGGGCATGACACCCCACATGAAGCTGGGGTGAAGTCACAGAACCCTCCTTCCTCTTGAGAATGCTCCCCTTCCCATCTGTCACCTCACCAAACCAAGAACTTAGGAGGCCAAGGGAAGGCAACACCACTTCCAGCTAACCAGGAACACAACAGGCCTGTGTTGAAAGGATTCTTCATGGGAAAAAAGAGTAGATGATTTTTATAAGACTCCTCATTTCTTAATAACCAAGTTTCCTCTCCTGGATGCAGCCAAATTCAACAGCAAAACTTCAAAAGCTCTTTATCCCAGTCCTTTGAAATAGCTCTTTACCTTTGAAATAGCTGCTGAATTAGCCAACAATCACTTCTCATCAAAAAGCTTTCGAAATTGATAAAATCTTGCAATGCTGTAGGTTAACTAATTTGCAATAGGTGATAGTTCGACAGTGTATTTGCTAAGAATTAAGGGTAAAACAATGTAATAAAAAGTACTGGGGGCGGGGAGGCAGGGAGCCCACCCCATATACCCTGTGTTACAAAAGCTTTGAGACCACTCTCATCTTCCACCGACTTCTAGAACATTTTCTCATCACCTGGCCCTTCCATTGCTCCCCATCACCCTTTATGTTCTAGCAATATGGAACTACAGCTAACACCCTCCCACCTGCTTGTCTGCTTTCCACACATATATTCTTTATACCTGGAATTCCTTTCCCTCCCCTCAAAACAAAACAAAACAAAACAAAAAAAACCCAACTTCTATTCTTCCATTAAAACCACTAGAAACCACATCTTCCAGAATTAATCCCTTCCTGAGCCACTGCTACAACCTACACATATTTTCACTGCTCCATCTACCACACTTAGTTACAAGGCCAAGGTCAGACAGCTATTAAAAGGTTTGTGAAGGGTGGGTCCCAGGCTTGTCTATCTCCAGAGCCATATACCCTTTCTGCTATGCTAGGGAGTTGGGGTAGAAGGGACAACTTTGTATTCTGCCCATTGAAAAGGGCACGTATGTAGAACACTTACACAAAATGATTTCAAGTTAAAAAAAAGGGGAGACTTCAAGAACGTAAGTGTCCATATTGATGTTAAATACAAAGATGGGTATGTGAATTCATGAACAACAGTCGTAAAAGAATCTAAAGGCAAAAATCTTTCACTATTCATTCTCTTGAATGCAAGAATCTAAATAAAACTTCCACTGTTTAACCGCTACACCAGCATTGGCAAAACTTGCTATCCTGGGCTGTAGCTGTGTAGGAGCGGAAATTCTGATAAAGGTTCTACATTTTTATCTTCTCATGTTTTAATGTGTCTGCTGTAAAAAGCAGGGTTCACAAAAATGCCCTTTTTCTCTGTACCTTTTATGCAGACTGTCAGAGTCCTAACTCATTTGCACAGGATAAAGGGACTGCTCTTACCTCCTTTTAGCACATGCATACCAAAACCTCCTGGGGGGGGGGGGGGGACCCAGCCACGAAGCGCTCGTGCTGGAGGTGAAGGAGGAAAGGAAACTCAATCCCAGTATCCTGAGGCTTCTGGGGCCTTATTCATTTATCTCCGAGTTCCACTTTTGGGACCGAGCAAACCGTAGGCTTTGTTTGCTGGAGTAATATCCTCAAAAGATGCTCCAAATACAGAACCATAATTTCGGTGGAAATTCCCACACAACCAGGTCACCTTCCGCCAGAGCTCAGGAGTACACACCGCTACACGCCAGGAGGAAGGGGTGCGAAACAGAGTTCCCATCTGGCGTGCTGAAGCCATTTTTAATTGTACTGTAAACTTCGGGCGCCCAGACAGTTCATGAAACCTCGGTGGACGGCGATTTCGGGAACTTACCTTCCTCTCCGGCTTCTGAATTTCCGGCAGGATGACACAGAAGGGCTTGATGACTTCCAGAAATTTGACTTTGATGGGAGAGACAAAAGCAGAGTTAGGGCACGTAAAAACCTTCCCCGCTCCCTTGGGGAAGCCTTCCGCCCAGAGTGAGCAGGAGCAGGGACTAGAGGAGCAGACCGCGCACGGGGGCTCGCGGGCACCCCAAGAAGGGCCGGGGGCGCGGGCCACGGTCTAGGGGAGCCGGGCGGCCTGGGGGTGGCCGCTTGTCTTGACCCGTGAAGGGAAGGGGCATTTTGATCCTTCCCGGCCTTGCCGGGGCTGCCCTGAGGGACTCACTCGCCATGGCGGCGGCTGCTCGGGCTCCGGGTCCCCCTTCGGCTCTGCTCCACTTCGAGTGAGGTGAGGCTGTCCGCGGCCCAGCCCGCTCCGGAGCGCTGCACCTCCGCCGAGAGACACGTCAGTGCTAGCACCGCGGCGAGCGGCGCGGCGCGGCGCTGGGCGGAGCTGGGGGCGGGACGCAGGCTGCTTCCGCTTCCTGCCACGCGCTGTGGGCCAGCCGCGGACCCTCACCGTTGCCGCCGAGACCACAACTCCCGGCATGCAGCGGGGCTCCTGGGCCTCCCGGGAAGAGGGTGCGAGACGACGGGGCGGGGCGGGGCGGGGCGCGGGGCACGGGGCACGCCGGGATTGGGAGTGTGCGGCTGCGCAGCCCTGGCCAAGCGGGAACGCGCGGCCGGAGGGTGTGACAGGACTGCAGAGGCCGGGCGTTGCGGTCTGTTGGAGAAACTGAGGCAAAGGGCAGAAGCCGCTGCGCCCAAAGCCCTGCGAGTAAGGCGGTGTCCCAGGTCACCTCTATGCCCTTCATAGTACTTATAACTCTGAATTAGTGAATAGAACGTAAGCTCCTTTGATCCGGAGCCAGTGTCCCAGCGCAGGCTGAAATGCCCGGCTCCTAGTAGGTGCCTGGTTGGTGAGGCCAACGGAACACCCTCGTTTATTGAGTCATCCAGCAAACCCGGAGGCTTGCCCTGGGCGCGGGGTCTCGGCAATGACTCCTGCCGAGTCCCTGCCATCTGAGGACGAATGGGATGAATTCCTGGAAGATAGGATCAGAGAAGAACTGGGACAGCTCAGGAAATAGGCTGGGGAATCCAGGAAGGCCTCCCAGGAGGGTTGATTTTGTGCTAAACCTTGACAGATTCCGGCGACAAGAAATGAGGGAGGAAGGTGCACCAGGTTGAGGAAACCTTTTGAGCAAGGCATGGTGGTATGACCGCCTGAGATCTATGGGGGAAAATAACCTGTTTGGCTGCAGCAAAGGCTATGTGAAGGGAAACTATTATTTAACGTTCGTGGGGGACAATGGGTGGGGATGCTAGACGGAGAATTGAATTTATTTTCGAGCCATGTATAATTTACAGGGTAGCATGTGGTGAGTGCTCTAAAACAGACGAGAGAGACTTTATGTTGACCATTTAGAGGAAGACGAGGTGGGTGATGCTGGCTGGGGATTAGGGAAGGTTTCAGGGAACTAAATCATGACCTGGACTGATCTAAGTTGGAGGTGCAGATGTGGCAAGATGCTTCTTGGGTAATATTAATTTGGGGATTGCTATTTCTATTTGTCCCCTCCCTCCCATTTCTAGGGTGTAGCCAGGATTTGCAAATCTTTACCTCAGAAATTTTGGTAGGACAGAGAGCCTTTTTCTGAGACCCAAACCCAGAGGTGGGAAGTTAACAATGACTACCGGAGGCAGGCAGGTAACTTTAATTAGTGAAATGGTGCAGGTGTGACATCATGTGATATTCATCCACCGCACAAAAAAAGTGACCACGGAGTCTGCTTGTGGAGCTGCTTCTAAAATGGAGGACCCAGTGACAATCTCTTCTGGAGTTTTGGTCAGAGGCTAAACTTGTAGCCCCTGGACTAAATCCAGCAGACAGACCAGAGCTGATTTAGTCAGTATGCATCCTGAACCATACTGATGGTTAAAATATTGAAGTACCTAATAGTAAAGGGTATTATAGTAATTGTGGTAAGTGTTACAATTAGTTAATATAAATTTTAATATAAACTCACTGGTGATAGTTTTAGGATATTAGTACCATTGGAAATGGTATTAATGATATAGCTACATCCAAGAAATATTCATGACATAGTTTAATCTGTGTCACTGAAGGGACTGGCTAAGTTGCTCATGGGAACAAAATACTGATCGCTTCAGGAGAATCACTGGCTTAAAATAATTTTATTCTTGGCCCTTTGTAATTCTTTTGAAAGTAGTTGTGCAGTGTTTTATACACTTAAGGTGTTATTTATAAAATATTAAAACCCAATACCTAGAATGAAGAGAGAAAATCTAGATAAAATTTTAAGACTTTTAAATATAATAAACACGAATCTTGTTAATTCACAGGACAAAGAAGGAACTATAATAGTAGTGAATCCCGGCCTAATACCTGTTGTCTGTTTTGGTGTGGTGCAAGAATCTGCACAAAATGAAACTCGTATTAAATAAGCTTTATTATATAAAATTAGTAATCTGGAATGAAAAATAACTTGATTTTTTTCCAACCAAGAATTTGACTTCTGTCACTTGGTAGTGACAGAAAAGTTGGGTGCAAATAGTGCTCAAAAGTTTTGTATTTACTACTGGGTATTTACACTAAAGATACAAATGTAGTGATCTGAAGGGGAAGGTGCACCTGAATGTTTATAGCAGCAATGTCCACAATAGCCAAACTATGGAAAGAATCTAGATGTTCATCAACAGATGAATGGATAAAGAAGATGTGGCATATATATATATATATATATATATGAATACTATGCAGCCATCAAAAGAAATGAAATCTTGCCATTTGCAATGACATGGATGGAACTAGAGGGTATTATGTTGAGTGAAATAAGTCAATCAGAGAAAAATAATTATCATATCATATCTCTGATATGAAGAATTTGAGAGATTGGGTGGGGGGTTGTGGGGTTTAGGGAGGGAGAAAATGAAACAAGATGGTACCACGAAGGGAGACAAACCATGAGAGACTCTTAATCTCAGGAAACAAACTGAGGGTTGCTGGGGGATGGGGTAGGAGGGAGGGGTTGGCTGGGTTGTGGACATTGGGAGAAGGGTATGTGCTATGGTGAGTGCTGTGAATTGTGTAAGACTGATGATTCACAGACCTATACCCCAGAAACAAATAATACATTATATGTTAATTTTTTAAAAAGTTAATTTTTTAGTAACCTAAAAAGAATGTTTGGGACAGATTGACAAAAGGCAAAATAGTCCACAATTATTAAAATTTCTCTTTAGAATTTGTAAAAAAAAAAAAAGTTTTGTGTTTAAAGATTAAATTTTAAATGTTTAATTCATCAGGATGCTGTTAAAACTTGTTCAAGTGAAATCTTTGACACTATATAACTGGGCATTTTTATGAAAATATTTAATAGAATTTTTTTTTAAAGATTTTATTTATTTGTTTGACAGAGACAGATCACAAGTAGGCAGAGAGGCAGGCAGAGAGAGAGAGAGAGGGTAGCAGGCTCCCTGCTGAGCAGAGAGCCCTATGCGGGACTCGATCCCAGGACCCTGAGATCATGACCTGAGCCGAAGGCAGCGGCTTAACCCACTGAGCCACCCAGATGCCCCTTTAATAGAATTTCTAAAGGAATGCTATTGATATGGATTTGGGTACTATGGACCCACTTGTTGCAAAACAGATGAGAAAACTTTTTGGAAAACAAATCAAGGCAGTTCATTTAATTTTTTTACTTACTAGATTACCAGTTTATTATAAAAAGGAGTACTTGGAACAGCCAGATGGGAGACATGCATAGGGCAAGATATGTGGAAAAGGGCACGCAGCTTCTCTGCACTCTCCAGGTGGGCCATTGTCCCTGAATCTGCATGTTTCACCAACAGGGAGGCTCTCCAAACCTATCCTCTTGGGTTTTTATGGAGACTTCATTACCATAGGCATAATTGATTAAATGATTGGCCATTGGCAGTTGATTGAACCTCTAGCCCTTCTACCCAGGCAGATCATTTTAAATCACCATCAAAGAAACTTCTTTTGTTTTACTTAAGGTGTTTGGATAATTTGCTTATAATACAAATTTTGTGGTTTTGAAGATAAGGGTTTTTGTTGATCTGATGGTGTTGAGAACCACATTTAATACAGTGTATTGAACTTTTTTCCCAAGTTCAATATAAGAAACTTGTATTGGGCAAGAAAAATTATATTTCATTGAAAAATATTTCCATAAAAATGTCATTGGAGTATTGTACGACAATTAAAAAAAAAGTCATTGAATTTTGTTCAGAAAGTACCAGTGTAGTATTAGAGTCTGGGGTTTCAGCCAAAAGTTTAGAAAAAATTTGGATGTATTAACTTGGCACTAAGTTACCAAATTTAACTAATTTTGGGTAAAGCAATACAAGATATAAGTCAAGTAATTCTCATGTTTTCCTCAATATGCTGTATTTACTATCACACATCAAATAAAGATCAGAAAGAACTGCAAGTTACATAAAGAAAATCAAACCTTGATGGACAGCTTGAAGTGCTAGAGCTTCAAAAGCAGTTTGGAAATCAGTAAATTCTGTATATTTATTGTCAGAGAAAACAGAGTGGTTAGTGATTTCAAAAACATGTTTGAAGTGTTTTGGCCTTAATAAATGATATTTTTCACGGAAATGTCAAAATATGTTTCAGCTTAATGAGAAAAATGCTTTAATTATTGTGGCTGATATTTTAGTGAACTATAGATGAAACAGGAGGATGTATGTAAACTGTCATAGTCTGTTAGGGTTGCTATAACTGAATGCCACAGACTGAGTGACTCATAAACAACAGAAATGTATTTCTTACAATTTCAGAGGCTAGAAGTCAGATAAAGGTGCCAGTATGGGGCAGGTTTCAGTGAGAGCCCTCTTCCAGGGTTGCAGACAGCAGACTTCTCCTTGCATCCTCGCATGGTGGAGAGCAGAGGAAACAAGGTCTCTAGTGACTGTTTTTTTGTTTGTTTGAGAGAGAGAGAGAGAGAGGGTATGAGTTGGGTAGGGGGTAGAGGGAGAGAGAGAGAATCCCAAGCAGGCCTCACGCACAGCGCGGAGCCCAACGTGGTGTTCAGTGTCACGAAGCAGAGATGTCAGCAACGCTGAGATCATGACCTAAGCCGAAATCAGGAGTCAGGACACTTAACCAACTGAGCCACCCAGGCGCCCCTCTCCAGTGACTCTTAGTAGAACATTAATCCTTATGACCTCCATGTTGTGTCCTTATCTAACTCTAATTATCATGTTAAAGAGACGGGTAGGACTTCAATATGAATTTTGGGGAGACATTCTGTCAATAACATAAAGAGATAAAGGAAACTTTGAAACAGAAGTGGAAGGTAGAGATATTAAAAAAAAATAAATAAAAAGATAGGTATACTGTTTGAAACTAAGCAAAGTACCAATTTCAATTGAAAAACTGTTAAGATTGTCCAACAGATAATATGAAAAGGTATTTGAGGACAAATGTGAAAAATGTAATGAACTTTTCAATTCTTTTAACTGAAATTTGGCCAGCTGGTTTGTGCAGTTCTCAAGTTTGAGCGTGAACAATTAAGCCAACTCACTAAAAGGTATTTCAACAAATGACTTTTGTGATTTACTCACTAACATAACTACTGACTATAGAAGAGCCTCAGACGAAGTCTGGAAAGTGTTTAAATGTAGCTGCTATTCATCAGAAGCTGAGGATTCAACACTGAACTATCATTGATGTTGAGAAAAACTGTTTATTTAACTCATCTAGTGATTATCAATTTAATGGAGAAGTTGCTGGAAGAATTTGATGTTGCTCCTTATGTCAAGTCATGACTTATACGGGACAAAATTTAGTGACAGCTGCACCAAAAGGTGAATAATTTCCAAATATAAACAAATGATTTACCCTTACTGGAATGATCTGATAAATTATTTTTTTGCCACAAACTATATATATATTTTTATTTCTTTTCAGCATAACAGAATTCATTGTTTATGCACCACACCCAGTGCTCCATGCAATACATGCCCTCCATAATACCCACCACCTGGCTCCCCCGACCTCCCACCCTCCACCCCTTCAAAACCCTCAGATTGTTTTTCAGAGTCCATAGTCTCTCGCCTTCCAATTTCCCCCAACTCCCTTCTCCTAACTCCCCTTTCCTCCATGCTATTTGTTATGCTCCACAAATAAGTGAAACCATATGATAATTGGCTCTCTCTGCTTGACTTATTTCACTCAGCATAATCTCTTCCAGTCCCGTCCATGTTGCTACAAAAGTTGGGTATTCATCCTTTCTGATGGAGGCATAATACTCCATAGTGTATATGGACCACATCTTCCTTATCCATTCATCTGTTGAAGGGCATCTTGGTTCTTTCCACAGTTTGGCGACCATGGCCATTGCTGCTATAAACATTGGGGTACAGATGGCCCTTCTTTTCACTACATCTGTATCTTTGGGATAAATACCTAGTAGTGCAATTGCAGGGTCATAGGGAAGCTCTATTTTTAATTTCTTAAGGAATCTCCACACTGCTCTCCAAAGCCACAAACTATATTTTAACAAGTCATTTTATAATATAGTTTATTTAGAAAATAGCATAAGACATGTTTTGAAATTTTGATTTGCATATTGATCTGTATATTTATATTACTATATTTTGCCTATCTCTGTGGGAGATAGTTTTTGTTGTCTTTTTACAAATCAAGAGAGATTGCATACAGCATAAAATCTAAATTTTTTACTTCTCTTGAAAAATCAGAAGACCTTGCAGCATTGCACCTACATTCCTACCTGTGAGAATTCAGCCACATTGCATTTGCTCCCTTTAAGTCAGTCCTGAGCTCTTCAGCTCTCCATCATCTGTACCTTTGCCTGTTACTTGCCTGCTCTCTATGAGGTTTTGAAATTGGAGCCCCTGCTTTAGAGTTTTAAGCCTGGATTCTGGCAGGATGATGGTGTCATTTGCTCCACTTACTAAATCAAAGGAATCAGGAAAAGAACAGATTGCCTACCCTCACCTCCATGGTGGGTGGGCAAGTGTATGAGTGTGTGTGAGAAAGAGAGGGAGAACCATGGCTTGATTTTAAACATACAGTTTGATATGCTGGCGGTACATATCAGGGGGGAGAGGTCGGTAAGCAGAGCTGGTGTTGAGAGATGGGTTAGGGTTAGAAGGGTTTGGAGTCCTCTTCTATGAGAGTAGATGAGATTTCCAAAGTACAGAGAGAAACCAGATATAAGGAAAGACCCTGAGTGAGAGTATCACCCATATCTAAGGGTGAGGAGAAGGAGGAGCGGTGGTTCAAGAAGTAGAAAGGTTGAATGGAGGGGGCTTATTGTTCTTTTGGCAAGTTTGTTACTGTACTACTTAGGATGTAAATTTGGCTCTTGCTGCAGAGATTCCAAAAGACAGTAAAATAAACCAAAGGAAGCCTGGGTAGCAGTATAGAACTAAGCTCTGCCTGTCTTATCACTCCCCTCCCATTAGAGCGGCATCTTTGTCCACAAAATCCATCATGGCACATCACTGCATCTACATTTGGCATGCCTTCCCTTTTAACACACAACCTGGAAGTTGAGCACATAACTTCAGCTCACATCTCATTACCTAACACCTGGTCATGTGACCATACTTAAAAGGAGGCTGAGAAATGTAGTCATTTCCTAGAAAGTTATGTACTGGCTACAAATCAGAATTACCTCGGAAGAAGGGGAGAATGGATATTGGGAGACAACTGTGGTGTAGGATGTTAACATAGGAATTACCCTAGATACAAGTCTAGAGTTTGAGTTTTGGATTGGAGATTTGCCAAATGGAATGTGTTCTTTTTCTCTTTTCTGTGGAGGAAATTGTTCCTTTCTGTTTTTATTTTGTTATGTTTAAAAATTTTATTTTATTTGTTAAGATTATTTATTTATTTGAGGGAGACCGTGAACGAGAGAGAGAAAGCAGGAGCGGGGAGAAGGGCAAAAGGGTAGGGAGAAGCAGACATTCCCTTGATCAGAGACAACTTCCCCCCTGCAATGTGGGGCTTGATCCCAGGACCTTGGGATCATGACCTGAATCAAAGGCAGATGCTTAACTGACTGAGCCACCCAGGCACCCCTGAGTTCAGATTTTAATCAGTCAAAGAGAGGTGATAATATCTTTATGGAGTGGTTGTGAAGGTTAAGTGGAATAACACACATGAGAACACCTAACAAAATAACAGGTCTGGACAGCCTAATGCTTGCTAATTTCCTTTTTGCTATTAATCCAAGCCTCTCTGAAGCATCCAGAGGCAAATTAATCTTTCTTGCAAGAAAAAGTGACTATAATAATCATTACTGCACTTGCTACTACTTACTGTTTGCTGTGCACCGTGTGCACTGTTAAGTAGGAATGCCTCCCAGGGCCACACAGGCTGGGCCACTGGCCTCCCCATCAGGCCAGTCACAGACTCTGATGAGGATGATGTCACCTGGGCGTGGCAGTGCAGCAGTCCTGTTTCACGTGCACTGATCAGTCCTCACTGACACTGTGAAGCAGGTATTATTAACCTATTTTGCAAAGAACTTTGTGACTTAGGTTAAGGAACTTGTCCAGTGTTACTGAATGACTCAGGGACCCAAACCTATGGAAACCATATCCTTTGGAGATACTTTGCTGCGGCATTGTAAAAATAATCTCAGGATCCACAGTTACTACAGTCTTCCAGTGAGGGGAGGGGAGGCAGAGGGAGAGGACAGACCATATCAGTTTTAAAAACCATCTCCAAACCCCCCAAATAAAAACCGCCTACCAGAACCCTGGAGCTGAGACTATTGCCAGCTGTCTCATTTACTATCCTTAGCCTCTAGGAAAGGGACAGAAACATAAACAGTCTGGAGCATCTTCTACCTCTTCCAAATAATTTGAAGCAAGTATAGCAATTGCAAAATGTGTCAGATTGACAAGCTTTGGAAGGATGTGGTTTATTTATTTACTCAGTAGACACAATCTGAGTGTGGTAGCACAGACATCTTCCAGGGTCCTGTCAAGGTCAGATGGTGCTGCTTCTTGGATTTTTCCTGTGAAAATAAATGCTCATAATTTTGGAAAGGACCTCAAGCACTTTTGTTCCAACCATGTTGGCCTCAAAGAGAGTTAGTTGTCTGCTGTCTCTTATTTGCAGGATTTTTAAAAGATTTTATTGGTTTATTTGAAAGAGAGAGGGAGAAGCAGAGTCCCTGCTGAGAAGAGAGCCTCATGTGGAACTTGATCCCAGGACCCTAAGATCAGGACCTGAGCTGAAGGCAGACACTTAACCGACTGAGCCACTCTGGTGCCCTACAGGATGTCTTGATCAACACCTCTTTGAGGGCCAAGAGTCCTCACAAAGTCGTTTGTTTCAAAACAAATGAATTCCAGATACTTTTTAAGAAAACAGTTTATCAATCACAAATAAACCCATTTGCAGTGGTTATTTCTGGCCTTCAACACTTAGATTTGGGGAAACATCCCCTGTCCCGATGTCAGATCCAAGCCAGCACTGGCGTGGTACTCGCTATGACACTTATAAAATGCTCAGCATGCCTCCTCACTTGTCCAGCTAACTTAATGGCAACCTCCGTTCTCAAGAGTGCAGCTGGGGAGTAAGTCAGAGGAGGGCCCTGGATGGGGAGTAAGTGCAGTTGGGGAGTAAGTCAGAGAGGACCCCCATGAGAGGGGTCCTAGTGTCCACCTTACCTTGAAAGAAACATGACAGAATCTATTTGCTCTTCTAGAGGTACAGTGAGATAAAATTCAAAGACCATAAAGTCCACCCTTTGAAGGTGGCTTTTAGTATATTCTCCTGTTCGTACAAACGTCACCAAACTGACTTCAGAATATTCTCATCACCCCCAAAAGAAACCCCATACTCATTAGCTGTCACTGTATGGGTTTTTGTGTTGCTATTTGTTTTCAGTTCTCTCAGTTATGTATACATGGTGTGGCATTGCTAAGTCATATGGTATCATCATGTTGAACTCTTTGGGGAATTGCCAAACTATGTTCCAAAGCAGCTGCACCATTTTACATTCCTGCCCGCTATGTACAAGGGTCCAACTTCTCCACATCATTCCCAGTGGTTAGTATTGTCTGTTGTTTTTTAAATTACCATCTTTGTGGGTGTAAAGTGGTGTCTTGTTGAGGTTTTGATTTCCATTTCTGATGGCTAGTGATGTGAACATCTTTAATGATCCTGAGAATTTTCTTTTTAACACTTTTTGGCTACTTGTATATTTTATTTGGAGGACATCTGTTCGAATTCTTTGCCCACTTTTAAATTGAGCTGCCTTTCTACTCTTGAGTTACAACAGTTTTAAAATAGATTTTGGATACAAGTCCCTTAACAAATATATGACCTGTAAATATTTTCTCCCCTTCTGAGAATTGTCCTTTCACTTTCTTGATGGTAACCTTTGAAGCACAAAAGTTTTTACTTTTGAGGAAATCTAATTTACCTATTTTTCTTTTTTTGCTTGTGCTTTGGATACCATAAGAAATTCTTTCCTAGTCTAAGGCCAAGAAGATTTACACCCATTTTCTTCAAAGGGTTTTATAGGGTTCTAAGGGTTCTCAGATCCATTTTGAGTTAATTTCTGTTTGTGGTGAGAGGTAGGGGTCCATCTTTACTGCTTTGCATGTGCATATCCAATTGTCCCTGCACCATTTGTTGACAAGACTATTCATTCCCTCCAAATTCTTTTTTTTTAAAGATTTCATTTATTCATTTGACAGATAGAGATCACAAGCAGGCAGAGAGGCAGGCAGAGAGGGGGGAGGGAATCAGGCTCCCCGCCAAGCAGGAAGCCTGACATGGGGCTCAATCCCAGGACCCTGGGATCATGACCAGAGCCGAAGGCAGAGGCTTTAACCCATGGAGTCACCCAGGCGCCCCCCCCCTCCAAATTCTTATGCAGAAGCCCTGACCAGCCCCCAGTACCTCAGAATGCGACTGTATTTGGAGGTAAGACCTTGAAAGTGTTTATGAGTTAAAATGAAGCCATTAGGGTGGGACCTCACCCATCATCTGACTGGTCTCTGTGTAAGAGGAGAAAGGAGAGACCCTGGGTAAGCACCTGCATAGAGGGATGGTCATGTGAGGAGGCAGCAGGAAGACAGCCATCTTAAAGCCAAGGAGAGAGGACTCAGAAGAAACCAACTCTGTTGACATCTTGATCATCAACTTCCTCCCCCAAGAACCATGAGAAGTAAATGTCTCTTGCTTAATGCACACAGTCTACCGTATTTTGTTATGGTAGCCTTAACAAACTAATATACCTGGGATGAAATAAGAATAGACTCAAGAGCAATTGATAGATGGGAGTCCTTTTCCCCACACTGCTGGCTCAGAGTGATATGTCTGCATTTTCTTCCTGTGGCAGCTCTCATTTCCTGTTGCTGTCAGTGTCTTTCTCTGGTAATTTCCTGTCCCCTTTACTACCTTGACATCGCCTGAAAAAACAATATCCATGGTAGTTAAACCTGTACTTCTAATGATGTCAGTGCAATTGGTAAAGACCTCCCTCAATTTTTTCCTTCATGAAAGAAACAAGAAAACTGCCAAAAATGGTAAAAAAAAAAAAAAAAAACCAACTTATTCGGAGCTCTGAAAAGTAGCCAATGGCTTGCAACAATCTGGGTGAGCATTTATTCAAGAAAAACAGCTGGATCATGATAAAAGTAGTGAGCTTTGTGGTGTTTTCATGTGCCTGTCCTCCTCTCCCTGCCGCCCCCAGCTCTCCAGTAACCAGGAAGACCAGGAGGTGCAGTCATGATGAAAACCAATAGCCTGGCAGTCACTGGAGGGTAAAGAATGGGGTGGAGCTCCTTGGAAGCCCCATTCCAAGAGAATTACCAATATTTGACTTGTCTGGAGGGTCTCCAGAAGGCCGCGCTTGAAAGACCCACTTTATTTGACTTGATTCGGAGCTCAGAAACCCCCAGTGCCAAAAACCTTCTCCCCAAGGACATTCCCCAATAACATGTATGGGCAAGTGTTCAACTTCACAACTGCCTGAAGTAGCAAATAACACTTGAGACAAGTAAGAGGTTAGCCGAAAAGCTTAAAGGGCAGGACTGGGGAATGGTCCTTCACAGCAGCTTTGAAAAGCTCTGAAATATTCCTGCAAATCTAGAAGGCCACATGCATGGGTTGAGCATGCCCGTGATTATGGCTGTTCCTGTGCTCAGCAAAGACATGAAGGGCCCTAAACTCTAATATCTGGCTGACCTTGAATATCTACCCCGGCAGGAAGTGGAAGGTCAGGTGGAGTTGTCTGCTGACCAGCTGAATGTTGAAGGTTTGCCCATGCAAAGAACCCCTCTGTGTAGGGACGCCTGGGTGGCTCAGTTGGTTGGACGACTGTTTTCGGCTCGGGTCATGGTCCCGGAGTCCTGGGATCGAGTCCCGCATCGGGCTCCCAGCTCCATCGGGAGTCCGCTTCTCTCTCTGACCTTCTCCTCACTCATGCTCTCTCTCACTGCCTCTCTCTCAAATAAAAAAAAAAAAAAAAAAAAAAAAAAAAAGAAAAATTTTTATAAAAAAAAAAAAAAAAGAACCCCTCTGTGTAGATTGGGAGAATATGTGCTTAAGGAAATCCCTGTCGAATCCACTGACACCGACCACTGACCACTAAGCTAACCACAGGGCTGACAATTCAGCTAACTCAGCAGACTTCAGTGGTCACACCACAATAAAGAAGACAGAATTAGTTCATATAAACCACTAAACAAACAATAACAACAATAAATATAAGCCCTAGGGAGGGACAAAATCTGCCTCCAGGGTTGTCCCATTATATTGTTTAAAATATACCACTTTCGGGGCACCTGGGTGGCTCAGTTGGTTAAGCATCTGCCTTTGGCTCAGGTCATGATCTTGGGGTCCTGGGATCAAGACCCATGTCTGGCTCGCTGCTCAGCAGGGATTCTGCTTCTCCCTCTCCCTCTCCCTCTGCCCCTGCCCAGGCTTGTGCTCTCTCCCTCTTGCTCTCTGTCAAATAAATAAATAAATTTTTTTAAAAAGATGAAAAAAATAAAATATCCAATTTTCAACAAAGATTTGAAAACAGGCAAAAAGAAGGAAGATAAAAAGGAAGGAAGGAAGGAGAAAAGAAAGAAAGAAAGAAAGAGAGAAAGAGAAAGAGAAATAAAGAAAAAAGAAAGAAAAGAGAGAGAAAGAGAAAAGAAAGAGAAAATACGGTTCATACACAGTAAACAAGGCAATCCATAGAAGCTGTTCCTGGGGAAGTCTAGATGTTGGACTTCCATGACAAAGACCTTAAATCAGCTCTTTTCAACATGAACAGAGTTAGAACATGTTTAAAAAATTAAAAAGAATCTAGGAGAACACTATCTCTCCACATAGAAAATATCAATAAGGAGCTGGAAATCGCAAAAATAGAAATTATGGAGTAAAATAAATACAGTTGTTGGGGCTGATTCCACGTTAAAACCTGTTAAATCCCTAGGGCCTGCCTGGGCCTGCTTAGCCATAGTGACTCCATGTGGCCTAGGTAGCCATTTTGTTGTCTGATAAACGCCTCAGCAGTTACTGATATCGGTTCCAGGTAACCGTAACTAAACCGTAACTAAAACACACACCTAAAACAAGGCCAAACAGGTGGAAACATCCAATCAGCCAAAGCCACATATGTAGAGGTCTGTGGTTGTGTCGTATAAAACTAGCCTGTAAGACCCAGGGGTCGTTGCTCTCTTCGGAGGCGGCCCTGGCCGGTCAGTCTGACTTCTAATGCTTGGCATGGAATAAAACTTTGTGTAGCTTTCACTTTGTCTCAGTCTCATTCCCCTGGCTGGTCAGTCTGACTTCTAATGCTTGGCATAGAATAAAGCTTTGCATAACTTTCACTTTGTCTCAGTCTCGTTCCTTTGATAACGGACCTCAACATTTGGGGGCTCGTCTGGGATCAAAAGATGAGAACGGAGTCAGCATCAGAATTTCTGGGAAAAGCCTCTGGAGGTAAGATCTAGAGATTTTATTCTGTGAGACCTGGTCTGTCTGTCTGGTTGCAGAGCTCCAGGGTATAGCCCACCAGGGAGAACCTGGATACAGCATTGGTCCCCAGGGCTGGAGTGGATGCAGGGATGCCCCATCCCTCCACTGGGAGATCGCCAGGGGGTATGGGTCCCCCTAGGCGGTCAGGGGACCAAGAAAATCCCCATCAGCGGGTGTTTGCAGGGGACCGAGAAATCCCCACTGGCCGCTGGGTCTGTGGTTGTCTTTGTCTTGTCTTTTTGTTGTCTGTTATGTTGTTTGTTGTGTTTGAAGGACTGGGGCAAACAGAGAGTAAGGGGACTCTGGCTTTTATCTCTCTGTTCCTCCTAATAGATGTGGGGCTTCTCCCTTACTCATTTCTTGTGTTAATGGCTATAACTGAAGCCAACTGTGGTTAGTCTAACTCGAGACAGAGACTTTAAGGAATATTCCTAAGCAGCTGCCGAAACTCCCTTTGTTTCGGGGAAATTCCCTGTCTTCTCTGGCCTGATGTGGACTGCCTAGCCCCTCCCCCCTTGCTGGCGGGAAAGCATGGTGTCTACTCCTCTGTTGGGGCTGATGGCCTCTAAGGCTGGGAGCCCTTTCTCTGCCTTCTGGTGGCACTTTGTTCTTCTGTCTCCCCTTTCTGTTTCTGCACCAACTTGGGTGCAGCCTGCATAACTGGCCTCTAGACCATCCTCAGTGCTTCCTGCACCACGGCTCCTTCCCTCTTCACTGTCAAGGAGCAAGAAAAGCAGGACCTCCCCCCCGCCACACTCCAGATCTTCCCATCCGTGTCTCAGGTAAACATTAAAAGTGGAGTGGGCCCAGGTGAAACATAAATCAGTATTCGAACTAAGTTAAGTTTGTTGGTTTAATTAAGATAGACATGTTTTTAAAGTTAACAGCAGTAAACGTGAAACTCCAATCAAAGTTTACTGAAGGTCAAATAAGCTCATGTTATTTGTTAAAATCTGTTAGCTAAGAAATAACTGAACTGATGGCTAATTGTCTGTCTCAAAGTTTTAATGGGTAATTATTAAAATAGCTTTCAAAGTCTTTGGTAACTTGAAAGTTTAAAGTTATCTGGTTGGATAACAAATGGAATTAAATTATGGACATCTAAGTCTTAACCAAATGGGATAAAATGCTAAAACATTGAGTACTTGATGTAGGTTTGTACTTTTGACTTCTTCAAAAAAACTAAGAATATTTAAATCTGTTGGTGAACATGTTTTGTGCTTAACTGATTGATAAATTTACCATCTAAAGAATTCTGTTGTAACAGTTCACAATTGGTTTATATTTAATCTTCACTAGAGATTAAGTTGTTTCTAAGAGTACAAAATTCTGCTAACTGTAAGACTGATGAAAATAAGGGAAACAACTCTGTATGTGGGAAAGTAGATACGTAAGAAAGATAAGGAATGGAAATGCATTTTGGTAAAGATAAAAGGTAATTTTGTCCTAAATGAGATGGTTGTTTGAAAGGAAATAAATGGCTTGGGACAAAACCTGAACGCAAAAGAAAGTTGTAAAAGGTTTGTGAAGGTAAATCTTCAGAAAAAAAATTTTAGGTATGGTCAGGACGGACTAAGATTGAAATAAAAAAAGAAAAAAAGAGAGACACTGGTATAAAAAAGCTGGTTTTCTCTCTGTTTAAAAGGGAAAAGTTTTCTTAGAATTAATTAATCTGCTGTTAAGAAGAAAATGTAAATGGTTTTCTCTTTGCCTGCCCAGAGAAACCAGTTTCTATGTTTTGTTTTATCAGATCTTAAAACATCCATGATCCTATTTAGGCATGTGTTTTAAAAGGTTTTAACAACTTCCCCAAGATTTAAATCTTGAACAAAATCTTGATTATCTTGTAAAATAAAATTTATCTTCAAGGAGATTCATATAAAGGACTTTCAGGACAAAATACAGGTATACAATATATTAAACTAAAATGGGTAAAAATTTTCAGAACTAGTAACATGGGACCTTGATCCCCAGCGAATGGAAGACTCTTGCCCAAAGGAACCCCCTGACTGGAATCCAAACTCTGATGAAGGTAAGGAGAGCCTACATTTCTACCTCCAGGCTCTGCTGGGAGGTCTCCGTGTGGCTGCGAGGAGACCCATAAGTTTATCTAAAATTAGTGCGGTGACTCAAAGTAAGGATGAGTCTCCAGGGACTTTTCTAGAAAGGCTTATTGAAGCCTATAAAATGTATAGCCCAATCAACCCTGAGGCGCCCGAAAATCAGAGGGCAATAAGTATTGCCTTTGCCAGTCAGCCAGCCCCAGATACAAAGAGGAAACTTCAGAAAATTAAAGGATTTGAAAAGAAAAATCTGACTGAGTTAGTGGGAATAGCAGAAAAAAATGTTTAACAACAGGGATACATAAAAAGATAAAAAACAGACTAGAAAAATAGTTAAGGTTTTGGCATTATATGAGGCAGGAAGAAGACAGGGAGAAAGAGGTCAGTAAAAAGGGAAAAGGCAGGTAGGAGATGGTCAGTGAAAAGAAAAGCCTAAGCACAGAAAAAGCAGGCGGAAAGACTTAGATTCAGACCAATGTGCTTACTGCGAGGAAAAAGGACACTGGACCAGGGAGTGCCCTAAAAGGAAAACAGCAATGCTGGCCACCAAAAACTGAAGGGGCCATGTTTTGGAGCCCCTCCCCGAACCTCGGGCTAAAATTGAGGTAAAGGGAAAATCAATTGATTTCTTTGGTGGACGAGGGAGCCCAATTTTCATCATTACTAAAGCCTATGGAATAACTATCTAGAGAGGAAGTCTGGGTACAAGGGGCAAATGGCACAAAAAGACATAAATGAATAACAAAAAGGACTTTAAATTTGGCCTTGGGAGAGGTCCAGCATCGATTCTTGGTCCTCCCTAATACCCCGTATAACCTGATGGGAAGAGATCTCCTCCACAAACTATGGGCTGACATTCAGTTCTTGGAAGGAGACATGACTGTGACTTTGGGACAGCCCATTGTGCAGATGCTTGTGGCAGCAGTAGATAAACACCTACTTTACGAGCCAGTCTCAAAACCAGAGGAGACAGGGGAGGGAAGACTTCGCCAAACCCCACAGATCAAGTTTCTTGAAGTCTGGGCAGAAGGAAAGCCCAGTGGCCTGGCCAAGTGACGGCCTCCAGTAGTGATACAGTTAAAAGCGATGGCCACAGCTGTTCGCGTCCGACGGTACTCCCTCCTCTGGGAAACAAAGGAAGGGATCAGAAAACACATTAACTTCTTCCGAGGAGACAGGATTCCAGTTCCTTGCAAGTCTCCATGGAACACACCTTTGCTGCCCTGTCTAAAAGGCCGAGACTGGGGAGTACCGACCTGTTCAGAACTTGCAGGAAATCAACAAACAGGTTAAATATATCCACCTGATGGTGCCTAACCCCTATACCCTACTCTCCCTCCTGGGCCCCCAAAAAACTGTATAAAAAAAGGGGGCCTATTAACAGCAGAAGGAAAAAAAAATTTAAAAAAGAGAAAAAATATTGTCTTTCCTCCAGGCTATTTGGGACCCGAAAGAGGTGGCCGTTATGCATTGCCCGGGGCACCAAAAGGGGACTGACCTGGTTTCAAAAGAAAACCAACTAGCAGATGGAGCCACAAAACAAATAGCCTGAGAAACAGTGCAAGAGCTGGTTACACTCCTGGCTCCAGCCCTACCAGAAAAACCAGACTATTCAGAGAAAGATTTAAAATATTTACAAAAATGGACTAAATTAGACTATAAAGGGGATTAGGCTAAGATTAAAACAGGAAAGGTAATTCTTCCTTGAAGACTAGGAAAAAATTAGTAAGCCAAATACAACAGGGCACTCATTTAGAAACATGCAAGCTTAAAGAGCTCATGGGCAAGCAGTTTCAGGGCAAGCAGTTTTAGGGCGTATGGCTCAGGATGTGGTTGATAGATATGTTCAATCTCAGGCGGTAAATGCGGGAGAAACTAAGATGCGAAGAGAAAAAGAGAAAGAGGTAGAAAACCAGGAGTTTATTGAGAAGTGGATTTTACAGAGATAAAATGAGGAAAATATGGACACAAGTATATGTTAGTTTTTGTGGATACCTTTTCAGGCTGAGTAGAGGCTTTTTCTGCCAAACATGAGACGGCAGGAGTGGTAGCCAAAAAAACCCAAAACTACTAGAAAAAATAATTCCTAGGTTTGGGTTGCCTCTTGTGATCGGGACAGACATATGGCCCTGCATTTGTGAGTTCAGTCTCACAGACATTGGCCAAGGCCATGGGCACTACTTGGAAACTACACTGTGCCTACCAGCCCCAGAGTTCTGGACAAGTAAAGAAAATAAACCGAACTCTTAAAAAAACCTTGACAAAGTTAATTCTGGAAACTGGCAGTGGATGGGTGGCTCTCCTTCCCTTCGCCCTCCTTAGGGCGTGGTGTACACCGTACTTAAGGTTACCCCATTTAAAATAATGTTTGGGAGACCCCCTCCACTCTGCCCACAGCTACAAGAGGTTACCCTAGCAAAAATGATCAGTCTGTACTCCAGTCACTGCAGGCACTACAGTCTGTCTTAAAAAGAGCCCATGCAGGGATCCGAGCTGCCTACACTGAGACGGAGACAGAGGTGGAACCACATCCTTACCAACCAGGAGACTTGGTTTGGATATGCCACCACCAAGTGGAAAACTTGGAGCCTTATTAGAAGGGACTGTTTACTGTCATCCTATGAAGGACCCGAGGGATTCCAACATCTTACTGCAGGGATAAAATGAACAAAGCGTGTGGTTTCCATCCTATTCCTAAAGAAGGGGGGCTCTGCATAGCCCTGGGAGAGAAATGCTGCTTCTGGGTAGATGAGCACGAACAACAATGCAGGAACTCCCAGGGATGATATAAAAGTTTGTTCAACTGTTCTCCATGGTTGACTTCCCTAATATCAGCAATTACAGACCCCCTGGTTTTACTAATACTAATGCTACTTTTTGGCCCCTGCATTATTAATGCCCTAATGTTATTTGTACAAAAAAAGAATTGGGGTGATAAAATGTTAGTCCTACAAACTCCATATAACCCCTTACAACAGGAGGACATAGAACTGGCTGAAGAGTCAAGAAATTGACTAATCTCCAAAGAAAAGGGGGGAATATTGGGGCCGATTCCGAGTTAAAACCTGTTAAACCCCTAGGGCCTTCCTGGGCCTGCTTAGCCATAGTGACTCCATGTGGCCTAGGTAGCCATTTTGTTGTCTGATAAACGCCTCAGCAGTTACTGATATTGGTTCCCGGTAACTGTTACTAAAACACACACCTAAAACAAGGCTAAACAGGTGGAAACATCCAATCAGCCAAAGCCACATACGTAGAGGTCTGCAGTTGTGCCCTATAAAACTAGCCTGTAAGACTGAGGGGTCACTCACTTGGATTCCTTCTCACTCCCCGTCAGCTGGTGCTTCCACAGGGGCTGTGGAACAGAGCAGAAGTATTTGCAGCTGCTTTGCATGGCCTGGCCTTCCTTGCAGCATGGTAGACTTGGGCTAGTCAGACCAACATAGGGGCTCAGGACTCCATGTGGCTCAGTCGGTTAAGCGGTCAACTCTTGATTTTGGCTCAGGTCATGATCTCAGGGTCGTGAGATTGAGCCCCATATTTTCTCTTGCCCTCTCCCTGCCCCTACCCCCCCCCAAAAAAGAACATGGAAAGGTAATCTACGATATTATAAATTCAGGGTAGTGACTACTTTCGGGCGTTAGGGCAGTGGTTGGGAAGGGACATGGGGGTTTTGGGGGGCTGGTCACGATCTGATTCTTATTCTTGCTGCTGGGCAGTGTGTGTGCGCACGTTTGGAAATCCACCCCTCTGGGTGCTTAGGATTTGTGTGCTTCTCTCCATCTGTCCTCCTCGATTTCCATCTGAGTTGGTCCACGAGCAATGTGGTAAATTTAACCACATCACCCTTTAGGCAAGGTTTCTGTGCCAAACAACAGTGCAAAACCGATCCCTGTTGTCACCTTGCTTGTGTGACATTCCCAGTCCTGGCAGCCACCCGTAGCCCAGTTAGCAGGGGTCTGGATACGAGGGGAGTTGTGAGGCACCAACTCAGGCTTGACCTGTCTCTTCAGAAAGACTCCGAAGGGCCTCAGGAGTCAGAGAACACAGCTGGTTCGCTTTTTTCCAATTATAAAATAATTCAGGGCATTAGAGAATATTGGAAGATACATAAAAATACGAACACATGGTTGAGAATCTCCTTTAATACCCCATTGGGAGAGACTCTAATGTGGGTCGGTTTCCGCTGTCTTTCTTCCTTACCTACTTTTAATATAATTGTGACCACATATTATTTTGTATATTGCTGTTATATAATCTCTTAAATCATTGTAAATTTTAAAGTATCTTAACATTTAAATGAGTCCTCTAAATATTTTCAATAATTCACACATTATTTTCCTCCTGTCACTAACAGTTTTTTCATTAGCTTCATATTAATACTATGCCCATGGGAGGAACAGCCAAGGAGCCTCCACGGTTTATGGAACGATTTCCCTGAAATGGTAGATTTAGATTGCTCACATTTTTTCCCTCTTATAAATCCCAGTCACATTGGGATGAATGTCTTCATGACTAAAATGTTGCCTACATATCCTGTTAAGTCATTAGGATAGAATCCCCAAAGTGAGAATTTCTAGGTCAAAGCAATAAACACTTTATTTTGTTTTTTAGAGAGAGGGCCCAGTGCGGGGCTCCATCTCACAACTCTGAGATCAGGACCTGAGCTGAAATCAAAGAGTCAGACACTTAACGGACTGAACCACCCAGGCTCCCCTTTGATCCATATAAACACATTTCTTGAAGACAGACTGTACCTAGTTTGACTCTTAACAAATGATATCAGTCAGATGGTATGTTATTTTACTTTTTAAAGATTTTATCTTTAAGTAATCTCTACACCCAGCGTGGGGCTTGAACTCACAACCCTGAGATCAAGAGTCATAAGCTCTACCAATTGAGCCAGACACCCCAAGGCCCCATAGTTCTCAGCGAGGTAAAAAATAGGGCCATGGACATGCATCTAGCAATTAGGGTGACTTTGTTGACAAGGCCAGCTCCCAAGCCTTCTAGAATATTCCCCCACCCACCTACATAGCATCCTCCTGGTGCTTGGGGCCTGTGGTTTTCTGCAGGATGGTGGCATTCTACTGGGTTGTGTGGGGAGGTCTCATGTTTAGGGGACGGGAGCTCTCAGCACTGGGGGGCTGAGGTCTTCTGTCTGTCTGTCCACTGTCTGTCAATGTTTGCTGCACAGGTGAAGGGCTGAAGAAAGCAAGGCTGCTATGAGTTGTAGGGTCTGAGATGCAGCCCCACTCAGGCTCGGCTCCCAGTTCTCAATATCCATTGCCACTTGCTCTTCCAAAAGCAACAAGGGCTGGGGAACAATGGAGAACAATGGGAAACCAGGCACGGAGGTCATACTTGGAAAAATGTTGACGTCTTTGTCTTTCCCTTTTGACTACTGAGCCCACAGCTTTCTCTCTGGGGAGGTCTGTCTGGGATGAGATCAGAATTCCTACAGAAAGTATCCAAAGGAAAAAGATGGGTACATTCATGTTCTGATATGAAAAATAGATGTTTGCAGTGAGACAATAGGCTTGAAAGCCAGCACTATGGAGCGAGAAAGGGTTTTCTAGTTCATTTAGCTCCCGTGTCACCAATCCAGACTGGCGGGCAGCTGAGAACCTGCTTCGTGTTGGGGGGACACCTACCTGTGAGGCTGGGCCAGAGTCTTAGTGTTCAGTCTAATTTTATGAAAAAGAGGCCCTCTTGCTTTGCAAGGCCAGCCAGATGGTGGAGAGGAGAGGGATGGAGGGAGGGGTGGGGAAAGAGCCAGGTCTCTGTCCCCCTGAGGGGGGTACCTTGAGGGGTCCTGCTCAGGGGGGATGGGGTGGATGGACAGCATGCTGACAAGGATAATGGAAAATGCGAGGGGCTCCTTAGCACCCCTGAGATTTCCTCCAGTCTTATGGAGGAGCAGGCCCTGAGTTGAAGGACAGTAAGCCTGACCTGGCAGGGTCCGGCTGACCCCACATCAAAGCGGGGCTGGATGGACTGTCTGGGACATACTGGGCCCTGAGCAAGGAGGGTGGGCAGAGGATAGGGGGGAGAAGGGAGGGAGGGGAAGGGCAGAGGGGAAGGGGAGAGAGAAAGGATGAGGGAGGAGAGGAAAACAGGAACTATCTGGCCTTCCACTCCAGCTGGGGATGGGACAGCCATGGGCATCCCTCACCTGGACAGCAGGGGCGCTAGAAGCCACAGGCAGGTCCAAGACTGCCTGTCCTCTGGGGCAGCCTGAACCAACCACCGTTGTACCCTGCCAGAGCCGGGAAGGGAGGACAGGAACCTGGTGCCGGAGTGATTCTACCTAGAAACGGAGCACAGAGGACTTGTTTAAACTTCCAGTTCAGAGGAAAACCATCCCACTATCTGAATGGCTCCCCCTGCCCCAGCCCCGTCCCTCTCTCCGCCCTCCTCCTCCCCATGAGCTGGGGCTTGTGCAGGAGCCTGGGTCAGTTCTAGAGAGGAATATAAAAAGTAGTTTCTCCTGGGTTTGCTGGAAGTGGGAGAATCTGTGTGATCCCATGACAGGCTTGTCTACTTCCTGCTCTGGTCTCCTGCCCCTTCTTTCCCACTGTACCTGCCCTCCCACCCTGATATCCTGGTTGGGGCACCCCCCCAGGACGAGGGGAAAAGCATGGGCTGCCCCCTCCCCACGTGAGGATGAGACCTCCAGGATGAAGGGACCGTCACTCGGCCACCTGTTGTGGGACCCTCCTGAGCAGGCCCTGCTCACATGCCCCGTCTGCTGCCTTGGCCTACCCACACTGGGGACATGTGGCCGGTGCTGACACGTTCTGCCTTTAGGGAGAATCGGTATTAAGGCAAACCATAGGAAGTTATTCTCTGCACAGGTTGTAGAGGGTTGCATGTTCAGGAGGACCTTAAGGTGGGTGGGACTAACCGGCCCAGGACGTGGGTGGAGCAAACCAGCTGTTCCCACATGGCTCCCAGGCCCTGCCCTGCGCTGACTTGGCGAGGAGAGGGAGGCAGCAGGGGGCGCTAGTGGAAACGTTCACTGGCTGCCTACAGTTCCTGGGGTCTCTCCTGTAGGCCTCAAACCAGCCCTGAGGTGCCCCATGGAAAAGCTGGTCTGTTGTGGGCTGGTGGACAGGTCCCCCTGTGGGTCAAGAGGTCCTGGTGTGACCTCTTATCAAAGGCCTCTTCTTCCCTCTCCCCTCAGTGTGCCGGGCTGGACAATGGAGCCACTGGGTAGGAGGGGCGGTCTACACCGACAGACACCTGCTCTGAGCCAGGATGCCTGGCCCAGCAACTTAATGTCTATTACCTCCTTTAATGTGGCCTGCACAATAACCCTGAGAGGAGGCAACATTGTTTCTTAGTTTATTTTAAATAATGGTAAAATCCACATGACATTAAACTTAACCGTTTTAACCGGATGCATGAAAGGAATGTATTTCTTAGCATCTAGTTCACTGGTGTTAAGCACATTCACACTGTTGTGCAACCATGCCCACCATCCGTTTCCAGAACTTTCTTGCCCTCCCAAACTGACACTCGGACCCCATTACACAGTAATTCCCAATCCCTCCTCGCCCCCGCCTCTGGCAGCCACCCTGCTACTGTCTCCAGGACTGTGACCGCTCCAGGGACCTCATGTAAGTGGGATCAGACAGTGTTTGTCCTCTTGGGGTGGGCTTCTTTCACTTGGCATAATGTCCAAGGTTCATCCGTGTTGTAGCCTGTGTTAGAATGTCACCCTTTTCAAGGGTGAACACTGCTCCATTGTGTGTATAAACAACACTTTGTTTATCTATCACCTGTCAATGGGCATTTGGGGTGCTCCCAGCTTTTGGCTACTCAAATCGTTTCTAAGCCTACAGCTTTGGGGTGAGACACAGCATTCAGGGGGGCAGTCTGGAGTCAGTGGTTCTCGGCTCCCTCATGGTAGTAGAAGGACCGAGATTCCCTGCTGGTCCAGGCCATGCTGAGGAGTACAGAGGGCAGAGATGGGTGCTCAGAGCTCCCTGAGCAGTGGGTGGCCGCCGACCTTCTGCGGTGAGCTCCTGCAGGGCTGCCCCGGCCTCTGAGCCAAGCAGTGGTCTCCTGGCATGGCTCAAGTCCATTTCTAGGGATATTGTGATTCAAGGGCCTTCTATTTCTACCTCTGCCAGGTCCAAGGGTCCTCCCCGCCTCATCCCAGGAGTTACCCCCGATAGTGTGCTCCTAACTCTATTTCAGCATCTGCTTCCTGGAATCCTGGGGGAACCTAGCTGATAGGATCATAGGAAGAATTAGCTATTTTTGCAGCACAGCTGGGACCCAGGTCTGCTGAATCTGAGGTCATGCCTCCATAACTGTCCCCTTAAAGAAGAGGCTTGGGACAAAGTCCCAGAGAGATAAATCTAAGGGAGAGTCTTATGCTGTTGGAATTAGGGGCTCAGGTGTTGCAGTCAGAAGGCCCAGCCTCAAACCCTGGTTTGATGAACTTTGACACGGTAGGCAAGCAACTCAACCTGTGAATCATAATCTCCTGAACCAGTACAGAGGAAAAATGGAATAGGACTCCCTCACCACGGGGCAGCGAGAGTTCGGTGAGCGCAAGCGTGTAAAGTCCTTAGCACACTGGGCACTTTCTAAAGCAGTTCATAATTAATAGCTCCTCTCTGTGCCCCCCCAAATTACCCACCCTGCCCCTGGAGTTTTGTTAAAAGCAGCTCTTCATTAACATGAGCCCAGTGAAAATTAGCATGGGTCTAAAAAGAAATCAGAAAATTAGGACATGAATAAGAAAGGAAAATCAAGGTCATTATCTTGCTTCATAAATTTCCTTGTCCTGTTTCCTAACTGTGCTTAACCCAACCATCACTTTGACAATGCCCAGGTTTGGAAACTTGAACCTGTCCCCTTGTCATCATCCCCTCTACCCAATACCGACCTCCCAATGTTTTCTGCATCCCTCTCCCCCATCCCACCCTTGTTTGGGCATATCACTGTCTGCCAGGACACATGCATCTCTAACTGCTCCTTCTCCCTCCCAGTGGCATGTCCAGCTCACCTTCCATAGGCTTCTAAAGCTCTCCTGTCTGTTGCTCAATGGTCCTCGATGGTGTTTGTGTTCAGTTATGGTTAGGTTTGGCTGCTTATTACCGAAAACCTCCAATAGTAGCAGCTTATCCATGATAAGATTAATTTCTTTCATTTTTGAGAAGTCTGGAAGTAGCCTTTCCAGGGTCCCTGCCAGGCTGCATGGTTTCAGATACCCAGGCTCCTTCTATCTTAGGGCTCTGCCACGTGTGGCACCTCATGGTCCAATGTGGCTACTCAAGGGCCAGCCCTATTCCCGCAGGGTAGCCAGTAGGAAGGGAGAAGGAAGAAAGGTCACCCTTCCTCCCTTAAAGACCCTTTCTGCAAATCTCCAGACTTACTGTGGTGATCATTTCACATTGTATACAAAACAAACAAACAAAAAAACCCAAAAGCACAAGAAAGAACTGATGCCCTCGCACCTCTGTCTTTCAAAGCATGTGTCTGGTAAAATCTCAACTATGCTTTCCCTGCGCTGGTCCATGGCTGAATGGGACTGGGTAGACTGGATTGACCGTGAATCCACCTGACCTTGGATGGCCCCCAGCCCTGCCCAGTATGTGAATTCCACTGGTGTTTTCTCCTCAGATCGTGCTTCTTTTTCCTGGGAGACTTTTTAAAAAGTTTTTTGTTTGTCTATTTATTTAAGATTTTTTATTTTTCCATTTGACATAGAGATAGAGAGAGAGAGAATGCAAGCAGGCAGAGGGGGAGGGAGAGGGAGAAACAGGCTCCCTGCCAAGCAGAGAGCCTGATGCAGGCGATCCCAGGACCCTGAGATCATTACTTGAGCCGAAGGCAGACGCTTAACTGACCAAGCTACCCAGGTGCCCCAACTTTAGACCCTTTCTACTGACTTGCTCGCATTGCAGATTAGGTTTGCTTTCTTCTGCCTTCTTCCACATCCCCCACCAACCCCACCATGTTTGTTCCCAATATAGTTGTGTCCCCATTTTGGTCAACTTGATGCTACTGTCATCACAACTACGTACCTATTGTTCCCAGCAAAATAGTCTTTTATGATACCATTTCCTTCCTCACACATGTTTTCCTCTGCGAGTTAACTACTTTTTTTCATTTGTTTGACTTTGTAAGTGCCAGTCCCTCACTTATCCTCACATTCTTGGACAAGCTCAGTGACAACGCTCAATGTAGAGGGAAGAATCAGGTACCCTCTAAGGGTCTTTGCTTAGATGTCCCTCTTGCTCGTTGGATTCCTATTTGGACTAGAGCCCTTCTGGCCTGCAGCCCACTGGTGTCCTGGTGCCCATCTCCTCACAGAGATGTCCCTTTATGCCTCCTCAGGGCCGAGTCTCATTTCTTGGACATTAAGCCTTCCCCTTTCCCGGTGAACTTCCTGGTTTGGTGGACTACTTCCTCTCTCACATCTTAAAGGCATGCTGCGTGGGTCCTTGGGGGACTGAAATGTCTTTATCTTACTTTCTTTTTTAAAAAATTATTTTTATTTATTTATTTGACAGAGATCACAAGTAGGCAGAGAGGCAGGCAGAGAGAGAGGAAGAAGCAGGCTCCCCACTGAGCAGAGAGGCCGATGTGGGGCTCCATCCCAGGACCCCGGGATCATGACCCAGGCCGAGGCAGAAACTTTAACCCACTGAGCCACCCAGGCACCCCTATTTCACTCTTGTGGGGAAGCTTGGTTGCTATGTAGAAATCTGGGTTAGAAATACTTGTTCTTCAAAATTTTGAAGCTGTCCCCACTGCTGTTGAGAAGTCTGAAGTCATTCTGATGGCTGGTTCTTCATGTGTGTCTACTTCTTTTCCTCCAGAATCCTTTAGTGGAAATGGGTGGGTGGGGTGCAGGCCTGGCAGCTGGGTGTCTGGTAGGTGAGTGGGGGGAAGAGGCTCGGGACTTCAGGCTCTCTTGCAAACCCCTGTCTTCTGCTGGGCCTCTGCGCCCCATCCAGGGTCCCCTTGTTCATGTCCCTAGATGTAGTATGGCCTACAGATAAAGCACAAGATTCCTAGTTAAATTTGAATTTCAGAGAAACCATGGTGAATGTTTTAGGAGAGTGTCCTATGCAACACTTGGGACACACTTATACTAAAAAAAAATTATTAGGTGTTTATCGGAAATTCAAATTTAGTTGTGTATCTTGTTTTTTTAAATTTGCTAAATAGGGCAAACCTATCCTGAGGCAACCTCTTTTTTCCTGTCTGGGGAGGTCAGTCACCCAGGTGAGAGGGCTGGGGAGGCATACCCGCACAGACTTTGATTTCCAACCCAGATTTCTACAGAGCAGCCCAACTCATGCAAGGGCAACAATAGATGGAGGACATTTTTGGCCCCTGATCCTCCTATCTTCAGCCTCTCCCAGCACAGCCCTGCCTTCCCAGGGACGTGGCACTCCAGTTCTCAGGCTTCCCCTCTGCATGCCCCATCCTTGCACACAACGGACGAGAGAGGAAGACGAAATGACTCCGTGTTTGTCTGTTTTCCAGATTCAGAAGTTCCATTCACATCTTTCTCCTGTTACCATCTCTTTCTTGTTCTCTTTGGCCTTTTTTTTTTTTTTTTTTTTTAATTCTTTGGTTCTCATTTCTGAGGAGTGTCCTGAGGGAGCAGAGAGAATTCTGGGGTGAACTTTTGGTAAAAGATATACAGAAAAGTGTGTAAATTATGAGCTCAGAGCGAAATGAAGTCTTCCAAGGTGAATGCGACCACGTGACCAGCACACGGCTCAAGAGAAAGAAGCATGATTCGTACCCCAGAGGGCCCCTGAAACCCATTCTAGTCCCTACCACCTCTTTAAGGATAGCTACTACCCTGCCCTTTGGGAAACATTTTGCAAGGAACAGACAGTAAATAGCTTAAGCCTTTTAGGCCAGAGGGTCTCTGTTGCAGCTACTGAACACTGTCCTTGTAGCATGAAAGCAGCCACGGGCAACAGTAAATAATGGACTTGGCTGGATGGCAATAAAACTTTATTTACGACAGAGTCTTGGGCAGCATTTGGTCTGTGGGCTGTAGTTTGCCGATCTCTGTTCTGTGCAATGACTTTGCCTATTGTTAGACTTTACAGAAAGGAAATATTGCTATATATACTCGTTTGTGTCTGTCTTCTTCATTTTGTTGGTGAGATTCATTCACCAACATTTTGTTGGTGAGATTCAACCATATTGTTGTTTATAGTTACAGTCTATTAATTATTTTTTTAAAGATTTTGTTTATTTTTTCCTTCCTCCCTCCCTTCATCCCTTCCTTTTTAAGATTTTATTTTTTTAAGTAATCTCTATCCTCAATGTGGGGCTTGAACTCACAACCCTGAGATCAAGAGCCAGCCAGGCGCTCCTAGTTTATTAATTCATTTTGCTGTGTAGTATGTTGTTGTGTATATACAAAATATATTTGTCCATTCTACCATCAAAGGGCATTTTGGTAGTTGCCATTTTTGGGCTATAATGAAGAGTGGCATGAACTTTTTTGTACATGATTCTTGGTAGATACATGCACTATTTTGTTTAAAAAACGTATACTCCTAGGAGTAGGACTATTGGCAGGAAGCGTAAGTAACTCTTTTTGATCAGGTGTATCCACTATTTTGTTTAAAAAACGTATACTCCCAGGAGTAGGACTATTGGCAGGATGCGTAAGTAACTATTTTTGATCAGCTGTATTCCAAAGGGAGCTATTACATGACAGGTGAACTTGGCCACTTTGGGTTCACGTTCTCTTTCCTTCTTCCCAGGGTGCTGCTTAAAGAACTCCTGGGGGCGTGTGTCTGGTTATCGGCTGGGCTCTGTTCACGGTGGCCTTGCTTGAGCCAACAGCTTCTCCTGGTCCTCAGATTCAGCTACAACAAAATGTAGAAAATGCTCTTTAGGCCATTGTTGGAAGGTGGTGTAACAGGGCACGTGTCTGGTTCTGAACGCATGGTTGCAAACAATGGCTGCCACTCCCTTCTAGGGTCTGGGTTCCTTCATGGTTTTGGATGATTGATTGGTTTGGGGGTCTTGGTTTCGCTCAAGAACTTTAAAGAAATCACAGGTGAAAGTGTCTGCAGGTATGGGCCCTCAGAAGGCGCCTGTCATCCGGAAGGAGCTCCGTTCACGTCCAGGTTTGATAAAGTGACTCTGGGGCCCATCTGGAAATACAGGCTGCAGGCTGAGATGCAGAGAGCCCACAACTCAGTAGTCCCCACCTGGATATTTGCCCTAGAAAAGCACCTGCCCCTTGAGGGTGACCAGGAAGCTTGGCTGAGACTGGCAGAGAATTGGAAATCAATTAAATAACCATCAGTAGCCAAATAGATGACTACATTTGGTATGACGGGAGTACTTTATAGTGGTTAGAAGAGGAGTTAGACCTACGTGGGTCATGGGTTCACGGGGATAAATCTCATACTTGTAATAGCGAGTGAAAATATCAGGTTGCAGATCTGCATGTAAAATCTGATAGGATGTGTATGAAGTTTAGAGCACAAAATGATACTCGGTTTTGCTGATGGTAATACACACACGCAGGATATAATATTTATAATATATGTGCAGTAAATGTGTAAAAATGTGGAGGAGAAGGATTCATGCCAGCTTCAGGGAAGTGCTTACCTTGGGGAAGGGAGAGAGAAAAATGGGTTTGGGGAGGCTGAGAAATGAAGTGGATGTGGCCAACTGTTCACCTTGTCAAAGATAAGTGTTTGTTACATTACTCTCTGTATTTTTAGAGATATTGGCCCCATTTAAAAAACTTTAAATTATTTAAAAAATGCTCAGAGTTCCATTTCTGGAATGGAAGCGCGAGGAGCTCCTTAGATCCACTAAAAAAGCAAGACTGGGCAAATCTAAGAAATCATTTAAAGGCTCTGGAAATTGTCCTAAGGGCACACAGCAAAGGAAGAACCGTTTATTCAAGAAAACCTCCTGAAACAGGGTAAGAACAATGAGTCCGTGACATTTGAACCACGACTCCTTCCCTCCCCGACCCTCTTAGCTTTGACAACAGAAGCTCTGCTCTAGGTGGGGCTGCCAGAAGCCAGGATCCATCTCCTCCCTGCTCCCAGTTCAAGGTTCTGGTTTCTCCCTGGGAGGGGCTGGCTGACGGCATTTCTTATCAGTCCTGTGTCAGAAGGTCTTCAAGACCATCCCCAGATGCTGTGATTTGCTGAAAGGACTCAAACACAGCTTAGCAGTACTCATACCATGGCTGGGACTTATACAGTCAAAGAAGGCAAAGCCAAGTCAGCAAAGAACACAGGAAGGTGGGGTGGGGGGCGGGATCCCAGTGGAAACGGCTCCAGCTTCCCATCGGAGTCACACAGGACACAATCAATGTCCTCTACCACACGTGGGGGATGCCACCAGTCAGGAGAGATGCAGTGATCAGGATTTTTACTGGAGATTGGTCACGTAGGTAGCTTCTGCCTAGCACATAGCAAAATTCTAGACTCTGAGAAGGAAGTCAGGTGTTCAGCGTAAAGCATGTGGTTTTGCATAAACAATGAGGCACAATGAGCCAGTCTTATCAGTCCGGGGAGTGGGGACCTTCCAAACCCAACTTGCCAGATGCTGGGCAAGGACAACTTTGTAAGAAGCCCTTTCCAAAGCAGCGAGGACTTCAGTGTTAACTCTTCTGTACCCGAACCTCTCCCTGCCTCTCAGCTACCCGTTGCAGAGGCTAAATTCTAGATGAGAGTGGCCGCAAGTTAAAGGCTCCTTTCTTCCATGTAGCTCCTGTTCATGGAGTAGAGGCTCTCCCTTAGGCATGATACACTGAAAATAACTATTGTCCCAGCTCCTGCACAGGGTGGAAATTCTGCATCAGGAGAGGCAAGCCGAGAAGCCAGGGGCAAAGCGGTGTGTCACTCCAAGAGACCCCTTTCCTCTGCCACAAACATGTATGGGGTCCTGTTAGAGACTGTGCAAACTAGGCCAGGGGTGTGAGGTGACCAGACCTGGTCCCCATCCTCAAGGAACTCATGATCTTAGGGGATGAGGGGATGGCAGGCCCATACACAGAAGATTCTGGCACTGTGGACTTTTCAGAAGTCCCACTGGCCTGACTGGGAGTGGCCACAGGGACAAACTTCTATTGGAGTGTTTCTCAAAGCAGGTTCCATGTAGTACCTGCAGGAGAGTCTGGATGGGGTGTGGAGAGAGAGAAGAGAAAGGGCTGGGGTTAGGGAGAAGGCAGGGTACACAGAAAAATTCATATTCTCAGGCTTCTCCCTAGACTTTCTGACGGGGAAAAACTTTCTGACTGTTAGAGTGTTCCCAGGTGCTTTCTATCAGCCTACGGTAGAGGCTTCAGTGCAAGGACTGCATTTTTAATGCAATTCAAATGCCCTGTCCTCTTCATCCGAAATGCACACCCTACTTCCTGTTTGTTGAAGCCCTTTTGCTTTGGCTCTTTGGAGAGAGCTTCTGCAAGCTCAGGATTCTCCAGAACTTCTTTTGTGTTTCCCTCCTGTGATTTCTTTCTTATGATTCTAATGATAGAATAATTGCTCAGAGCAGCAAGACAGGCGCCGCCCAGCGCCCTCTGCCAGAACTCTGCTCAGCGTCTCAGCATCAAGCCTGTATCCCTGAGCATCTGCGCCTTATCTTGATTCACTGTGCATCCGTTAGCAAGACGTGTCCTGAGGTATCAGAAAAGCCTTAGAGAGTTTACTTTTTGAATCTGGATATGCTAAAAAATTTTCCATATAAATGAATGGTGATTGCTCCTTGCTTTAAGCCATTCTATCTCGTGTGAGTTTTCAGAGGAATGCCCTACTTTTGGAGAGGAGGGGAAACCAGTAGGACTGTTATGTTTTCCCTAGATGTTTGCCTACAGAGACTCTAAGGCTGGGGCCTGCGATCTTTCTGGTACAAAGGGAGATGAGCTTGTGTTGGAGAAATAGGAAGCATGTTAGATCCACGGAGACGTCTCCTGGACACATGTGGAAGGATTGTAAGGGAATTGAAAAAGAAGTGACTATTCTGCCAGAGGGCTTGGTGAGCTTTTATCTTGGTATGCCGCCTACTATTGTTGGTGGGCCCCCAAGGTGGGAGACTAGGGGTCAGCCTCCTGAGCCACCCGCTTGGCCTCCTGTGGGGTCTTGCTGTCCTGTCCTCTGAGCCAACCTGGAATGGTCAACGCCTGCCTTGCAGTGCGCCTGGCCAGTGGCAGGCGAGCCATACGATTTGCTCAATGACTGACCCTATCATTTCTCTTGACAGGGTAGTCTTACTATTTTCTTAATACAGAAAAGGAAGCTCAGATTCAGACAAGTTAAGTGGCTGGGCCAATGTCACACAGCCCGGGGTGGGAGGCTAGGGTCAAATCCAGGGAATGCTATGTAGGTCCCACTCCAAAGCATGTTTTAAAAAAATATTGTACACTTATAAAATATATTTTAAATAGATAGGAAAACATAGGGAACAATACGACTGATACTTGTGTGACCATCACTCGGCTAAACAAATCCTGACGTTGTGGCATGTACTTGGTTGGGAATCCTTGAAGTCCGGGAAACATTCTGATGAATCTAAGGTCTACTTTTGGTCCTTCTCCATTGCGTTTCTCTCTCTCCCCACACACAACCCTATCTGAGATCATTGTGGATCTTTGTCATCTGTGCTATTTATTTTTTTAAAAGATTTTATTTATTTATTTGACAGAGATCACAAGTTGGCAGAGAGGCAGGCAGAGTGGTGGGGGGGGGGAAGCAGGCTTCCCGCTGAGCAGAGAACCCGATGCAGGGGCTCGATCCCAGGACCCTGGGATCATGACCTGAGCCGAAAGCAGAGGCTTTAACCCACTGAGCCACCCAGGCACCCCAACTTTTATGACATATGTACACATCTCTAAGCCATAGACAGCATCATTTTGCATGTTTTAAGCTTTATGGAAATAGTTTCCTGTGGGATCTATAATTCTATTTGCTTGTTTTTATTCAATACAATGTTTCTGAGATTTATCCACACAGATATGCACGCTCTGGTTTGTTCTAACTTCCACAGAGGGTTGAAGGCACCTAGAGAAGCCATCCATTCTTCCTGTTGAGGGACATAGGGGTCATTTTCTGACACCCTGCCGGTTACTACAAAGAGTGCTGCTGTAAATGCCTGGTGGACAAGGGTTTCTCGCCGGTGTGCACCTAGGAGATGTCCTGCACCAAGCCATGCTCCAAAGAGGCTTCCCCGAAGTGCCCGGTGGGGCAGTGGGGGTTGGGCCATGCGGGGTCAGGACAGCCTTCTCGTTCTTGCCGTCTGCTTTCTGCCATTGCGGGGTTGCGAAGTCATCTCTTCTGGGCCGGAATTGCTTTTCTCTGAATTCTAGTGAGGCTGAGCACCTTGTCATTTGTTTACGGGCCATTCAGATTTCCTGTTCTGTGACATCAGCTCACCCCTCTTGCTCATTTTTTGTTTTTGTTTTTCCCCCCAGCTTTTTTGCTTATCACTTTGTAGACCTTATTTCTGTGCCCTCTTTCCAGACGACGTCTAAGGCACTTCGTCACTCCTGATCTTGCTTCTCCTGATCCCCGCGGTCGGGGGTGTGTCGGGAGCGGGCTCTGCACCTGCAAGGTGACTGCTGGGGCCTGGGGAGCGAGCCAGGTTCTGGAGTCTGGGGCTCGGGCGCAGGAAGGCATCCCGTGCAGCCACCAGGGGGAGGAGCTGCTTCACTGACCGCTTGTCTCTCGCTCCCTGCAGCCCCGGGGGAGCCGCGGGCTCCAGGAGAGGGGCGGGGCGGGGCTAGCGCCCCAGGAGGAGCTTGGCCTGAAGCCCCAGCGCAGTAAGACCCCCAGAAGGTGGCGCGGGAAGTGTGGCGCTGGCTGAGCTGGCCCTTGCTAGCTGGCACCTGACGCCTGGGCAGAGCAGCCCTTATCCACGGGACAGTGATCCCTTCCCTGCCTGAGCAGACAGGGGTCTGGGGCTGGAGCCACCAGATCCAAGTCTGTTTTCCAGGTGGCCCTTGGGTTTTCCTGCTCAATATGCTACCATCCTTCCTCCTTCCTGGTTTTAAATGAACCAAAGAGCAATCCTGGCAGCTCGACCTCCCTTCTCCATGGAGGCTGATGTAATTAGTGTTCTTGGCTCTGGAGTCCTGACTCCACTGAGTTTCACATCCCGCCTGGCAGCTGGCTCCTGTCTGACCCACAACCACGGCAGGCAGAACTTGCGCTGGACCAGTCGCGGGAGAGCCAGGAGAGCTGAAACCCTGGACTGGGAGAGTCTGGTCTGGTGGCTCCCAGCACAGAGCCAGAGCTGCCAGGCTGGCAGCTCTAAGTCCCCAGGAAGCAGCGGATGGGTGCTCCCACCGAGACCCCGAGTTGGAGGGACACCGGGCATGTGGTTGGCACATAGAGGCCGGTTTGGGTGTGAAGCCCGAGTCAGTGTGCCCCCAACCCTGTGACCTTGGACAAGCATCAGGTTTCCTGTCTCTAAAATACTGCACACAACAGCAGCGACTACCTCACAGGGCTGGCAGGCTCTTCGGAGGTTAAATGACTGGAGCATGTAGGGCTCTGTAGGGAGCTGCTGTTGGGTCAATTGCCATTAATCATATAGAGAAAAACCTCCAGCAGGCAGTACGGAGTGATGGGAAATTATGCATCTTTCTGAAAGACAAAGTATGTGCTTAGTTCAGTTGCCACACAGAGTATATTAAAAAAATATGGTTTCTCCCTTCTGTCTCTGATCCCAGTCTCCCAGTTCCAGAGTCCTGGAGGGATGCACTGTACCAGTTTCTTAGGATTCTTGCCACATATCCCCATTCCCCGCCTCTGCCCATACACACACACACACACACACACACACACACACACACACCAGTCAGTGCTATACATGTATAAACACACACATAGTGACATACTATTAGGAAAATAATGACAAACTCTTGTAAACCCAGAAAACCTCTCCACAAAGGGAGAAGAGAAAGAAAACAGTTTCGTTATTGCACAAGCATTGAACCAATCTGCGATGTGCCTCTCAGGCGATCTACTAAAGAGATGGCAAAGCTTACCATTTCCTACAGCCCGGCAAGCACAAACCACCATACACAAGCTAGTTGTCCTTATCCAAAGGAAAAGTGAAATTCTTCCTATCCCCTGACAAGCAGGCAGTTGCATCTTGGGGCCTGGCTTTAAACTCCTGGGAGAAGGGGAGACAGGCACCAACCTTCTGGATGTTTACATTTGAGAGAGGGAGACTTGGCTTAGGAAAAAGCCGGTCCTAGGTTGCAAAACTGTCAAGAAACTTATTTAGCTTTTATTTATTTTTTAAAATGTTTATTTACTCATTTTTTCTAGCAATCTCTACACCCAGTGTGGGGCTTGAACTCAGCCGCTGAGATCAAGAGTCACATGCTCTTCTGACTGAGCCAGCCAGGTGCCCCCTTGTTGAACTTTTAAAGAAGATTTATGTACATCTCAATAAGACAGAAATAGCATTTAGGATCTTCCTAATGTCTTTTTAGAGTTTGCCAGTGTCTTCTATTTCAAGATAAGTCTTGCTTTTTTTTTTCTTTTTTTAGATCCAGTCTGATAATCTCTGAATTATAGTAAAAATTATTTTTGAGGGGCGCCTGGGTAGCTCAGTGGGTTGAAGCCTCTGCCTTTGGCTCGGGTCATGATCTCAGGGTCCTGGAATCGAGCCCCACATCAGGCTCTCTGCTCAGCGGGGAGCCTGCTTCTCTCTCTCTGCCGGCCTCTCTGCCTCCTTGTGATCTCTCGCTCTGTCAAATAAATAAATAAAATCTTTAAAAAAATTATTTTTGAGTGTCTAGCTTATTTATATCTAGTGTAGGTATCCATATGTTTGTGATTACATCTCCCATCTTGCTCTTCGTTTTTGATTTGTCTTCTGTTCTTCGTGCCTTTTCCTTCTTTTCCTGCCTCCTTTGCACTAGTAATTGTTTTAGTATTCCCTTTAATCCTCACTATTGTTAGCTGTACTTTTTAATTTTATTTTGCTGCAGTTGCTCTAGGGTTTATGATAAGGGCCGTCAACTTACTGCATTCTACTTTCAGATAATATTAGACCTCTTCTGATACAGCACAAAGCCCTCCTAACAGCATATGCTTTATTTCTCAGTTCCTTTCCTTTGCTCTGTTGTTTTTACATAATTTACTTCTGTGTATATCATAAATCCCACAATGACTGTTATTAGTTTTACTTTAGTCAATGGTCTTTCACTGTGTTATTATTTATTTATTATTTTTCATTTTGTTTAGTTTCAGAGGTAGAGTTTAGTAACTCATCAGTTCCATATGATACCCGGTGCTCACTACATCGAGTGCCCTTCTTAGTGCCCATTACCTAGTTATCCCATTCCCCTAGCCACCCCCTCAGCAGCCCTCAGTTTGATCCCTCTAGCTGAGAGTCTTTTATAGTTTGTCTCCCTCTCTGATTTCATCTTAATTTTCCTTCCCTTCCCCTGTGTTCATCTGTTTTGTTTCTTAAATTCCACATGTGAGTGAGATCATACAATAGTTGTCTTTCTCTGACTGACTTATTTTGTTTAGCCTAATACTCTTTAGTTCCATCCACATTATTGCAAATGACAAGATTGCATTCTTTTGGATGGCTAATATTCCACTGTATATATGTACCACACCTTCTTTATCCACTCATCTGTTAGTGGATAGCTGGGCTCTTTCCATAAATTGGCTATTGTGGACATTGCTGTTACAAACATTGGGGTGCATGTGCCCCTTAGAATCAGTAATTTTGTATCCTTTGGATAAAAACTGAGTAGTGCAATTGCTGGGTCATAGGGCAGCTCTATTTTTAACTTCTTGAGGAACCTCCATACTGTTTTCCAGAGTGGCTGCACCAGCTTGCATTCCCACCAACAGTGCAGAAGGGTTCCCCTCTCTCTGCGTCCTCACCAATATTTGTTTCCTGTGTTGTTAATTTTAGCCATTCTGATTGGTGTGAGGTGGTGTCGCATTGTGGTTTTGATTGGTATTTCCCTGATGCCGAGTGATGTGGAGCACTTTTTCATGTGTCTGTTGGCCATCTGGATGTCTTCTTTGCAGAAATGTCTGTTCATGTCTTCTGCCCAGTTTTTGAGACAGTCAATTGTCTTTAAAAAAATCATTCACTTCAGACCCAAGTGGCACACTGTAATTAAATTTCTACTCATTTACATTGTGCAGTCAATCATTGAACAATGTGGGGGTCTGTCTCCTCATTCCCACGGTTCCCTTGGTTGGCCTCTTGTCTGGACTCTGCCAACAGCTGTCTATCAGGTGGCCCATGCCTATCTATCCTGAGGTATGACCATCAAAGTGATCTTTATAAAATCCCACACTGGCTTCCATGCGTCCACACCCAGGGTCCTTACCAGCCTGGCCCAGTCTGCCTCTCCAGCCACCAATCTACATACTGCTGGCACAGAGCTTCTCTATGTATCCAGAACACACCAGGCCCTTTCCTATGCTGGGACCTTTGCCTAGGGTGTTCCTGAGCCTAGAACACCCTTCTTTGTCTATCCAGCAAAGCCTGAGGGTGTCCTACCCTCCGAGCCCACAGCACCCTCTAAAACCAAGGGTCCTCTTCCCTGGGCTTCCCCCAGCACCTTGGATCACTTTGGTTGTACCAGAGAAGCATTTAAGTTAGGTTATGGCTTGTGTTTAGTTGTTACTGTACTTCTTTGAGTCTTATGGCCGGTATCAAAGGCTTCATGTTAAAGCAGAGTGGAAATAATCCTGTAGGCAAGGAGGGTCTTTCCTTCTCATGGTCCCCACCCCCCAACCCCCATAAGGATGTCATGGAGGTCTCTGAGACCACAGCTTTCATGGTCACACATCTGCATTTACACTTGCCTTGTAACCCCTGGGGCCCCCAACCTTCAGTGAGCCTGGAAAGTCCTACACACGTTGTGCACAGACGTACTCTATGGCTAAGTCAGGCGTTCGTTTAGTGTGGTAGGCAGAATAATGGTGTCCCTCAACTGTGTACATCCTAACCCTTGGAAACCTTGCCTGTCGAACGTTTTGTGGCCAAGAGGAATTAAACTGCCGGCCAGTTGACCTTAAGATAGGAAGATGATCCTGGATACCTGGGCAGGATACCTGGATACCACCAGAAATGGGGAGGGATCAGAAGTGGGAGACAGAGGAGGCAATCCGAGCAGGCAGAACAGACGAGATCCTTGGCTTAGATGAAGGAAGAAGGGAATACAAGCCAAGACATACCAGTGGCCTCTGGAGACTGAAAAAGGCAAGGACGTGGATTTGACCCTAGAGCCTCACCTCCCGGAGGAGTGCAGTCCTGGGACGCCCTGATTTCCGCTGACTGACGTCCATTTCAGACTTTTAGACTACGGAAGTGTGAGATCACATCTCTGTATGGTAACGAGCTGCTAAATTTGTGGTTGTTTTTCTAGTGCGATAGCAACAAATGCAGAGATACCCTGAACTACACTGCACTTTTCCTGTTGTGGGTGTAGACCCTACTTCCTCATAAGGTGTCAAGTCCCCGTGTTTGCTTTCTTCCCTCCTCCAGAACGTGAACTCATCGAGGGCAGAGCCCCGCATCACAGCTCAGACCATGAGAAAGACCAGGTTCTCTGACTGCTGGTGTTTTGTGATCTGCCTCATGCAGCACCCCTCTGAGAAACGCCTCCGTGGCCTCCTGCTTTATCCAGGATACTCTGGTAGTGCCAGGTCTGGGGCGGGGGGAGTGGCTCAACCAGGGCGGGGTGCTGTCGGATCCGTGCCATGGGGACATTCCTGGCCCCTGCCCTCTTCCTGGTCTACCCTCCCAGGGCCCACCCCTCCAAGGCTGCAGACCCAGTGTTGGCACGCTCTCCTTAGAATGGGCTCTGGGGAACCCCAGCATTGCAAGGGCAGAGTAGGGGCCATTGGTGGGGGGTGCTGGGCCTCAGATCATGCCTCTGACCCAAAGGAAGTGCCCCGGGATGCTCAGTACTTCCTGGGCACAGGAAATGAGAGAAATGGACATTGAATTGTAATATGAAGAAAAACAAAGGCGACCTTTCATTAGTACGTTTTTATTCTGCAAGTTCAAACTGAAAGCATCTGCTCATTATAAAGTCAATCAGTGGGAACAGTGGCGCTTTCTTGGTGCATGCAAGCCAGATCCGGACGTGCTGGTGGCTGCCATCTTTTGCCAGCCCCGGCATCCAGGTCATTTCCCTACTGTGTTCTGTGCTCCGTGTCCAGAAATCTTGCCTCACGAAGATCAGAACTAGCAAAGAGTTGAAGTCGTCAAGAGTGCTCCATGACATACATATCCCCGCATGAAGAGATGGCCTTCAGTTGAGGTCAAAACTGGAGTGGTAGGAATTCAAAGTGGCGTCTCTGACAATCTCGGACAACAGGAGGGTAGAGGTGTCTTGTGTTTAACTACGAATATGAAAGTCAGACAAGCAGCACCCAGGGCTTCCATTAGATACTAAAAGCGAAACCTTGCTTATTCCTCTGCCCGCCACCTGGAGGAGCTGAGTGGCTGAGTCCGGGAAATGAAGAACCATCTCATACCGAGTACACAGCTCCCCTACGCTCCCCCCAGAGCCCACTCAAGCCCTGGGTTGCTGTGGGCGCTGTGCTTTGGGAAATGCGGATGACAATGATAACGGTTCTAGAAATAATGGCAGCTAAAGGCTGTTTGTTGTTTCAGTATCTGACAGCCACTTTGCTCAGCACTTTCTCACTCAGTCTTCATACCAACCCTAAAGCATTTTTCTCCCTTTTCTGCATATGGGGAAAATGAGGCTTTGGAGAGGTTATCTTGCTGGAGAGATCACACAGCTAGCGAAGCAGCAAGGCTGGCAGGAGAGCCTAAATCTTGAACCCAATGGATGGATAAGTTGTATCATGACACACTGACGAGGGCATCCTGGATGCAGGGAAGCGCAGCAGCTTCTAGTGTGTGCTCGAGGGGTGAGGGGTGCGGCAGGCACTGCGGTTCTGCTAAGAGGAAGTCGGGGAAACAGAGCTGGGGGACTCTCTGCGACCACGGCTGCCATAGCCAGCACAGCTCACTCAGAGGAACTACTCTGCCTTTGTAGCAAGAACCCCCCCCCCCCCCACACACACACAGATTAGGAGCCTTGGCTAGGGAGAAGCATCAGCTTCTCTTCACTTTGCTCAGTGCAGGTTCCAAGTGGCGCCATTGCAAAGTGACAGGCAATGCCTTGCCCTCCTAGAGTCTGGCCTATTTGGGGACAACCTGCGTGGGGTCTTAGTGGACCCCCGTCATGGTGGCAGAAACAGGTTTCCCACTGGGCTTGCCTCTTCTGCCTACTTCAGCAGCTGGAACCTGGGACCATGGGCTCATGGTCGTCATGGTCACACGACTTGGCACCAGACAAGAGCTGTCTCAAACTAGCATTGTCTCCCTCTGAGAAGGTTCTAGGGAATTTACTGACCACTCCCGTTTTAAAAAAGAGCCCTGTGCAATGGGAAACTCTGGAGAAGTTATCAAGGAACAGCTACGAAAGTGCACTCTTTGAATCCACTGTACTTCCAGAAGTATGAATGGTAAGTCAGAGAGATGAATTCCCCATGTGTCATTTAAATGTCACCCCTAAATTATATTCTGGGACTGGCTGTTTTCTGATTATGCTCAACTGTGGGCTGGAGCAGGCGGCTCCATCCCTATTGGCAGTCTTGGGGAAGACCCTGCACAGGCTAGGTAAGAGGGCAGGCAGCCAGCAGCCAAAGGGATGTGCTTCTTCTCTCCTCCACCCCAGAGCCTGGTCAGGGCCAGCCTGCGAAAGGTCATGTGTGCCCCAGGGCAGCCTGGATAAGTCTAGTCCAGGACACTGCCAGGGCCTGGATGAGTTTTTCTGCTCACTGTAGTTGGGCTTGAGTGCCTGAGCTGTTAGGAACTTGTGGTTCACTGCTAACCCCATTTTGGGCAACGTTGCTGCGGTAGAAGAGTATTCTACACGAGAATAGAAAGTCTCTGTAAGATTGAAACTGGAAGAGAGCACAGAGGGGAGTCTTGTTTAACATCACAAGATGGTGAGATGATTCCCCTGCTCAGAGAACAGGTCCACAGTCTTTGCTTTTACAGGTGTTGGTCACTTGTCTATAATCTCCTTTTCCAGCCTTAGTAGCAGAGCCCATGGCCCGGGCAATCTGACCCAGCTCTGGGCTGTGGCTCAGCTGTTTCTGTGATGTCCCCATGAGCTGCACCCATGGGATTGCTTCTTTACCACTGAGGCCCCAGTAAAAGGTCTGCTCCTTGGCGATGCTGTCTTTGAGTCCCCAGCAGTGTGAGGTCCCTTCATCCCTTGACTCCTATGGCACTCACCCTGTGTTCTTCCTGTGCTGTTGCCACATTTGACCTTGTAATGTTTTGTCCATTCTAGCCAACTGGAGGTCCCTATCATAATATCCAGCACACACTGCTTTGCACATGGACCGCTATGCATATAATACACATGTTCAGGGTGACTGGCTGGTGCCTGTGGGCTTTTTCCATTCCTAGTGCCTCCCGTGTAGACACAGCAGGAGGTCCTACAGTAAATACTGACCTCAGTGTTCATGGCCTTCTTCCACCAGATCTGAAGGTGGGGGGATGAGGTCTCGGGGGTTCATCCTGGCCACCAGGCAAACGTCATAACTGTCATGCATGAGGACATCGATGGCTACAACATTCCATTGGTTCTCCCATGGGTCCAGCTCCAGTATTTCTTTGGAGATAACCTCATGTCGATCTGAAAAATAGCAAAGTAGGAAGACAAAATGTCATAGAGTCTGAAATTCAGAGGTTATCTTTACTCTATTGGAAAACTTCCTCTAAAAGGCATCAAGCACCAAAAATTAATGAACAAACATACTTTCAATGGAAGACATGGTGTCCCTAACATTTAAGAAACTAAAAAAGGCCATGTTATAACTCACATTCACAAATTATTATTATTATTATTATTTTAAAGATTTTATTTATTTATTTTACAGACAGAGATCACAAGTAGGCAGAGAGGCAGACAGAGGGGGTGGGGAAGCAGGCTCCCTGCTGAGCAGAGAACCTGATGTGGGGCTCGATCCCAGGACTCCAGGATCATGACCTGAGCCGAAGGCAGAGGCTTTAACCCACTGAGCCACCCAGGCGTACCCAAAAATTATTTTAATAATTGACATATTAACAGGGCATACTGTTGTCCAAATTTAATAGTTTATTATGGGAGCTAGGGATGAAATTGCCCTTATTTCTACACCTAGAAGGGAGATACAGCTGGTAACCTTGTGTGAGTTGCTCCCTGAGCTTATGTTCCCTTAAAGGCAGATGGGGATGCTAATACTCAGCCCAGTATTCTTGCAGGAAACAGATGGCACACCTTAGCTGAGTAATTTGAAGAGAATTTAGTGAAGGGACCATTGGAAGGGTGCGGACAGGGCTCAGGAAGACCCACTAAGAACAGCCATTACCACCCTTAGACCTGAGAGGCAGCAAGGGGAGGAATGGGTACTGGGCTTGGAGAGGGCAGCTGTCTCAAGAGTGCAGACTGCCAGGAGCAGACGTAGGCAGGGAAGATGGAGCAGCCATTCTCAGCACCCCACGGCGGGTGGGGTGGGCAAGGACAGTAAATTCCCTGACTCTACCCTCCTTTTACCCAACAGTCTTGGCTCCCACTGGATGGACTCAACCAGGAGCTAGAGGAGAAAGGCATCTGCGAATGCACCCAGTATTTGTCAACTTCACAGGACATAGAGCATGATAGAGAATGGGACAGAGTGAGTCTGGAGGATTTCAGCCTAGATGATTATTTCACAATTTTATGATGATCAGAGGAGATAATGTATGCATAAGTGCCCAATCCTGGCATATTAAAGTCAATTTTTGAAAATGATCCATGCATGCTTGCAAAGAATGGTGATTTTGTAGTTGTTAGTGCCGTGTTCCATGTGCATTCATTGGGTCATGTAGGCCAATCCTCCTATGTATTTATGGATGTTTGTGGGCTTATTCTTCCAGTTACTGAGGGAGCTGTGGTAAAATATCTCACTTAGATTGTGGATTTGTCTGTTTCTCCTTTTAGTACTGTCAATTTTTAGTCTACACATTTTGAGTCTGTTATTAAGAACATATAAATTTTACCATTTATAAATTTATCATTATGAGTGATCCTCATACTCTAGGAAAAGTTCCATCAGCATTCTTTTTTTCTTTTTAAGATTTTATTTATTTGACAGAGAGGGAGAGAGCACAAGCAGGGAGAGCAGCAAGCAGAGGGAGAAGGAAAAGCAGGCTCACCCGCAGAGCAGGGAGCCCAATGCAGGACTCGATCCCAGGACCCTGGGATCATGACCTGAGCTGAAGGCAGTCACTCAACCAACAGAGCCACCCAGGTGCCGCTCCATCAGCGTTCTCTTGACTGATATTATAAATTCTGAAAAGTAGGATTTTTAAGAACCATTCTAATGATCTTCATCTTTTAACTGGAGCATTTAGTCTCTTTACATTTAATGCAATTACTCATATATTTTGGTTTAAATCTACTGCCTCATTTGTGGATTGTCCCTATCTTACTTATTCTTTCTTTTCTCCTTTAATACCAACTTTTGGATTGGCCGAGTATTTTTTATCATTCCATTTCCTTCTCTCTACTGATTTAGAAGTTATAATCCCTGTTTCTATTTTTTTGGTGGTTATTCTAAAAAGTAAAACATGCATAATTAACTTATCAAGACCTAAACATAATCAATACTTGACCCTCTTCTTGGAGGGCTTTATAATAGTTTAATTATATTTACTGTCAGCCTGATGTATTAGCTATTGTTGATGTGCATTTTAATTCTATATATCTTTCAGCTCTGCAAGACATTATCATTATTGTGTTATACAGTAAATGCTCGTTCAGAATTAACCCACACATTTACACTTCATTGCTCTTCATTATTTCTTGCATCTTAGAGTTCATCTAAGATACTTTTCTTGTGCCTCAAGTATATATGTTAGAGGTGTAGCATGTTGTTTCCTTGAAAATGTCTTTTTTCACCTGCTTTTTCTGAAAGAATTTTCACTCCCCAAACACCATAAAATAGTAAGAGTTGCTATTCATTCTATGCATACTGTGTACTGTGCCTAATGTGCTGGCTGCATTTCAGGCATTATGTTATATCATCCGCACAGTAAGCCTGCAAGCAGGTACTATTGTTATTCCAGTTTTATAGGTTAGGAAAAACTTACAGCAAGTGAATGCTGCGCCTACATTAGAAGTGGCAGAACCACAAAATGCATCCAGATGTGTGGTCCTCAAGACCCTTGCTCATAACTACTAAGTGAATGAAGGAGGTCATCATGGTATCATTGTATTTTTCACAGCTTATTGATGAGACCAATAAGTGGGGTGTAAATCTTATACAAATTTGGTGGTCTTCTTTAAGGAAATATTACAAAATTACAAAAACAAAATTAGGTATGAAAATAAAGATTCGCTTTTTTCCAGCTTTCCTGAAGTTGATTGACAAAAATTGTCTCTGTTTATGGTACACATTGTGAAATGAATACCAGAATCAAGCTAATTAACAGATCCATAACCCCACGTAGTTACCTGTGTGTGTGTGTATGCGTGTGCGCGTGTGTGGTGAGAACACTAAAGCAAATTCCAAGTATATGATACAGTGTTGTTAACTATAGTCATCATGCTATGCATTTCCAGAACTTACTCATCTTATAACTGAAAGTTTTTAGCCTTTGACAACGGTCACCATTCCCTCTACCCGAAGTCCCTGGCAATTACCATTCCACACTCCACCTCTGTGAAATTGACTATCTTAGATTCCACATATAAATGAGATGGTATAGTATTTGGGGTTTTTTTGTGTGTGTCCAGATTATTTCATTTAGCATATTGTCTTCCAGGTTCATCCTTGTGGCAAATGGACAGGATTTCTTTCCTTATAATGATTGAGCAACAGTCCCTGGTGCATGCACGTGTGTTTATCACATTTTCTTTCTTTCTTTTTTAAGATTTAAAAAAAAATTTACTTATTTGGCAGAGAGACAGAGAGAGAGAGAGAGAGAGAGAGAGATATCACAAGTAGGCAGAGAGGCAGGCAGAGGGGGAGGGGGAAGCAGGCTCCCCACTGAGCAGAGAGCCCGATGTGGGGTTTGATGCCAGGACTCCAGGATCATGACCTGAGCAGAAGGCAGAGGTTTAGCCCACTGAGCCATCCAGGCACCCATTTATCACATTTTCTTTACAACAACTCTGTCTAGCTAAACTTTCTGTGATGAAGGAAATGTCATATAATCCACGCTGTGCAATACAGCAACCATTGACACATATGGTATTGAATAATTTAAAATGTAGCTAGTGAGACTGAAGAACTGATTGTGAACTCTTATTTAATTGTAATTAGCTTGAATTAACACAAAGCTCTAAATCTCTTTTTGTTTCAGTTTTTTAAAGTATCTCTTTGACCTATCAATTTCTGAGAACAGTATCTTAAAGTGCATGCAATTTTTGTGGATTTATCCTTTTATCTTATGATTTGTAGAAGTTTCTGTTTTATATATTTCAAAATCATTAAATGCAAAAGGGTCATGCCTGTTGTATTGGTTAAGGTTCTTGGAAGCAACAGCAGAAACCAATTAGGGTGGGTTTTAGCAAAATGGGGATTTATTGGAAGGAAGGGAGCTCAGCAGATTGAGGAGAGCTGGAGGCTTGGAGGGAGGATCTGACAGGGTAGAGCACTACCATGGCTCCTTCCCGTGGCTGGCTACTGTGGCTGTGGACACTACTTCTAGAAAGCCTGCCAGTGCGGAAAAACCTGACAGGTGTCCAGTACAGGTGTTCTATCTTCTTGCTTGTTACTCCTATGGAGATGAAACAGCCTTTTCCATCTTAGTTACTGCCATCATCTTGGAATGCATCTTTTACCATTGCCACACCCGCTAACTGTTTTTGTTTTGCTTTCTTTTAGCTGGGAAAGGCTTCTGGTGTCCTTATTCAAATTAATGCAGGCTGGGGGCCCTCTTACAATTTCAGAGTAAACAGTTTTCTTCACTAATTTTGCTTCCTTCTGCTCATTTCAGTGTTTATTGGGGAGACATTTTTTAAAAAGATTTATTTATTTGAGAGAGAGTGAGCATCTGGGGGGTAGGGGCAGAGGAAGAGGGAGGAAAGAGAGAGAATCCTCAAGCTGACTCCATGCCCAGTGCAGAGCCCGATGTGGGACTTGATCCCAGGAACCTGAGATCATGACCTGAGTCGAAAGCAAGAGTCAGATGCTTAACCAACTATGCCACTCAGATGCCCCTGGGAGACATTTTTTTAAAGCCTTCTATGCTTTCTAACATATTAAGCCACTAATCTAACATATTAATCCATTAATCCATTAATCTAACAGATTTCTAGAAATCTGTTACTTTATTTACATGGAATGAAAATTATAGCCTCAGTGGCAAAGAGGCCAACCAGTGAGTTTTATTTATTTTTAAATATTATATTTATTTATTTGAGAGAGAGAGAGAGAAATAGAGCACAAATGGGGTGAGGGGCAGAGGGAGAAGCAGACTCCCCACTGAGCAGAGACCCCGAGGTAGGGCTTGATCCCAGTATCCTGGGACCATGACCTGAGCAGAAGGCAGATGCTCAACCTACTGAGCCACCCAGGGGCCCTGAGAGTTTTCTTGAGTATGAAAGCTCTGAGATAGTGTACTAGAACACAGGTCTGACTGTGGAGACTTGAACTCTCAGGAAGAGTGCGGATCCTGCCACAGCCATCTTGTGCTGTCCTAAATTTCTACGAAAAGAGCTCATAAAGCGAGGAATCAGTGGTTGGCATTTGTGTTTACCTAATTATGTGAGTTTGGGTCCTGAAAACATTATGAGACTAACAAGGGGCAAGAAACTGGAGGCTGAACTCAGTGTCAGCTTTTTTCAAGGCAGTTAATTTTCCAAAAGTAGACACACTTAATGCAACAGCATCTTAATTATTGAAGGAGTTAGCTCCCTGCATCCTGACACCTCCAGTAGTAAGCAATTTAAAACACCATTTTACATGAAGTATAAAAAATTCACATGGTTTTTTTTTTGGTTTTTTTTGAAGTAAATGATGATATGGCAAAGGAACTCCATCTGTGTGGTAGACTGCCTTGGGCTGTACCCCCAGGTGTTTTAGGGGGTGCTCTCCCATGTTGGAGGTCCTTCTGTGGAAAAATTGGAGAAGGAGACTTCAGTTTAAATGTCATCCTTGAATTCAATCAGACTAGTGAAAAACCCAAAATCTTAGGATATTTTTCGTCCTTTGTAGAATTGTTTCCCTTTGACTTGCTCTTCTGTGAAATGTTAACTGCTATTTTATTCATTATAAGAGTACTATTGAGGGCATTTCCCACAACTCTATATGAGGCTATGGGGAGAAGTTTCTCCCATGTTTAGAAGATATGTACCTTCTAAACCGTGGTTTGTTTTTCTCTTGAGGACACTGAAAACAGGACATCTCTCCTTTCTGCTCTGGCCTCTAGTGACCTCAGAGATAAAATGGCAGTCCATAGATTGCCAGTGAAAAAGACCTTTAGGCACTTTTATGTACCAACGTCACCTCATCTTGCTTTTCTATCTTTATTTTCCCTCCATTCATTTTCCCAATTTATTTTAATTTCTATTTTATTGTGGAGTATGCCTCTCTATAAGCCATCTCAAATTCAAATTCATTTTGAATGAATGGGCATGTGAATAAATAATCAATTATAGAATGAATAATGGACCCCAGGCCAAGTTGTTTTGTCCCCAGCTGAGGGGTGTTACCTATCTTCTCCAGGATGGCCAGAGGCCAAGAGTTCATTCAAAAGGACAAAAAAGAAACAAACAAATGGCTCAGTGTATGTAGTTGTCTGTCTGCAAAGGACGTGGAAGGGAGAGCAATGGCTTTTTATGGCCCTCTAGAGATTTCAATGTAATTACAAAATCATGTTGCATAGTTACAGTCTTTGTGTACAAATTCAAGGAGTTGATCAAAGATTTTATATTTTCCACCAGGTTGAAGGAATGGATAAGTAAAACCTCTTTTGATCAAGGGATAATTTTTATTCAATGTAATGGATTTGTAAATGAACTCCTACTAAGTATCCTGGGATTATTTATGAGAAATATAGAATGTGTTGTATGCTTAAATTTGCATGTAGGAGTTAAGATAGGAAATGATTCTTTCAAGAATTTTTTTGACTTTCATTTTCCCAAGAGGAAGACATCATTTAAAAAAAATGGGATTATGGGGCACCTCGGTGACTCAGTCAGATAAGCGTCTGCCTTCAGCTCAGGTCATGATCTCAGGGTCCTGGGATCCCCTCAGCAGGGAGCCTGGTTTCCCCTTTCTTCCTGCCTCCAGCTGTCCCTGCTTATGGTTGTGCTTGTACTCACCCTCTCTCTCTCTGTGTCAAATAAACAAATAAAATTTAAAAAATGTGTTACTCAAACCTTGAAAAAAATAAAAATAGGATTATGCTTTCTTTAAGCACAAGTGGAAGATCTAGGAGACAAAATTATCTTATACAGACCATTGTATTTAATGTAAATATTGGTATGTTTGGATTTAGGTCACTATTTTATTATTTCTTTTATTTTTGTACCTTCATTTCTCCTTTCCTTCATTTTGAATTATTTGAATATTCTTAATACCCCATTTTAATTTATCTTCAGTTTTTAGCCACACCTGCTTATATGGTTTGTTTTTTTTTTTTTAAGTAGTTGTCCTAAGGATTGCAATATACACATTTTTTTAAAAGATTTTATTTATTTATTTGATATAGAGAAAGACACAGCAAGAGAGGGAACACAAGCAGGGGGAGTGGGAAAGGGAGAAGCAGGCTTCCCACCAAGCACAGTGCCTGATTCGGGGCTCAATCCCAGGACCTTGGGATCATGACCCGAGCCAAAGGCAGACACCTAATGACTGAGCCACCCAGGCATCCTGCAATATACATATTTATAACAGACTAATTAATATATTATCATTTCCAGTGGAAAACAGGAAGCTTATTACCATATAGTTCCTGTGTCTACCTTTGGGGAAATGGACCTCTCTGTATAACATTAATATACACTGAAAATGGGGCACCTGGGAGCTCAGGTTAAGTGTCTGCCTTTGGCTCAGGTCATGATCTCAGGGTCCTGGGACTGAGCCCCAAGTCAGGCTCCCTGGTTAGTGGGGAGTCTGCTTCTCCCTCTACGTCTGCCCCTCCCCCTATCCCTGCTTGTGCTCACTCTCTCTTCCTCTCTCTCTCTCTCTCTAAAATAAATTAAAAAAAAAAACCCATAAACTGAAAACATTGTCACACCATTCACCATAGCAACTTCATTCTAAGCATGTCTCCTGAGGCAAGGGAAATAAAAGCAAAAATCAATTATTGGGACTTCATCAAGATAAAAAGTTTCTGCACAGTGAAGGAAACAATCAATGAATTAAAGGACAACCTACAGAAGGAGAGAAGATATTTGCAAATGACATATCCAATAAAGAGTCCGCAATATGTAAAATCCACATATATATATATAAAACTTATCAGACTCAACACCCCAAAACCAAAAATTCCAACTAAAAAACGGGCAGAAGACATGAACAGACATTTCTCCAAAGAAAACACCCAGATGTCCAACAGACACATGAAAAGATCCTCAACATCACTCACCAGGGAAATTCAATACAAAACTTCAATGAAATATCACCTTACACCTGTAAAAATGGCTAAAATCAATAACCCAAGAAACAACAGATGTTGGAGAGGATGTGGAGAAAAAGAAATACTTGTGCTTTGTTGGTGGGAATACCAAGTGATTCAGTCACTGTGGAAAACAGTATGGAGGTTGCGACCCAGTAATCACACTATTGGGTATTTACCCAAAGAATACAAGAACACTAATCCGAAGGGATACATGTACTCTTATGTTTATAGCAGTATTATTTACAATAGTCAAGATATGGAAGCAGCCCAAGTGTTCATCAATGATGGATGCCATATTTATCTATCGATTGGTCAATTGATTGATAGATAATGGAATATTACTTAGCCATAAAAAGAATGAAATCTTGTCATTTTCAATGATGTGGATGGAGCTAAAAAGAGTATTATGCTAAGTGAAATAAGTCAGTCAGAGAAAGACAAATACCACATGATTTCACTCATGCATGGAATTTAAGTAAAGGGGAGAGAGAGAGAGGCAAAGAAATCAAGAAACAGACTCTAAACTATAGAGACCAAACTGATGGTTACCAGAAGGGAAATGGGTTGGTGGATGGATGAAATAGGTGTTGGGGATTCTGTTTCTCTTCCTTGATTCCTGAAGTTCCAACTTTCTCTGTATCATTTGCCTTTGATCTGAGGAATTTTCTTTAACTTTCTGTTGGCAGGTCTATTGGCCATAAATCTCTTAGTTCTTCTCCATCCGAGACTGTCTTATCTTAATTTTGCCCTCATTCCTGAAGGATATTTTTGCTGCTTATACAATTCCAGATAATTATTTTTTTCAGAGCTTAAAAGCTTTGCTCCATTGCTTTATGATCTAGCTTGAGAAATTCACACTCATTTTAATACTTTCCCTTCATGTGTTATCTGTTGTTCTTCTCTGGCTTCTTCAAGATCTTTTCCTTATCTTTAGTTTATAGAAGTTTGGTTATGATGTGTCTGGGTGTGGGTTTTTTCAAGTTTATCCTGTTTTTATTTTTATTTTTATTTATTATTATTATTATTATTATTTAAGATTTTATTTATTTATTTGACAGATAGAGATCACAAGTAGGCAGAGAGCAGGCAGAGAGAGAGGGGGAAGCAGGATCCCCGCTGAGCAGAGAGCCTGATGTGGGGCTTGATCCTAGGACTCTGAGATCATGACCTGAGCTGAAGGCAGAGGCTAAACCCACTGAGCCACCCAGACACCCTATCCTGTTTTTAGTTCGCTGAATTTCTTTATTAAAATTTAAATTCAATTAATTAACATATAGTGTATTATTAGTTTCAGGGGTAGAGTTTAGTGATTCATCAGTTTTATATAATACTCAGTGCTCATTATATCACATGCCCTCCTTAATGTCCATCACCCACTTAACCCATCTCCCTACCCTGCCTCCAGCAACCTCAATTTGTTTCCTATGATTAAGAGCCTCTTATGGTTTGTCTCCCTCACTGATTTCATCTTGTTTTATTTTCGCTCCCTTCCCTTATGATCCTCTGTTTTGTTTCTTAAATTCCACATGAATGAGATCATATGATAGTTGTCAGAAAGATTGACTTATTTCTGTTTGCTGAGTTTCTTGAATCTGTAAGTGCATTTCATAGTCAAATTTGGCAAGTTTTCATTATTCTTTAATTATTTTTTCTTCACCCATGTTTCTTCTTTCCTTCTGGGATCATGACATGAGTATTAGACCTCTTAGCATTGCCTCATAGGTCCCCAAAGCTCTGTTCAGTTTTTTTCCCCAATTTTTTCTCTTTGTTTTTCTGATGGGATAATTTTATTTATCTATCTTCAAATACACTCACTTTTCATTCTTTCCTGTCCTCTTCATTGTGGTATTGAGCCCATTCAGTAATCTGTTATCTTGTTTTTCTGTTCTAAAATTTCCATTTGGTTCTTCTTCTTCTTCTTTTTTTAATGATTTCTGTTTCTCCACTGAGACTTTCTATCTTTACATACCTTTCAAAAGTAGTCACTTCTTGGAGCCCAATTATAATAACTGCTTTAAAACATCTGCCTAGTTATTTCAAAATTTGTGACATCTCAGAGTTGGCATGTTGTCTTGTCTTCTCCCTTGTGAGATGTTGATATTTTCTTGGTTCTTGGTATGTCAAGGAATTTTGAATTATATATAGGCATTGTGAATATTATGATTCTGGGTCTTGTTTACATCCTATGGAAAATATTGATTTTTTTTTAAGCAGAAAACTGACCCAGTTAGGTACAGCACCAGTTCCCACCTACCTTTTGTGGGCTGTGTTCCTGATGTCAGCTCAGAGTTCAAAGCCCTCGCAGTGTCATTGGGCTGTGTGTGTGTGTGTGTGTGTGTGTGTGTGTGTGTTATGCAGTGGCCAGGCAGGAACTGGGCAGTGATTACTATTCAGATAAATTCTCAAAGACTTTAGTATACCATTTAGGACTAAACCATCCATGTGCAGGTGAGGCATGAGCCCAGGAACTCATAACCAACTTTATGGGATCGATTGTTTTTTGTTGTTGTTGTTGTTGTTGTTGTCAAATGATCCTTTATTAAAATATTTTCCTCTGCAGTTCTAACTAACCAGCATTCCACTGCACCACTGTTGATGTCATCTATGAGGCCATGAAGGTGGCAGCCATCAACATTGCAGCCCACAGAGTGGGCAGTCTCCAGGATCTCTTTAGTGGTTCCGGAGATGGAACTTGGCTAAAGCTAAATGGCTTTAGTGGCTAAAGCTTGGTACTGCATCTGTCAGGCAATGTTGACAATCTCATCAAAAGTGGTATTTCCACTGTGCTTCATGTTTTTCTGCTTCTTTCTGTCTCTTGGCAGTTCCTTAAGGGCTTTGACAATCAGGGCAGAGGCAGAAGGTACCACTTCATTCTGAGTCTCTCTCTTCCAAATGATCAGTTTCACTGTAATCCTTAGACCCTTCCAATGATGGTTTGCCTTGCCGATGCCATCACCAACATATTTTGGGGACAGACTCAGGTGGCTGATGTGGCACGGACCGCCCCACCCATGCACCTCAGGTATATGACTTTGATATCCACGGGGTTGAACTTAGGGGGCATGGTGGAGGTGGTTGGTGTCAGATGAACCTGGATTGGGAGCAAATGAAGACAGTTGCACCTTCACTTCTTCTGAGCCAGAAGCCAAAAGCTATGGGATCATTTTCTTGAGCTCATCCCTACCTTCAATCTTCCTGACACCTTTTTCCCCCCTAGGAACTCCTTTGTTCCCCTTCTTGGTCTTCTGGCTAAAAAGCTGGGGCTTTAGATTCCCTATGGTGCTGCCCACTTTCCTTGAATTTGTTTGCTTCCAAGTCTAAGGGCCAGTAGCTCGAGAGAGAAAGGCATGGGGTCTTTCCTCCCATTCCTGGGACCAAAGGTCCTCTGGTCAAGAGAAAAGGGTGCCAGCCCAGTCTCTGCTGTTGTCAGTCATCACCTGGCATTGCCTGAGGACTGGGGTGGGAGAGAATGGAAAAAGAAGAAGACAATATCCCCCACTTTCTCTCACCCATGTGGTCCTCTATCTTGTAGAGGGCTTCTCCTAGAGCTCTTTCTGTCCACCCTTGGCGCAAAGTTCTGGGTTTCAGGTTGCCTTTGAGTCTCAACCAACGGGTACCAAGGGAAACAAATGGGGGAACTTATCATTGATTTGCTGGTACTGCAAGTTCTGTTTTTTTCTTCCCCAATCTGCCTATGACCATTTAGTTTCAGAGCTCTCAGGTAGCTGCTCCATGCATTCTGCCCAGGGGCATTGCTTGCATTCAGTAGAAATGCAGACTCCATCTTGATTGGAACCCAGCTTGCAGTCTCTAGTGGAAATCGGGGAGCTGGCCCTAGCTTTTGGTCCAAAGAGATGTTGGGCGTTACCTTAGCAAAAAAATAAAGAACAGAGTTCCTATGACACATACATGCAATGGACACCACCCAGCTGTAACACTGAGCAAGGATGACCTCTGTTACCTGATACGGAATGACTTCTGGGAGATGTTGTTTAGTGAAAAAATCAAAATGCATGGTTTTAAAGCATCTCCTCACAAATAGTAACTCTACAGTGAAGTTAGGCAATATCTTGACCAGGTAAATAAAAATAAAATTGCTGGTGAAGGGCAATGGACTTGAGTTGTCTCTAGATGTCATGCGCTGAGAAGGACACAGCAGGGGTGTAATATTCTAGCCAGAAATGCATAACCCGGGTTTAATTACAAGGGATCTTCAACTGGATCTCAGAAGAGGAATATTTTATTTAAAAGGAGGAAAGACTGGGGGCGCCTGGGTGGCTCAGTGGGTTAAGCCGCTGCCTTCGGCTCAGGTCATGATCTCAGGGTCTTGGGATCGAGTCCCGCATCGGGCTCTCTGCTCAGCGGGGGGCCTGCTTCCCTCTCTCTCTCTCTCTCTCCCTGCCTCTCTGTCTACTTGTGATCTCTCTCTGTCAAATAAATAAATAAAATCTTTAAAAAAAAAAGGAGGAAAGACTGTATTATTTTAAAATGTCAGTGTTATAAAAGGCAAAAAAATGTATGTAGAAATATTTCAGAGTTAAGCAAACTGAAGAGACTTATCAAGAAAATGCTATACCTGATGGTAGTTGGGTATGGAAAGGAAAAAAATGGTGTGAGGGACATTATTAAGTCAGTTGACAAATTAGAATACTAAGAGTAGAATATATTAAAGTATGAATCAATGTTAAAATTCCTAAAATTTTTAGTTACACTGTGGTTATGTAAGAGAATATTCTTTTTATTCTGCACACTCCAATATCTAGGGGTAAGGGCTGCGATACATACAACTTCTCAAATATGAATGGAACAAAATTCTGTATCTGTCTGCGTGTATGAATATATACATACCTATGGCCAGATGGAGTCTGTGGCCAAGCAAATGCTAAATAAAGCAAAAGGGGCAACATGTTAGCAATAGGTGAATCTGTGTATTGATTATGCTGTATTGATTATGTTTTTATTTTGCCACTTTTCTGTAAGTTTGAAACTAATTCTGAGTCATTTTAAAAAGAACAGAGTTCCCTAAATCCTATTCTGTCTTGGCTATTGTGATGTCAATGCTGCAGGCTCCCAGGCCCTTTCTGCTGCCTGCAGTCCCATGCGATAGTAGACTGGCCCAGCGTTTCCCAGCTTGGAGACTGGAGAGAAAATCGTATGTCATGCGAACCAATCAATGTCAGTCTTTCAAGTTCGCAAAAACTTCTAAAACATAGATAGATTGGTATGCCAACTCAGCACAGAACACTGAGGCTGCATTCCTATTCTGGGATGCGTTCTAGAAAAAAGAACGCGAAACCAGTGATTACGGGTAAGAAGAAACTTGTGCAGGATGAAAACAGTGAACAGTCGGCTAAAACCACCAGAAGCCGAATCTGTTCAGAGGCAGCATTTTAGTTAGAAGTAATAAACTGTCTTTGTTTGAAGGTGGGTGGTTAGGATGGTGTAGGAACCACCATCGGTGGCATCAGTGACAGATCAGCTGTCAGCCACATCCTCTTGGTGATGTTTGTTGCAGAACATGCTGATCACATCCTCCTGCTACTCTTTGCCTGAGGATTTTCTCTCAGCTCAAGCAGGGCAAGTGGGCAGTGCCAAGGAGTCAATCCGAGGATAAGTACCTCAGATTCCCCACCACAGGGAACAACCCGGAGGCTGATCCACACTGTCTCTTGAGTTTTCCAACAAGATTGAATGCCAGTGGCCCATGGCGGTAATCCGCCAGTTAATTCTTCCTCATGGCCTCTTTCCTTTCCTGTCTCACTCGTGTCTCCTCTCTTAATGCCTCCCGGAACTATGTAAACTCAAATCCTGTCTCAGTGTTTATTTTTGGAGGAGCTCAGCCTAAAGCAGATGGTTACTTTTATTTATTGGAAACTTAATTGGAAAATGAGGCCAATCAGTGTGGAGGGAAAAGCTGGTGTGGAACAGCGAGTTAGTCCCTTAGCAGTCAGGACAGGAGCGATGCAGTAAGGCTGCAGGATTTTGGGAAGGCATGTCAGCCTGTCACTGTCTAGTGACAGGAGGTCCTATCTGTTGGAGGATACTACTTCCTGATCCCCTGCACATGAACTGATCCCCACTCCATTGCTCTGGTGTCTAGAGAACAGTGCTGGATGACCGGAGTGCCAGAACAGGGTGAAACTGATGACTGTCACGCCATCTTGGAAGGTCTCTGGGAAGAACACAGATGGAAGTGAGAAAAGAGTAAGGCAGACTTGGGATGAGAAGCAGTAGAAGAAGACACTTGTATGGCTCCCTCAAAAAGACTTTGAAAACCCATCATTTTGGCTTCTTTGCCTTGGTGGCCAGCAAGCTGAGCTAAATTCTGGAAATTTCCCTAAGCTTAGGTTTTCTGATAAAACTACCCTCTCCACTTAATACTAGGCATGTTTTTAGTTTCATTGCTCCTATGCTTCTTCTTTAAATGGTCTCCATTCTTTTTGCAAGTACAAAAGGTAGATACGACATATAAAAAACAAAAGTAGCAAATCTCCTTCAGGATATTACAATTTTAGTACAGTTTCTCCAGGGAAGATTGAAATAACGATGGTAAAACAGACAAATTCAATTATATTGTATTTCTCTCTGTGGCTTATAGTCCTAAGATAAAACAGAAGTTGATCGTGTAGTTGCCACCAAATCTTTTTGTTCCTTTCTCAACTTTTTATTTTGAGAAATTGGAAGTAGTGGAAAGTGGGGTACAGAGAATACCAGCAGACTTTTCATCTGGATTTAATAATAGTTAACATGTCCCCATATTTTTACTGCTTCCCTCATGTGTACACATGAACACACATTTTCTTTTTCTGAAACATTTAAAAATTAGTAGCAGACAAGACACCTCACCCTTAAATACTCAGCATGCTTCTTCTAAGAATAAAAATATTTCTTTACATAATTACAATACCATTATCAGACCTAAGAAAAAAAATTAATTCCATCATATTAAATAATATCCTGTCCATGTTCTGATTTCTGCACTTGTCCCCAAACTGTCCTCATATGACTGCTCTTTTCAATCAGAATACAATAAACACTCGCACTTTATATTTGGTTTTTATGTCTTTCTGATCGTTTTTCATTTAGGATGGCACTTTTTTTTTTTTAAATTTCCCATCACACTAAATAACTTTTTTGGGTTTGGACCAGTTTTCTTGTTTGAATGTCCACATTCTGAATCTGTCTGTTCCCGCAGAGGGTCATTTAACTTGTTCCTCTCCTTGCATTCCCTATAAACTGTAAGTCTAGAGGCTTGATTAGACACAAGTTAATAATTTTGGTGGTGGTGGGTAGGCAAGACCTTCCTGCTGTATTACCCAGAAAGAATAGACAGCCGATCCTTGAACAACATGGGTTTGAATCACATGAGTCGGCTTATATACAGATTTGTTTCAATAAATAGTACTATATTTTCTCCTTCTTATGATTTTAACCATATTTTCTTTTCTCTAGCTTACTTTAATATAACTATTTTAGTATATAATGCATATAACATAAATATGTGTTAATTGACTATGTTATTGGTAAGGCTTCTGGTCAAGAGGAGGTTATTAGATAAGTTTTGGGAGAGACCAAAGTTATACATGGATTTTTGACTGCATGGGGGTGGGGGTCGGCACCTCTCACTCCTGCATTGTTCAAGGGTCAACTGTATCATACAATTATCCTATTTTTAATGATGATTATTTGGTTAAAATGGTGACCGTCCAATTTCACCATTGTGGAAGTCTGTATTTTTCCTCATAGTTAGTATCAGTATTGTGGTTAATATCGGGCAGTACTTCGGTGCTATGTCCGGATCCTGTTCTTCATAACCTTTCAATCAATGCTTTTCATATCCACTGATGACTTGCCTGAACCAATTACTATATTAGGGGTTGCAAAATGACAAGTCTATGTATCCTTTGATCGTTCCTTTTACATTTATTATATATTCAATCAGTTACAATTAGTAACGACTTGGGATGTTTAGATTATTCCAAATTTGGCCACTGATTACCCTTTTAGGCTGGCTTCTCTGTCTTTCGATGTCACTCCCTTAAACGTTTTCTGGTATGCTTTCTGGCAGTACAGGATCACAGTTTTTGTGCTCCAAACCCGGAATCAGCTGTTTCTCTACGGAGCACAGCTACCTTCTAAGGCTCTGGCTGAAAACGTTATTCCACTAACGTAGCAACTTCCAATTTTGCTCTCACTTTGCTCCTTCAGGGCTGGCACCACATACATTCGTTCTCCAGGGCTTAACATAGGTTTATTAGCCAGAAGTCACTCAACAAAGCTTTGTTGAATGAATGAAGAGCAGACATCAGCCAGCGTAGTGGTTCTCAATTCTGACTGCGTATTAGAAGAATCTGAAGAGCTTTGAGAACATGTGGATGCCCAGGCCACATACCCAAATATTCCCATTTAATTTGTTTGGCACAGAGAGACAATATAGCCACCAGGTTAAAAAAATGCAGACTTTGGGGCCAGACGATCTGGATTTTGGACCCCAGATTCGACATTTACCCTCTGTGTGACCTCTTAAGGTGGCTTCTGTTTCTGCTCTGAGGATCCACCTCACAGGCTCCTGTGAGAATTAAGTCAATTAACATATGCAAAGTGCTCAGAACAGCTCCTGGCAGAGTCAACACCAGCTAACTGTTAGCTGTCCATTTTTTTTTTTTTTTAAGATTTTATTTATCTATTTGACAGAGAGAGAGGCAGTGAGAAAGGGAACACAAGCAGGGGGAGAGGAAGAGAGAGAGGGGAAGCAGGGGAGCAGGGGATCAGGAACTGAGCCTAAGGCAGATGACCGATGACTGAGCCACCCAGCCACTCCTTAGCTGTCCATTGGATTGTACATTTGTTAATTTTTTGAAGTGCTTCCCAATGTGTTTTCTGTTTTTGATAACTCAGGTTTGTCCTTTTTAGCCTTTCTACCTTTAGGACTGGGCCCTGAGAAGCTGAATGAGAGAAGACAGAGGGGTGGTTTGAGAGGAATTCTTGCTGGAGCTAGGGGAGGCAGAGAGCTCTCGGGTCCTGGGTGGAGGAAGGACAGATTCCTAGAATTATCCAAGGAAGATGGTGAAAATGTGTCAGATGGGCTAAGGGGGACTGGAAGCAGAAGGGACTCTGGGGGAACCTCTCTGCCAGAGTCTCGCCCACTAGGGTAGCCAGATAGAGCTGAAATGGAGAAAACCACGGGCTCCCTCAACTTGCTCAAGGAGGTCCCGTGTCACCTTGGAAGGAATGGGAAAGTAGCTACAGATTGCAAATACATGTGAGTGCCAACCGGCTATGGCGGGGGTAGGAGGTGAGGGGATCCTCCACCAGAGATTTAGGGGGAAGCATACTAAAACCAGAGGCTGGAGGAAAGCCGAGTCTCAAAGAGCCAGTAGCTGGAACGAGCTGAAGTGGGGGCTTTGCCAGTGGGAAGGCAACTGGGCCCTCTGGGAGCAGCCCCTCCTCGTGTGATAGCCAAGTAATCCTGGGGACTCACTGGAGCTAGAAAACATGGGAGTGGGTCTTCGGTATTCAGTTCATTACAGCTGTCACCGAGATGTCTGCTCCCCAGGGTCACCTGGACCCTTGAAAGGCAAGATTTCTGTGTGTCAAACATTGACACTGGGGTCTTTTGCAAGATCCTACAGCCACTAGGTTGTCCTCTCCTCCTGGAGGCTTTTATGAGCAGCAAATAGTTTCCTGCCACTAGATGTCACCTACCACCACTGTCTCTCTCGGTCTCTAGAAACCTACATTTTTGTCCCTAGATGAGCCATTTCTGCCTCTCCCAAGCAAAGAACTCGCCCCCATGCACTTTTCCTGTGGGCAATTCAGCTAATTCTCCTCATAAGTGCCAAACACAAAAGCCAAATTACGTTGGGGGGAAAAGAAAGAAGAGCTCCTTTTCCCTTAATACCAGCTTTATTGTGATATAATATACATGCCATAAAATTAATCCTTTAAAAAATGTATAATTCAGTGTGTTTTAGTATATTCACAGAGCTGTGCAACTGTCACCAGCATCTAATTTCAAAACATTTCTCCTTAAAAAGCAACCCTGTACCCTGTACCCATTAGCAGTCATTTCTTGTTCCTGATTCCCCCTGCCAACCACAAGTCTACTTTCTATCTCTATGCATTTGCCTTTTCTGCACATTTCATATAAATGGAATCATACAAGTTCTTTTGCGGTAGCCTTCTTTTACTTCGTATAATGTTTCCAAGCTTCATTTACGTGGTAGTTTGTGTTAGTATGCTGTTCCTTTTTATTGCCAAATAATGTTTCACTGTATGAATGCACCATATTTCCTTTGTGCGTTCATTAGTTGATAGCGATTTGGGTTCTACTTTCAGTCTGTTAAAAATACTGCTGTTGTGAACATTTGTGTACGGGTGTTTGTGTGAAGGTCTATTTTTAATTCTCTTGGGTCCATACCTAGGAGTGGAATTGCTGGGTCCTAGGACAACTCTGTGTTTAATCTTCTGAGGAACTGCTAGAGTTTTCTAAAGCAGCTGCCCTATTTTACATTTTCATCAGCAGTGCAGGAGGGCTCCAGTTTCTCCAACCCTTGTCAATATTTGTTATTTATTTTCTTTGTCATAGACATCCTAGTGGTGGTGAAGTGTTAACCTCATTATGGTTTTGATTTGCATTTCCCTGATGGCTCATGAGGCTGAGCACGGGCCATTTGTTTATATTCATTGGAGAAATGTCTGTTCAGGTCCTTTGTAAATTAAAAAAAAAAATGGGTTCTTTTTCTTTTTATGATTGAACTGTAAGAGTTCTTAATATATTCTAGATACAAGTCTTCTTATCAGATATGCAGTTTGCAAATATTTTCTCTTTTCCTGTGGGTTGTCTTTTCATTTCCTTGGTGGTGCCCTTTGAAGCACAAAAGTTTTTAATTTCCATGCACAATTTCCTCACTTTCTCTTTTTTGTTTGTGCTCAGATGTACCTAAGAAACCATGGCCTCATTTGGGATCACAAAGATTTATGTCCGAGTTTTCTTCTAAGAGTTTCACAGTTTTAGCTCTCATGTTTGGGTTATGAATCTACTTTGAGTTCATTTTTGTCCATGGGTGAGGTAGGAGTCCAAATTCATTCACTTGCATGTGGACATCCAATTATTCCTGCACCATTTGTTGAAAAGGGATCCTTTCTTCATCGAGTTGTCTTGGCACCCGTATACCGCCCTGGAATGTCAAGTGTATTCCACTGATCTGTATGTCTGCTATTGTGCTGGTTCCACACAGTCTTGATTATTATAGCTTTGAAGGGAGTTTTGAAATTAGGAAGCGCGAGTCTTCTAATTTTGTTCAAGACTTTTGCATAGTCTCGGTCTCTTGCATTTCCATATAAATTTTAGGATCGGTTTGTCAATTTTTCTGTGCAATCTTTTGGATTTCGTTTAGGTTTTAATTTCTTTTCATGATGTTTTGCACTTTTCAGTGAACAAGTCCTGCACTTTTTAGGTCACTTACATTACTATGCATTTTATTCTTTTTGATATTATTATAAATGGTACTGTTTTCTTTTTTTTTAATATTTTATTTATTTATTTGACAGAGAGAGAGAGAGAGAGATCACAAGTAGGCAGAGGAGCAGGCAGAGAGTGAGGCGGAAGCAGGCTCCCTGCGGAGCAGAGAGCCTGATGTGGGGCTCGATCCCAGGACCCCGAGACCATGACCTGAGCCGAAGGCAGCGGCTTAACCCACTGAGCCACCCAGGCGCCCCTAAATGGTACTGTTTTCTTAATTCCATTTTCAGATTGTTCATTATGAGGGTATAGAAAATAATTTTTTTTTTTTTTTTTTTTTTTTTTTTGTATATTGGACTTGCATTCTGCAACCTTGTTGAATTCATTAGCTCTAAAAGTTTTTTCAGTGTTTGGATTCTTTGGGATTTTTCTAAATAAAAGATCATGTCGTATACAATTATTTATTCTTTTCTGATCTCAACGCGTTTTGTTTGTTTTTCTTTCCTAATTGCCTTCATTGGAACCTCTAGTATAATGTTGAATAGAAGTGGCAAAAATAAATACTCATGTCCTGTTCCCGATTTTAGGGAGAAAGCTTTCAGTTCTTGACCATTAAGTATAATGTTAGCTGGGTTGGCCCTTATCAGGTTGTGGAAATTCCCTTCTATTTCTAGTTTGCTAGGTGTTACTGTCATGGAAGGGTACTGGATTCTGACAGATCTTTTTCTGCATGTATTGAAATGATCGACCTCTTTTTTGTCCTTTATTCTACAAATACGATGTCTTGAATTGGTTAACTTTCACATGGTGAACCAACTTTTCATTCTTGGGATAAATCCTGCTTGGCATGGTGTATAATTTTTTTGGTATGTTGCTGGATTCAGTTTGCTTGTATTTTGTTGAGGATTTTTGCATCCTTATTCTTAAGGGTATTGGCCTATAGTTGCTTTGCAATGTCTTTGTCTAGTTTTGGTATCAGGATGAATTGGAAAGTGCTCTCTCTTCTCTATTTTGTAAGTTTGTGAAGGACTGGGGTTAATGAGCTCTGATGTTTTTGAAACATAATGCTGGCTTCCTCACTCTGTTGGAGGTGGAGAAAGAGGTTTTGTGTTTGCTTTTGTCTTTGTTTCTGTCCCCCGACCCCATTCTGCGCTGGTGAGTCCCAGGACTCTGTCAAGAACTGTGCAGAGAAGGAGATTTTACAGGGTAGCTTGTTACAGTTTTTGTGGACACCGAGATATGATGTGAACCCCCAAGGTCTGAGATGAAGGGCAATGTCATTCACAGCAAGAGTAGTAGCCAATGCATCAGCATTTGTTATTTGAGACCCAGTTCCCACAGAACAGCATGAAGAGTGACAGGTGATGCCTGTGTAGTCAGTGGGCTGCATTATAGGAGAGGAACCCTGAGCTTAGGGACCCTAAATTTTTTTTTTAAGATTTATTTATTTATTTGGGGGGGCAGAGAGACAGAGAGAGGGACATAGCAGACTCCCCTCTGAGCATGGACCCTGATGTGGGGCTCGATCCCACGGCCCTGAGATCATGACCTAAGCCAAAATCAAGAGTCAAGTGCCTAACTGACAGAGCCACCCAGGGGCCCCAGGACCTTAAATCTTTCATAATGGCCAGTAAGTATACCTGCCTTTTGCTGCGGAGGGAGACACTGTTTCTGTTTTCTGGGCTATATGCTATACAAACATGCTTAAAAAGATAGTCCAGGACAAAGACAGTCAGTGCTTCTGCTCACAAGACATGCCTGAGACTCATGGAGAATCAGCTCCCAACAGACGTCCTAGATAATATTTTCCTTCATATCCCTCCCCCCAATCCCCATTACTCCTGCATTATATGTACTATTATTCATACATTTTATTAAACTGATAAGAACTACACTTGATCTTCGCCAAAAGGCCGAGAAGCGATTATTCATACATTTTAAATTTAGTTTTTGATTTATCGGTTGTACACGCACATGATGTAAAAGAGTCAAACAGCTTTACCAGGTGTATTCCTTAAAAACAGTCATCTCGGGGCACCTGGGTGGCTCAGTGGGTTAAAGCCTCTGCCTTCGGCTCGGGTCATGATCCCAGGGTCCTGGGATCGAGCCCCGCATCGGGCTCTCTGCTCGGCGGGGAGCCTGCTTCCTCCTCTCTCTCTCTGCTTGCCTCTCTGCTACTTGTGATCTCTGTCTGTCAAGTGAATAAATAAAATCTTAAAAACAAACAAACAAACAAACAAACAAAAAAAACAGTCATCTCCTCCCCTCCCCCCCATTTACTGCTCCTCTTTCAACTCTGGCTGAGTCTGCTGGCATTGGGCACTGTTCCTGTAAATAACACTTTTTATACTACTGATGCTGCTTGATTTCTCAGAGGAAGGTATTGACTCTCGGTGCCCACTGTGGAAAGTGGAAAATGCGGTTCCACCTTTCTTTCACATCCCCGTGTTTGCCTACTTCCTGGTTTCCTGTGTGATGTTGGTCAGCGCAGGATTTAATACTTACATTATTAGACGCTATTATTATAAAAGCTATTCACAGATGAGCCATGTGCCATACTTCTCCTTTCCTGTGCAGCTTCTTGTTTTCTCCAAGCCAATTGCTCGGTTTGGTTCGTTTTCATTGCTCTTCTCCAAATGTCTAAATGTCTAGATCTTCCAAAACATGAAGATCTCATCCGTTTTCTCTGCTGGTAGTCTTCTCCCACTAAGCCTTTCGAGCTGCCCCATTCTGTGCTGATCTCCCCTCAGATCGCCCCTCAACATCTTCCTGGGAATTTCTTCCTCTCTATCGTGTTTGATCCTGTTCCCTGGATCCAGTGTCGATTCTTTTTTGGTTTATCTGTCCATTTTTGGTGAATCGTATCCTAATAAAAGGGCACAGAGGAGTTACATGTTTTGAGACATTGCTTGGCTGAATTTGTGCCCTCCCGCTTAATGAATAATTCAGCAGGTATAGAAGTGTAAGTGGAAAATAATGTCCCCATAGGATCTTTGAAGGCATTTGTTCCATTTTCTTCTGGATTCCAAGGTCTTGGTTCAGAATTGGATGCCGTTCTGATTCTTGACACTTTGTATGAAACTTATTCCCCTCTCTCTCTGGAAGTTTTAGGGATCTTTTATTTGTCCCCAGGTGCTTTAGTTTGGGTTGGTTTTCATTCACTCTGTGTATTTCATGTGGTGTATCCTTGCGAACTGGTGACTTCAGTTCTGGGAAAATTTCTTAATTTATTTTACAGATGATTTATTCCTCCCCATGTTCTCTGCTCTTTTTTACTGGAACTCCTCTTATTCAAACGATGGACACTTTGGACTTGTTTCCTGTCTTACTTTCCATCGAACTGGTTTTCTCTCTGCTTTCTGAGAAGTTCCTCCCACTATACCCTCCAAATTTCCTATTGTATATTTAATTTTGCCTATCATACTTTTAATTTCCAAGAACTCCTTGAAATATGCTTTTCCCGTTCATTGACGGCAGTGTTTTCTCTTACGTCTCTGAGGACACTTCTCCTGTTACAAGTTCCGTTTCCTCCAAGTTGCTCTTTTTTATTTGTTTTGACTTTATCTCTGATTTACATACTTTCCTCAGATCTCTGAGAGCCTCCAGCTGTTTGTTTATCTTTAAGAGTGGGATGCTGTGGAAGCTTTCTCTGTGAGGTTCTCGACGGGGTGATTTGGCTTTGCCTTATTTCAGGGCTGGCCAAAGACAAGTCTTCCAGTCCCATGCCTGGAGGGTATGGTTGTCCACATTCTGAAAGCCAGGAAGGAAGAAAGGTGGGGATCTCAATATTCTGTGTGCAGCTGTTCACTTACTCTGCCTGCTTCAGTACCGAGCACCCACCTTCCGCTCCTGGCCTCAGCTTTGGTCTCCATTAGGGTGGAGGCGAGGCTCTGGGTCCCTACTGAGAGCAAGGAGGAGAGTCAGGTCTTCCTTTCCTCTGGCAGCATCACCTTCATTCCCTCCTCCAGAGGTGCCTGCTGTTGCCAGTCCCTGAGGTTGCCCAGGGTTCTGTGCTACAAATCTGGGGGTTTTGTCTGTATGCTTGCTTTTCCTGTGACCAGTTCAGGATTGAACTTTCTCAGGTCTGGTTAATTACTACTCATTCATCGGCCCTCTAGCTTCCAGAATTTGGTTGCTGTTGCCCTCCCTCTTCTTTCCTTTGTCCGACTGGGTTTATTCCTTTCACTGTCATTTTAGTGAGGCTTGGGGAGAAAATAGAGGTGTTCAAACTAGTATTTTAACCAAAATCAAATTATTACATTTATCACATGTTTATGAATCTGTCTTTCTTGACATGTTGGACATACTGCTGGCATCCCAAATGCTTATCAAAAGTTACATTTCAATCACCTTTTTACTGAATTCACTGAGTAGATTATAAGAGATTAATTTCTTGATTGTGGTTTTCTGACTAAGTAAATGGGATGACTAGGTTCGTGTCACACGAGGAGAGAAAATTCAGTGCCTGTTTTTAGATCTGATGCTGAGGTTGCTGGTTCATCACGAGCACGCTATTATACAATTGCTCCATTTTCATAAAACCCCAGTGATGATTCATTTAGCTAATCCCAGAAAATCCACTGTGTTAGAACCAAATAATTAAAATGGACTTTGAGAGTCATATGGTAAATCCCTTTCCCTCTGGCTGAAAGTATCCACTACAGTACCAAGAAAAGAGATTGTCTCACGGTATGAGTGTAGACAGGTTTGAAAAGCTGGAGGGTATCAATTCTCTAACTTGATATTATACAAGGAAAGATAAGATAAAGACAGAAGACAAAACAGAATATCTTTCAGGCCCTTAGACGCTAATTGTCACCCATCCCTCTGGATGCCCTGGGGCTACCTTTTGTAATTCTCTGTTCTTCTCGTGAGGAGAAAGCCAAAAGCCAGAGGATGGAGAGGAGATTTGTGATCGCAGCTGGAGGAGAGCCCTGGTTGTGTGTGCAGGTCCAGCAGCTGGGATCTCTCTCCTGGCTCCTCGTGTCCTGGCTTGCGCCCAGAGCGTGAACCAGGGGAAATCCATCAGATCTCCTTCCCGAGCCAGGTTTCTTGCTACCATGATAGATTCCTTTACATAAGGATGTGATGTTTCATATAAAAGAAATAGTTAAAAAAATTTTAAAATAGTTTTTAAAAAACCTCTTTGGAAAGTCCTTTGAAGAAAGAGAGGGAAAAGGGAAATGAAAGCTTTTTATTATGGAAATGTTCAAGCGTACACAGAAGTAGTGAAATAATGTGCTGATGATGCATCCATTAGCCAACTTTAACAATTATCAACATTTTACCGACGCCATAAAATCTGCTCTTCCCCCCCTCACTCCATTGACTTGTTTTAAAAAGTATTTGTTGGAGTAGATGAAAGTGAGTTTCAGACAGCATATCCTTGTCACCCATAAATACTTTTAAGTGATCTCTAATTGTTCACATTCTTCTTTTTCCTTTCTCCTTTATACAAAACCACAATGCCACTATTATCATAACCTAACAATGAACAATTCCCTACTATCCTCTAATATTCTAGTCCATGTTAAAATTTTCCGGACTATCTGAAAAATATCTTTTTATGCAAGATTTGTCCAAATCAAGAGCCAAATAAGGCCCACTCATTGTATTTGGTTCATTTATCTCCTGTCTCTTTTAGTTTGTAATGATAACTTCATTCTTTAACTTCTATATAACGATGTGCATTAAAAATGAAGATGGGCTTATTAAAGGCTTGGCCTTGTTGCAGTGTCAGCTTTATTTGAATCTGGCACCCTTCCAAAGTTTGAAGTGCTCTCATGGCATGCTTTTCACGGATATGTACTGGCCTAGTGCTTCTATTAGCGAGGTTAGAATTGAACAGTTAGTCATTTTAATATAACTGCACTCTGCCTTATTTACTGATGCAACCAATCAAGCTTTGCAGGAAGTTGCTTATTAGCTTTGTGCATATTTAAAAATGTCCCCTTACGTTAAAAATGATAAATCCATACTGTATATTGCAAAGATGGTACAATTTGATAGGTGGGAACTAAGTGTCGTAATAATTACATGCATTAGGCATTACTTTAGAAATGCTTTCAAGCAATTTATTTGAAGTGGGAGCAGTGGAGAAGGGAGAAGCACGTCCTCTGAGGGCGGGCTCTCTTGGTCAATAAGGACAGTGATAAAACCCAGCACTTCCGGTCGTGACTCCACTTCCACCTGTTCTTCAAGCGTCAGCACGGCAATTAGGATTCGACTTGCTTTTCCCAACTCTGTTCTCGTATTCAGCTAAGAGTTACTGAGTGTCTGCTCTATGGCAGACGCATTTTTTTTTAAAGATTTTATTTATTTATTTATTTATTTGACAGACAGAGATCACAAGTAGGCATAGAGAGAGAGTGGAGGGAGAAGACTTCCCGCTGAGCAGAGAGCCCGATGCGGGGCTCGATCCCAGGACCCTGAGATCATGACCCGAGCTGAAGGCAGAGGATTTAACCACTGAGCCACCCAGGCGCCCCTGGCAGACACATTATAAACTAGATCTCATTTCACCCGAACGGTAGCCTGTGAAGGTAGTAGCGCTCTTTTGCTGATGTGAAAAGCCAAGTTCAGAGCTTGGCTCTGAAGGCCGGGCTTTTGCCAGGGCTCACCGTGCTCTCAGGATTATTCTTTGGCGGCCGGGTCAATTAAGGGGAGAGGTTAAAGTCAATGCAGAGGGAGGTTATCAAGCATTTGCAATGGGATCAATACCTGCTCCGTGGAATCCCCCGCAGACATAGAGCTTCCCATCCACGGCTCCTGCATTGGTGGAATTGGTTCGGAGGGAGAGCAGGGGACTTGGCATAGGTGGGCCCTCTCTCCAGAAGTCCCCATCAGGGTTATAGATCTCCACCACATCAAGGCACTTTCGAACCTGGCCTTTGTCTCGACCTACACAGCCAATTCCACCTACAGAGAACAGTACACGGAAATGAGACTGAGAACTTCAATTTCCCTGTGACTCGCACCCCCTTCCACCTACAATCTGTATCACACATTACAGGCCTTTGACTTTTCTGTCTTGCCTGGGGCTCCTTCTCAGGTAATTTCTAAGCAATAGTGATGTCTGTTCTGTACTCCACAGCCAAGTTGAATATCACCTTTTTTTTAGAGTGTTCTGTTTGTGCTTATGCATGAAACCGATTCCACTGCAGGCTTTATGTTCTACAACATCCAACGCTGGTTCACACCATGAACAGCCCCGTTAGGGGTTGTTTCATGTTTGCTTGCCAGGGCAGCTTGACTCTGACATCGGTCTTTCAGATGATCCTTGCCAGCGATTTCACTGACCTGCCAGTAGGGGGCGTCCTTTCTGTTCCTCCTCGACGTAAACCTGTCTCTTCCTCGCCTAAGGTGCGGGGACTTTTCCCCATTAGGGAAGGGCCATTCTTCGACAAATTTCAGGTTGGGGGTCAAAGAAAGGCTCCAAACCCAAATGCCCAGTGCTCTTCCATTTTCAGATGATACGATTCATTCAACAGATACTGGTAATAAGTGAGAGTGGTGACGGCAGAGGACTTTGGAGGAAGGCTATTTTTAAAAAATTTTTATTTTCCCCCTCTTTGCTGACGGAGCCCAGCCTGTTTCCTGTCTCAGAGTGGATCCAGGGCGTGAGGCTATCAACTCAGGAAGCTCTTAGCAGCTTTCTCTCTTATCCGACTGGATAAATAATTTAGCCCATTACAGTGCCAAGTCAGCCGCAGCGTTTCCGAGGAGGGGAACACACTGGCCTTGGTTAACTGCACGGCTCTGCGCTTCACGGCCCTCTTTCAGGGTGGCGCTGTGGTAGCTGGAGGTTTCCTAGCCCAGCAAAAAGTGGCATTTCCAGTTTGTGGGGCAAGACAGCTTCGAGAAGAGGACTTCTCTCCAGCAGCTAAACTTGGCCACTTCCCAACAGGTAAGAATGAGATGCTTTAGTTACTTGCTCCCCAAGACCCAGGAGAGATATTGCTAGGCTGGATGATATTACAACCACTTCAGAAGACCTATGAACAAGGGGAAGCGAACAGGTTAAGTGCAAGTCCCTGGGAGCCAGGCTGGGGCACGCCAAGCAACCAGCATCCTGAACATAACTTAAGACGTTTCAATGAAGGTCCATTACAAAAGCTTCCTCAACATCGTGCATATGAAGAATGGGCATTATTCTTTTGGTTTTTGAAATAATTAGAGCGCTTGTCATTTTTGTTTCTCTGTTACTGAGTGTATTTAATTATAACGTTCAGCCCTTCCTCCGCTCTTGGAAACATGTGCCCTTTCTGTTTGGTTGGCAGAGAGCGCACACGCTCCCCTCGAGGGTGCCATGGCTGGCGGGGTATTGTCTCGGCTTCTGACCATTAACGTCTGAATGCGTTCTCCTTCTCACTTGGATGTAATCCCACCATCAAGTACACTTAGAGCATCACTCTAACAGCAGACTAATGAGCTTAAACTGAAGGTGAATCCTGATTAGATAAATAATCAAATATAAGCGTGATCTTTATTAATAAGTCAGTAGCAGCACTACAAGAGAACTCTTCTGATGAGAGAAATCGAGGGTAGGATCAGTACATCTTCAGAATTTCAATGAGACACCTCCATATCTTTAATTTATATGCTACCAGAACCTCTCAGCCTGACTTTTCTGTATTCAAAACAGGTCAATGGATAGAAACTGTCTTTGCGAGTCATGCCCAAATGGACCTCGAATGCCAACTCTACACCTCAGGGTTTTAGTGGTGGTGGGGGAGGGGCGGGAGAAAACGACAGGACAGTGCCTCCCTCCCCTCATTTCTGTTTCTACAAAGATGAAGACCTGCTCTTCTTGGGTTTGGCTGCCACAGATTCATCCCTTTCTTTCCTCTTCTTTGCAGGCTCACACGCAAAGCCTGTCAGGGAGCTGGCTGAGGGCAGAGGTGAGCCACCCGCCTAGGACTCCCTGTCCTCAGCACCCTGCCTACAGTGGCCCTGGCTCCCAGCTCTTGCCTGCTGAGCTGCCTTCAGGTGGCGGGCTTACTCTGTTCTTCCCTGGGCTGGATCCAAAAGAGGAAGGGGATTGTGTAATTGGTCTGACAAGCTCTCAAAGTTGCTTGCATTGCCAAAGAAGCTTTTGAAACAAGCTTTAGTAAATGTCTTTGCTGTCGTTCGCTCCCTTGTGACACAGAAAAAGCAGGTAGGCTTTTGGGAACAGACAGATCTTGGTTCATATGCTTGTGTCCATTTCCTAACATGGGTCCCTTTGATCACTTTAAGCCTCAACTTTCTCATCTGTAAATTAAAGATATTAATATCACGTTCATAAGTTGTGGCAAAGATTAAGTGATTACATAACTGTAACGAGGTAAAAGGGCATTACTCTGGGAATTTCTTTATTCTCACGTACTGCTTGTGAACAAAGTGGCACCTAGCAAGCATTCGGTCATGTTAATTCTTTCTCCTGCATGTTCTAGAGTGTTGGGTAAATAAGCCAGTGTCCACCGAATTGGCTGAAATCTTACATTTGCTTACTCTGAATTTAACTATTTTCTAGGTCTACAGTTGATGGCCTACTGACTATATGGTCAAATCTCTCTTAAAATTTTCTTCCAAGGTTGGATAGAGACAATCAAAATGTCAAAGGGCTACCATTTAAATAGGCCAAGCGTTCACCTCAACCATTGGTTGGGGAGGAAAGCTCCCTGACAAGATTTAGAGGAATTCATTTGTTGGTGAACATCTGAGAGAGGTAGACTCTGGCCGGTGACATCCTAAAGGCCAGGCAAGGATTTCGCAATCCCAGGCCTCCAGGAGGGAAGCTGGCCCACACATCTGAGAGGACAGACTACTTCCTGACTCGCACGTCAAAGGCAATCTATTCACTGCTGATATGATGCCTGTGACCATTTGTTCTCACTGGAGTTGTCTGCTCTCTGAGCTTTTTCCACTCTCATTTTAGAGTTCCCAAGGTGGAGCCCAAGACCCTAGAAGACAAAATCTTATACCTTTCTTAGTCTAACCAGGCGTCTCGGGTGTTTTAGAAAAAAAGTCTTCGAGGACTGGGTTGAAAGCACGCTCATCTGCCATTTACAAAATTCTGGGTGATGCTGGCCTTGCTTATTGAGTGTGTCTTGGCTCACAGATCGTGGGCTGATAGTCCACATTTACTTGATAAGGCCTTCCTCTTCACCTGCTAACCCTTTACCATGCTTTGCCAGTTTTGTTTTTTTTTTCTCGCCAGGTTAAGAAAACAATCAACTGTCCGCATTTGCTTTGCTCTTCAAAACACAATACCATGAAAATCAAATAAAAGAGCTGAAAAGGAAGACCAAGTTCCATTTGTTAAAGCTTGATTCTGCTTGATTTTAGAGGGAAAATCAGCTGTTTGAAAGATCTCACGTTTCCACCAGAATAAGAAATACATTTCCAAGTGGAAATGTGGGTAGCGGGATAGTAAATTCTGGCACTGAGCCTGTGGGTGGCAAATAAGCTGCAGTTACAAAATTGCTGTCCCCCTGATTCTGAATGGCCCCTGGGCTTCATTTCTTAACCTGGTACTGGGCACCAGTGGATTTCACTGTGTGAGTCAAGTCTGGCCCCATCCTGTCAGTTCTTTCAAGCCCTGGACCTATCTTTCCCTTGTTCCTTCCCTGTTCCTCTTCACGAGTTTGTCCTGCAGGCCCTGGCAGGTCTGAAGGCTGAGCCGGTCTGGGGAGAACAAGGGAGAGCCTGGGAACGGTGGGTAACAGCAAGCGTACCCGGTGACGTAGAGATGTGACAGCAGGTCAGAGGTGACAAGGCACAGCCTCAGATGAGTAGCGCCACTATCCAGCTTGGTTCAGCACCCTCTGTATCTCAGCCATTGCCCAGTTCTGTTGGTTGCGCCTCAACGCATCTCCTGTCTGTCCCTTCCTGGAAAGATACGCAGCTTTCATGACCCAGACACTGCCTGGAGCCTCACCTTTCCTCCAGCGCACTCCACGGCCTTGTGCTGCAGGCATACAGGTTACAGCTGTATAGCTCTTGGCCTTTGCTTGGGCTGGTCTCTGCCTAGAATGACCTCTTCTCTGCCTCCCCCACTTCATAACCTCCTACTTCTCTTTTAAGGCTCAGTTCAATAGTCACCACTAAGAAATCCTTCATGTCCAGGGGCACCTGGCTGGCTCAGTCCATACAGCATGTGACTCTTGATCTCCGGGTTGTGAGTTAGAGCCCCACGCTGGGTGTAGAGATTACTTAAAAATAAAAAATAAAAATAAAAATAAAGAAGTCTTTCATGTCTCTCTACACAAAATTGGTCATTCCTTTCTTTGGCTCCCACTGTCTTTTGAACAGAAATCAGATTCTTATAAGATATATTGTTCTTTATTTAGGTTTGTCTTGCCATTAGTTTAGATTATAAGTCACATGAGGGCAGAATAGTGTCTAATTTATATCTGTATTCTCAACACTTTTTATAGATAGTTAAATAAAAATTTAACTAAATGTATAAAAGGATCAGCTCCTTGCCCTCACCCCAGGTATCTTATCTTCTTATACTTTTTTCTTGTCAAAAAAGCAATGACTGTCTTCCCAGAACGGGACAAGCCCGGAGTCCAGAGAGCTGAAAACTCACTTCCGGTCAGTTTAGAAAGGTCATCTTCTTCAGGATCTAGGAATCTACCCCCAGGTTGGCCTGCCTAAAGAATTAGTCACTTCTCTTAACCTGGGCTGGACCTAATCTAACAGGACACAGGTCAACACTCTGCTAATACTTCTCTGAAGTGGCCTTGTGAGAACTAGTCACCAGATACAGTGCACAGCTGAAAAATGTGGATACACAGGATATGAATCCTTCTCTGAGCCGCTAAGTATAATGTCTTCTTTGTAAGGGATCTTAATAATATTTCCTGACTAACTATTAATCTTTGGCATATTTATCTCATGTATAAACAAAATGATTTGCAGGAAGTCATCATTTTGTGCTCATTTCCATATTTGCCCAAGAACTAATAGAGAAAGAGAGTGATAAAAAAATGATCACATCTATGAATTAGGATAAACTAGTTGAAGGTAATACATTCTACTCCTTTATGATGTTTTAAAACATATATTATGTTATCTCTGGCTTAGTGAGTTGAGGATACCAGACGTAATTAAAGATTTTCTTAAGGATTCAGGAGTAACCATATGACCTGTTGTCATTAATATGCCATAGATATGGAGTAGTTGACTCTCTACCTCAGGCTTCACGAGAACAGACCTGAGATTTACTTTCTTGAACAAATCCTTGCCATTGGTGTGGCTTTTAGCAATTTATCTCTTTTGGTAGGAAAAAAGCATAGAACGTATAGTTGCACAATCCTTTGGCTACAGAACACTATGCTTTTCTGCAAACATATGCAACTAAATCAGTGGCCAAGACAACCCTCTCCAAAGACACTTCTCGTTCATTTTCAGCACTGTTTCATCAGCGACTTTCTCGTCGTAAGGGTTTCCAACTTTGACTTCAGGATAAGGAACACTTTAAACTTCTAATTAATTTTAAGCAGTGTATGTTTTGAATATCCCCCTTGTATTTGTCCTAGATATCAGAAAATAACACGTTTAAGATTCTTTTGTCCTTAAGACACAGTCTACTAGGAAACCAAAGGTGAATATGAAACCATAAGTGATATAGCACTATAATTATACGTGGATTGAATAAAGCAGAATTTCTAACTAATGGTCATAATGAAATGTGGGACTGTCAACTCTCCGTGAACTTTTAGGGTATCAGTGATAAAAATTCCTAATAGCTAAATTGCAATTTGGGAGCCGCAGGCAAACTTCGGTCTCTTAGAGACTTATTTCCGGATTCCCTGTTGAGAGTGCCAGATAATCAAGGTTAAAATCCTTCATATGGGGGTGACTGGGTGGCTTAGTTGGTTAAGTGTCCGACTCTTGATTTCGGTTCAGGTCATGATGTCAGGGTCATGAGATAGAGCCCCGCATTGGGCTCTGTGCTCAGCGGGGAGTCTGTTTGAGATTCTCTCCCTTTCTGCTGCCTTTCCTCCTGCTGAGTCTCCCTCTCTCTCTTTCAAATACACAAATAAATCTTTTTAAGAATCCTTCATTGATTAATGGAAATACATTTCATGGACATCCACAACAAAAAGATGATGAGGTTTCACTCCGGTTCAAAGTCCCCTCAGCTGATGAATCCCTAAATGCAAGCCTTTTCTCAGAGAAAGAGGACACGAAGAATACCTTGTCTGACGTCTTTGTCCATTGTAAAAACATAGTGCCCCCTTTTTTTCTCTTCTTTCTGTCTCTCTTTCTTTCTTTCTTTTTTTTTTTTTTTTTTTGTCTTGCATGAACTTAAGTCCAGAACACTTCTGGGATTCGATCAGACCATACCCAACAGCCTGCTCTGATAACTTATGAATGCCGGAATACTTTTTTTAAAAAAGATTTTATTTATTTATTTGACAGAGAGAGTGAGCATGAGAGAGAGCATGTGCAGCAGGGAGGCAGAAGCAGGCTCCCCGCTGAGCAGAGAGCCTGATGCGGGGCTCGATCCCAGGACCCTGAGATCATGACCTGAGCAGAAGGCTGATGGCCCCCAATGCCAGGATACTTTGACCGAATGAGCTTGCCATCCTCCTAGGGTACCTGACTACACTCTGCCCAGGGGAAGGGAGTTTGACTCGTTCATCTCTGCATCTGTTCTACAAGCTGGGCCCGGGGCTGGCTTATGCCGTACGTACTTAGTAAATATTCTGGGCATGTGATCCCTCCACCTCTTCACTGTTCTCACCATTATTTGTATTTCTCCAAATGTAGTGTCCTATGATTATTCTCGCCAGAACTACCTGGATGCTTCCTACCATTCAGATTCCTAAGTCCCACTCCAGACCTCCTAGCTCAGAGTATGCCGAGCGTGAGGGTCAGGGAGCTGCCATTTTAACAAACTGAGGTAATTTGAGAAACACTTATGTTAACTTTTAAAAAGGTGCTTAGAGAGTTTTATCCAAAGAAGGATAAAGGCAAAAGCTTACCATAATGAAACTTAACTTCTTTGATCTCATACAATCTTTCAACTCTAGAGAGATCTTTGAAGTGCATTTACTCTAGTGACTGGAACCTTCAGGGTGACTTGCCCTGTGCCACCCGCAGTGGCTCTCCAGCTGGGAGGCAGACCACAGTGTGACCCTTTCAATAAGCTAGTGAGGCCCAGAGCGGTCTCCTGGAGAAAGTGGCACCAGTGGTTTGAGGCATCAGCTGTGCGGGAAGACTTTTGCTGGCTGGCTCCCCAGACAGGGAAAGGAAAAGTTCAACTTTAAAAAATTACCCACAATGCCTATAACTCTGATGATCTTTGTGGCTTTTTAGGGGGTTGGAAGAACAGGACAAACTGTAGAGATGAGAGAAGTCAGTGCGGTAAACCAGTATTCACCAAGCTCCTATCACAGAAGCCAGGCCCTGGGCTGGCTCTTGGAAGCAATGTGGACACGGAAGAGGCAAGGTCTCTTCCCATAAGCCGGCTGACTGTAGTGTGAGGAGGGCGATGACCGACCCAGAGCTGCTTGTGCAGGGAACCAGCGCAATTAACCCTCACTTAGTGCTCCCACAACCACCAAGGGTGTTTTTTGCCAGACGTTGAAGGATGTGTAGGAGTTAGCGAAATGGAGGTGGAGGCATTAAAAACAGAGGCAGGAGAACAGCACAGGCACAGAGTGGAGGTGTGTTCAGGAAATGACTGTCAGTTCCCGTGGCTGGAATTCAGGTCTTGTGGGGTTGGGAGGGAAGAGGCTGGAGGAGATGGGGCTTGCCAGAAATCCATATTTATGAGTATCCATTGTCATTTCAGAAGCAAGTATAATTAATTAAAAGTAGGAGATCTAAAATGCTTGCTAGTTTATTTCACAACGGCTTTCTTTTTTTTCAAAGAAACCTCTGGTACCATATTTAAAATCAATTTTTTGTAATACAGACACTCAACAAGAGCTCACAGCTAAGGTTTCATGGGGTGGAACCCAGAAGTTTTTTATTTTTTATTTTATTTTTCAGAAGTTTTGATATTTCTCAGAAGTTTACCAATAGGAGTCTGCATTTAATCATCTCCTACATTATTACTTTTAAAAATATAATTTTAAACCTTGAAAATAAGGAGTTAACATTTTCTCACAGTAATAGGATATATTACCCTAAATTTTTTAGGCTGCCTGTTTAAAGGACATTTTTTGGAAGACTAGGATATATTTGAGTTAAAGTAGCTTAACTGTCTCTTATAATAAGCCTTCATAGTACACATGACAAAAGATTGTTCTTAAAAAATAAAGCTTTAAGGATGGAATGGCTTTCAACAGTACTGTCTGGTCTCTTTCCAGAGTTTTGTTTGGTTCCACCATTGAGCCCACGGCCCACTCCCTTCTGTGCATCCCAGTGAAAATGGCTGCACTCCTGAGAAAGTCCTCAGAAAAAAAGCCAAAATGAAAATCAGCCAGTTTTAAATCCCTGGGTTTTCAATAGCATGTCATTAACTCATAAGGCTTATATAGACTCTTGAAATTATTGTAGACTCTCCAGGAAGTTATGCAACAGAAGGGCCAACTATAGTGTGCAAAACTGATAAAATACACATGTGACAAAGTGAACAGTGGAGTCACTTACCCAAAGAATCTATATTTTTATTTTAAGAAGGCAACTGAGAGATTTCCAGGAAAAACTATCCAATATCTGACAAATAGGCTTCTTGGCTAGTTTGCCATAATCCCAGGAGCTGTTTTCAACTAAGTTCAAGTTGTTTTGTGTGGCAAGACACTTTTCAAAGACATTTCTGCAGAAACTTAAGACGTGTTAACTGAAGCCAATATTCAAACATCTCGAGAACTCCCATCAAACCTCTAGGTCGGCCGTAGCCATGGTGTCCAGTGGTTCAAACAGAAAGAATACATTCCAGACAATATTTTCCAAGAGGCCCTCATGTGCAAACGTGCACCTGCTCTACACAGCAAAGCCGTCTGTGTGAATGGGTAGGATGTCTTCGGTGCATATTTATAATGGGAGGGAATGAAAACAGTGGGTCGGCTGAACATTTTCGAAGAGCTTTAGAAAGAGGGTAGAACTGGACACACAGCCACTGGGGATCTTAAACTGAGCTTCTCCCCACTTTCTCCCCCCACTCCCACCCTGCCCCAGAAGTATTTACTCCATGGGGTTTCCTTAGACGGAGGAGACCATCATCAGAACAAGATTCTGTTATAACCACTGTCATGTTCTCCTTTGTGTAATTTTAGTCTTTACTCCTTTGATCATATTTTTTTTCCCTTTCTGGTGTACCAAGGGCTGATGACCATTCTAACTTTTTAATTTGCCTCTCCTAAGTGATTGCCTGTGCAGCTAGTATGCTATGGAGATATGTCAAGCTGATGTTACCAATCATGATGCAACACAAACATGAAAAAAATGTCCCTGTACCCAGAAAGGGGGATAAAAATTTTCTTGAGATTGTTAAAAAAAAAAAAAAAAGAAAAACCCATAAAATATACACACATGTCCCTCTAAATGGTGTCATTTAGACCAAGTTCTCACACTGGTGCTTACACCATAACCTCATTGCAGTTTCAACCTCCCCTGGAAATGTGGCCTTAACTGGTCAGGCGGAAATTTTTTAGTCCCTGCCCTGAGTCTGCACTTGGGTCCTCTCCAGCACCCCTAAGAAAGATGAGGTCATCTGCACGATCAGACACCTTGCTTTTCCCCCTAGAAAGCAGCCTTGCCTAAAACAAGCCTCTCTTTTCTGCTGATAACTTTCTTGTCCCTACCCTCTCTCTGTAACAACCTTCCATTATGTACCAGTCCTCAGAGTGCCTCTCCACTTGCTAGATGGGATGATGCCTGATTCATGAATCATTGAATAAAGCCAATTACATCTTCAGTTTTACTTGAGTGAATTTTGTTATTTAACAGGATGTAATAGTGACTGTTTATCATGAGCTCTAGAGACGAAATACCTCCAGCTCCAGTAAAGCCGATCACATCTCTATTGCAGTGTTCAGGTTCTTTCCTTCTGGGTGGGAGTCAGGCTCTTTGCCAACCCAGGACCGGGACCAATTAATTGTTCTATCAGTCTATTAGATGAGGTGTACGACCCTCCAATACCCTCTGGCAGGCTGTGTTTTCTTATAAAGAGTCTGAAGGGATAAAACCCTTCCCACGCTGATGGGACAGATTCCTAAGGATAACAATCCCATCCCCAGGTGCTGCTCAACTCAGGTGATCCTTGAAAATTTCTCCCTCACTTTGGCGGATATAGAAAATAGTAAACAAACTATTGTTTACTACTAAAATTCCTTTGCCCAAATAGCTATGGAAATTAGCATAACCTTTGGTTTTCTATTGCTAACCCAGAAGAGTCTGTGCTAATGCTGACACTTCATTTTGTACCTCGATTACCACAGAGGGGGTAGAAAAACTTCTATCCATGCAAAAAGAAGAGGCAAACTCTTAAGGTAGACTTAGGGAATTGCTGGGCCTTGTTTTGATGATGCGACCTGGAAAAGTTGAGATCGTGCCATGAGAATGTCCTCCACTCCCTTTTTGTATTACTTTGTTATACTTATATATCATACAGCTTGATTTATTTTTCCAGAGTCTTAAGTCTACAGTGCCATGTAGACCATGTAGGCACTGTCCTAACAAATGTTTCAACAACTGATTTGAAGACAGAAACAGGATGAACTCATGCCAAGCGACAAGCAAATTAAAAATCAGACCCACAAGTAAAACCTTGTCTTCAAAAAGAATCAACAATAGTGGAGAGCATCTGGACAGCCCCAATAGTGTCTCCTGTTGCTTAGGTTAGTAAAAGACTAGAAAGGGAGAGAATGAGAATATATCAAATTTCCACACTCTTAGCAAAAGCCTAGCTGTTCTGTGGCTAGAATAACCAATCAGTATCAGAAGTGATTTGCAGCCTGATTAATCAAGGAGTGACAACATGCTTCAGTTAACATGCTTCTAGAACCAGTCAGGGGGAGCCGCAGACTCTGAGTCAGCTGATCTGCTCACTGACTCCTCAGCTACGACTGGCTGGACCCATCCCTGTCTCTATAATGAACACCAACCATACTTCTAACGCTGACAGCAACCCACTCCCACCTGTGTAACAAAGAGAATCCAAAATAAACTCCTGCCCACAACCCTGAGATTAATAGCTCTGTTCAGTCACGGTACCTCTGACCAGTTAGCCATTCCTACACATAAGGAAGGCATATGCTCCGCATTTTTTTGATTCCAGATACTAAGTGCTGGTCTCATCCTTGAACAGTGATCAATAATTGACATTTAATTGAGAAACAGACTAATTTAAGATGCACTCAGAAATGAAGATATTAAAGCATGAAAGTAACTCAAGCTCATCTTCCTCTACCAAGCTTTGACTAATGTTGTCCCTGGTGCCAAGCATCTTTTCCTTCTGCTGACTAAGTCCTACCTATAGAGTGAGTGACTTGACCCTCCATATGTCCCCATGGGTGTACTTAACTGTATGCACAACTGATCTGACTGTATCTTCTTCTGGTCCACCAGGTCCTTCTGGGTATATAGTGTGATTTCATTTCTAGATGCTCAGCACCCTGCCCAGGGTCTGACATTATCATATGCCCAATATGTATTTGTTGAACAACTCGAATTACAATATGATAAGAAAATACGGTATCTCTCCAATGGAAATTATTAGTCTACCCGATGTCAATGTTATGCAATTGAATCTTGCCTATTATTTAAAAAGGCTTACCTTCCACTGAATTATTTCTCCCCTTAATTTGGAAAGGCCAAATTTTGCTCATTTTCATTCATCTAGTTCCGAAGAACTGTTTTCATTCCTAAGTCTCTTGATGCTGCTTCTTTCCCATTAGCCCAGGCTCTTTCTACCTCCTTCTTCCCACTTCCCTCACTATACAAATTATGAGTTTCTATACCATATTTTCTTTCCCTACTAAGTGTGTATCCACCTCCCCTTTACATGTTTTTAGCTCAATGACATGTTTTATAATTTTAATTTTTAAAAAATGTTATTGTAGTAAGAACATTTAACATGCGATCTATTCTCTTAACACATTTAAGAATGTACAATACAGTATTGTTGACTCTAGATACAATGTTGTACAGTAGCTCTCTGTATTGTATCCATCTTGCTTAACTAAGACTTTATGCCCATTGATTAATAACCCCCATTTCCTCCTTCCCCAGACCCTGGCAACACCATTCTACTCTTTGATTCTGTGAATTTTACTATTATCGATGCCTCAGATAAGTGAAATCAGGGAGTTTTTGTCTTTCTGTGACTGGCTTATTTCACTTAGCATAATATCCTCAAGGTTCATCCATATTTTTGCATATTACAGAATTTCCTTCTTTTTTAAGGCTGAATAATAGTCCATTGCATGTACATGCTACATTTTATTTGTTCATCTGTCAATGAACCCTTAGGTTGTTTCCAACCCTTGGCTATTGTGAATAGTGCTTCAACAAACATGGGAGTGCTAATCTCTCTTTGAGATCCTAATTTCAAATATTTGGATGAATATCCATGTTTGGATAAAGTCCCAGAATAAGTTCTGGGATTGCTGGATCATATGGTATTTTTTAATTTTTTATTTAAATTAATTAAATTAATTTACTTTATTTTTTATTTTTAAATTTCTTTTAATTTACTTTTAATTTTTTGGGTAATCTCCATACTATTTTCCATAGTGACTACACTATTTTGGATTATTACTAAGAGCATGTAAGGGTTCCAATTACTTCACATCCTGGCCAACACTTATTCACATGCAAAAAAATGAAATTGAACCCTTATCTCACACCATACACAAAAACCAACTTAAAATGGATTAAGGATTTAAGTATAAGGCATGAAACTATAAAACTCTTAGACGAATACTTAGGAGAAGACCTTAGCGACATTGGTTTTACAGTGGTTTCATGGATATGACACCAAAAGCACAGGCAACAAAAACAAAAATAAACAAATGGGACTACATCAAACTATTGAGTTTCTGCACAACAAAGGAAATAATTAGCAGGGTGAAAAGGCATCCTGGAATGGGAGGAAATATTTGCATACCATGTATCTGGTAAGGGGTTTGTAATTTTAATCTTTATACATATTGCCAAAATTATTATAAGTTCAGATAGCAATAAACAAAATTTAAAAACTACAAAAGTAACAGAAATCACATTATATTCTTACTCAAACCCTATGGGTCAAACTCTAAAGCCAATCCTTAAACTGGAAAGAAAGCAAGCATAGATAATAAAACTTGCATTTTACCCAAGCCATAATTTAGCTACTGCCCTGGCAAACCATTACAAAAGTTATTAGAGTCAGAGGACAAAATTAGCTAAATTTGATTTTTTAGCTCCTTTCCTTTCTCTGGCTCACCATCCAGCTTGCACATCAACTGTATAGCAACTAAAATGCAGGTACCGGAAAGAAGCAGAGACCTCACTTGCTTCCGTCTCTAAAGAGTAAGAATTTCTTTTTTCTTTTCTTTTTTTTTTTTTTAAAGATTTCATTTATTTATTTGACAGACAGAGATCACAAGTAAGCAGAGAAGCAGGCAGAGAGAGAGGAGGAAGCAGGCTCCCTGCCGAGCAGACAGCCTGATGCCGGGCTCCATCCCTGAGCCGAAGGCAGAGGTTTAACCCACTGAGCCACCCAGGTGCCCCAAGAGTGAAAATTTCTTAAGAGACCCAGTTAGAACTTTAACTTCAAACATGCAACCATTCTGTTTCTCAACTTGGATTTGTGAGAAGACCCTACAGAGTCCTGTTAAACAGGACTTAGGGATGAGATGTCACAGGACTTACATGCTTACATAGTGGTAAACCAGATTTCCCGAGTCGGCGCCTACAGAGAGCATCTAGCTTATGATTTTTGGCAAGAGATAAGGAAATAGTGAAACCCTAAAGCCCTAATCTTGAAGGCAGAGAGTTGCAGAGTCAGCACCATCCAATATATAACTCAGCGGGGTTACTGACCCCCACGCTCAGCTGACTCAAGGTAGAGACAGAACCAGATACTTTCCTAAGGGCCTCTGTAAACCCCTGATGATGGCTACTGAAGGAGTCTTAGTTGAATGGCAGGACCAAGATCAGTAACCTTGATCTAAGAAGGGTAAAAAGTAAGGCTCTGTTGTCAGATGACTGGTTCTGTTTCTGCTATGCCACTTAATACCTGTGAGCTTGAATAAGGCACTTACCCTGAGATTTTGTTCTTTCCCTTTTTTCCCTTTATAAAATTGTCAAACAAACATATCATACAAAAAGAATTCCATCTAAAGAAATGAAGTACAGCAATCATTTTTCCATTTCTTGGTAACATGTAGTATAGGTATTGGCAGGCTAACGATCCTAATGCAACTAGAAAAAAATGGGTAAAGAAAGAGAGTAAATTGAAAAAAATCACATTTTTAAAGATGTTAGGCCTTGAAAAAAATAAGGACTGGATGAGCTAAAATTCCAGAGAAGAAAGAGCCCTTTCTGGGCCATTTTTTATACCTGGGACATTTGCTTATTCTGGACCAAGGCAAAGAACTGGATTGGACACAGACGGGGGGACTCTAGTGAGGGGACGAGAAACCAGGGTGGGGGGCGGGGGGGAGTTGTGTGGGGCTGGTGTGACAGATTGAAAACTAGAGGATCTGCAAAGAGGAACTTCCCACATGTGGCCAATTTTATTTTTACTCAAAAATGCTGAGTTATAAAGGCAATCTGGGATTCTGGGCCAAATACTTTAAATGGTCAAAGGAGCATCTCAGAATTGCATGGTATGTAGAAGACCAAACCCAACTAAAGTGAGGGGCCCTGCTGTAAAGGAGAGGTCTCCCCTTGAGATATTGTCAGGTCTTAAAGCTGTTCATGAAAGCTAAAGGGCAAAGCTAAAAAAACTCTGAATGGAAGAACTGAATCCCCACAATCTTAGGGGAGAGGACAGAGATCCATGAAGTGCTCAGTCCAAAGCCTGGAAGACCAGGGAACAGGGACACACAATAGGCAAACTGAGTGTTACTAAAGCTTGACCCAGCCCTGGCCAGCTCAACCCCTGATTGGCTTTAGGTGACTAGTTCCTTGCTCTGTCTTACCAATGAAGGGCAGAGTCTTCTCTGGTGGAAGGACAGCACTGGGGACCTCTTTGGTGCCTTCCCATTATTCAGCAGACAATGAAAAATTACCAGGCATGTGAGTAGGCAAGGGCCAATAAAAAGAAAAAAAATAATAGGAGCAGACTCCTGAATTATTCAAATATTTGAATTAGTAGACCGATAAAATAACTCATTAATAATATAAAATAGAGGAAAAATGGACAAAGGGGAATGAAAAAATTGAAGAAATTCATGCAAGAGTTGGAATCAATGAAAAAGAATAAGGTGGACATTCTGGAAACACAAAATCATATCTGAAAATAAGAACTCTTAGGATAGTTAACAGCAGTCTGAATACCATGGAAGATGGGATAAGTGAATCTGAAGATAGCTCAATAAAAAATATTCAATCTGAAGTATAGGAAGAAAAAAAGTATGAATGGAGAGTCCAGATAAGATCATGGCCCACATCTAAATTCAAACATACAGCTAATTAGAGTCTCACAAAAGGAAAGAAGGGAGAGAATAAAGTAGAAGCAATATTCAGCAAGATAACAGCTGAAGATTTTCCCCAGACTGATAAAAACATCAATCTGTAAATTCCAAAAGCTCAGTGAACCCCAAACAGAAGGAAAACAAAGACATCGCACTTAGGCAGATCTCAGTGAAATTGCAGGAAACAAAGGTAAAGAGAAAGTATTAAAGGAAATATTTTCCCCCAGTCTACAGTGTATCTTCAATTTCTTAACAATGTCTTTCAGAGAATGAAAGTTTTAAAGTATGATAAAGTCTAATATATCAATATTTTATTTCATAGATTAAGGTTTTAGTGCCATATATAATAACTCATTGCATATCTCAAGGTAATGAAGATTTTCTTTATTACTCTGGAAGTTTTAAATTCTTGTGTTGTACTTTTTTTTGAGAGAGAGAGAGAGCATGTGTAAGTTGGGAGGTGTTGCAGAGGGAATGAGAGAGAGAGAGAATCTTATGCAGGCTCCATGCTCAGCCTGGAGCCCAATGCAGGGCTCGATCTCACAACCCTGAGATCATGACATGAGCCAAAACCAGGAGTTGGACCCTTAACCAACTGAGCCACTGAGATACTCCATTGTTTTACATTTATAGACATGATCTATTTTCAGTTAATTTTTGTGTAAGTGTGAAGTTTAGGCTGAAGTTCTTTTATTCTCTTACATATATGACTGATTGTTCCAATTATCTTGATTGTATAGGATTTTAATTTATAGAGGTGGCTGAGTGAGGAGAGATCAATGACATTGAAATAAGAATAATTAGTTACAATTCCTAAGAGAAGTGGGCATGCCATGACACTAGGGGCCACAGGGAGAAGAAACAAGGTCAGTCAGGAGGCAGAAAGGGCGGAGGGAAAGCATGTATACAAGCTCTTTTTACTACAGGGCAGGAAGTTGTTAGGTTGAGATAGCCCCTATTTGGCAGGAAGAGAAACACAGATGTTAGGAACTGTGGTTGGAAATGATTTGTTATATCATTTTCAAACATCCACAAAACCCGGAAGACAAGAGGGATGTAAACTTTGGCAGTTAGTTTGGTCCTGTGATCAATGGAAGCCAAATCTAAAATGACAGAAACTATGAAAGTCCATTAAAACACCAATGCTCTCTGTTGAAAGACTATCCTTTCTTCACTGAATTTCTTTTGCATCTTTGTCAAAACCCAACTGACCATACTTGTGTGGACCTATTTTTTGGGCTCTGTATTCTGTTCCATGGATTATCTACCTAACTTTGTGCAAATGCCACACTGTCTTCATTTTAGCTTTATAGAAAGACCTTAAAACCAGATAGTGTGATTCTTCCAACTTCACTCTTTTTCAAAATTGTTTTAACTACTCTAGTTTCTTTGTCTTCCCATGTAAATTTTAAATGACATTGTCTACAGCTGCAAAAGAATTTCTGGCATTTTGATTATAGTTGATGGCATTAAGATTATAGAACAATTTGGGGGATAATTGGCATTTTTACTTGCATCTTCCAATCCTCCTTGATTTCATCAGCATTTTGTAAGTTTAGCATATAGGTCCTATACATGTTTTGTTAGATTTATATATAAATATTCCATTTTGGGGGAGCAATTGTAAATTGATTTTTCAAATTATTTTTGTACTTTGCCAAAGTATGGAAATAAGATTGATCTTTTGTATTCTTTGGCAACACTAAATCCATTAATTCTAAGAATTTAAGAAATAGATTCTTTGAGATTTTCTACACAGACGATTCTATGTAGATGTCATTTAAAACAGAATTTTAGTTCTTCTTTTTCTTTGCCTTTTATTTCTTTTTCGTTCCTTATTGCATTAAGATTCCTAGTATGATGTTGAATAGTGACTGTGGACATTCTTGCCTTCTGTGTGAAGTTAGAGGGAAAGCATTCAATTTTCCCATTAAGAATAATGTTAATTGTAACTTTTTCATAGGTCCCCTTTAACAGGTTGAGAAGTTGAGGAAGTTCCCGTCTCTTCCGAGTTTGCTGAGAGTTTCTTTCTTTTTTTTATATTTTTAAATTTTTAAATAAACATATAATGTATTATTAGCCCCAGGGGTACAGGTCTGTGTATCTCCAGGTTTACACATTTCACTTGCTGAGAGTTTCTAACCATGGATGGGTGTTAAAGGGATTTTTCTGTGTCAGTTTGATGTGATCATGTGTTTCTTCTATAGACTTAATATAGTAGAGTACATTGATCAATTTTTGAAAATTGAACCAATCTTGCATTCCCAGGATAAAACTCATTTTTGGTCATGGTGCATTATTCTTTTATATATTGCGAGGTTGAACTTGCCAGTGTTTTCTTGAGTATTTTTGTGTCTATGTTCATGACGGATATTTGTCTGTATTTTTCTTTTTCTGTGCCATCTTTGGTTTCATATCAGGCAGTGCTGCCTCATAAAATGAGTTGTGGAGTGTTTCCTCTTCCTATATGTTCTGAAAGAGGTTACAGAATTGATGTTATTTCTTTGTTAAGTGTTTGGCTAAATTTATCAGTGAAAACTTCTAAGCCTAGCCATTTATTTTTTGGAATGTTATAAACTAAGAATTCAACATGTTTAATAGTTTTGAGTTACTGATTTCATCTTGGGTGGCTTTATGTAGTTTGTGGTTTTCAAGGAATTGGTCCATTTCTTTTAAGTTGTTGAATATATGTCTAGAGTTGTTTGTAGCACTGCTGCATTATCCTTTTGATGTCTGTGAAGACTGTAATAATATGCCCTATCTCATTTCTGATACTGGTAGTTTGCACCTTATTTCTCTTTTTGTTACTCTTGCTAGAAGTTTATCAACTGTATCAATCTTTTCAAAGAAACCGCTTTAGTTTCATTGATCGTCTCAATTTTTTGTTTTTATTTTTAGATTTCAATTTCATTGTTTTCCTTTATTTCCTTTCTTCTTCTTCTTCCTTTTTGAAAAAAATTATTTATTTATTTATTTATTTATTTGAGAAAGAGAGTGTGAGAGAGAGAATGAGCATGAGAAGTGGGAGGGGTCAGAGGGAGAAGCAGACTCCCTGCCTGATTCGGGGCTTAATGCCGGGACTCCAGGATCATGACCTCAGCTGAAGGCAGTTGCTTAACCAGCTGAGCCACCCAGGCGTCTCTTCTTCTTCTTTTTTTTTAAAGATTTTATTTATTTATATGACAGAGAAACAGATCACAAGTAGGCGGGGGGTGGGGTGGTTTTTAAATGTAATAGGTTTTTAAAATGAGTTAAGTCCTCTGAGCAGAGAGCCAGATTTGGGGCTTGATCCCAGGACTCTGAGATCATGACCTGAGCCGAAGGCAGAGGTTTAACCCACTGAGCGACCCAGGTGCCCCTCCTTTCTTCTTCTTAATTTGGATTTATGTTGCTCTTCTTTTTATAGTTTCCTAAAGTGAGTGCTTAGATATTTAAGACCTTTTCTTTTTTCTAATGTAAGCACTAAATGCTACAAATTAAATTCTAAGCAGTACTTTCACAGCACCCCATAATTTTTGATACACTGTATTTTCATTCAGCACAGTGTATTTTCTTTTCTTTTTTAAAGTTTTTATCTAAATTCTAGTTAATGTTCAGCATAATATTAGTTTTAGGTGTATAATATAGTGATTTAACACTTTCGTACAACACCTGTGCTCATCACAAGTGCACTCCTTAATCCCCATCACCTACTTAACCCACCCCCCACCTCCCTTCTGGTAATCATCAGTTTGTTCCCTATAGTTAAGGGTCTGTTTATTACTGAGAGAGGAATGTTAAATAAATCTTTGTTGACTTGTCTCTTTTGCCTTTTGGTTCAGTCAGTTTTTCCTTCACGTATTTGGAAATTCTATTGGTTAGGTGCATACACCTTTACTGTTGTTATGTCTTCTTGGTAAATCAATCATTTTATCATTATGTAATGTCTTCCTTTATCCCTGGTAATTTTCTTTGCACTGAAGTTAACTTTGACATTAATAGAGCCACTCCAGCTTTCACTTAATTAGTTTTGCATCATTTATTTTTTCCATCCTTTCACTCTAAAGTTATCTGCATCATTATAGTTGCAGAGGATTTCTTGTAGACAGCATATTATTAGATCATTCTAATTTTAATCCATCCTGACAGTTTCTGTCTTCTGATGGGTATCATTATTCCATTTGCATTTAAGGTAAGTATTTTTATGGCTGGAATAAGGTCTACCATTTTATTGTGTTCTACCTATTCCTTCTGCTCTCTGTTGTTGCTGTTCCTCTTTTTTTCCTTCTCTACTCTCAGATTATTTGAACACTTTTGAGTTTTCTATCTTAATGAGTTTATTGTGATTTGACTAGCTCTTTAACTATAGTCCTTCCAGTCATTGGTTTGGGGATTAATAAGTTACTTAACATTTCATAATCTACTGAGAATCAGTATTTTGTCATTGTAATTGGAATGTAGAAAACTCGCCCCCCTCTAAGTCCTGCTAACCTTCCCTCTTTACGTTATATAAATAGATGTCTCATCTATTACATGCATTGAAAACCCCATCAGAAAATGTATTTTTTACTTTCAATCATTAAAGGCATTCTAAAGCACTCAAAAGAAGAATTTTCTATTCTTCTATTTTCGTTCCTGATATTTCCAGTTTCCTTTTGTCATCATGTCCCTCTGTCTGAAGAACTTCCTTAAACAATTCTTTTGGAGTAAATCTACTTGCTACTTGCTAAATTGTTTTAGAGTATATCTATTCCCATGCATTTTAGTTTTCTTTCCTTGAAAGTATTTCGTTTCTACTTCTGAAAGATATTTCATGAAATATACAATTCTATGTGGACAGTTTTCTAACACTTTAAAAATGTTTTTCTTTTTTTAATTTTTATTTTATTATGTTATGTTAGTCACCATACAGTACATCATTAGTTTTTGATGTAGTGTTTTTCCCCTGCCGACTTGCTCTTGTGGTTTTTGATGAGAAATCATCATCTTTTCATGTGTTTACCAGATAGGCATGTATCTTCTTATGTGAAATGTCTATTCAAACCTTTTGTCCATCTTAAACTGGATTGTTTTCTTATAATTGAGTTGCAAAAATTATTTACAAGCTATTTGTATTCTGAATACAATTTAAAAAAAAGATTTATGTATTTATTTGAGAGATAGAAAGCAGGGAGAGGCAGAGGGGGACGGAGAAAGAACTTGAAGCAGAGTCCACACGGAGCATTGAGCACCGAGCCCAAAACAGGGCTTGATACCACAACCAGGAGACCACGATCTGAGCTGAGACCAAGAGTTAGATGCTCAACTGACTGAGCCACCCAGGCACACCCTGAAGACAAATCTTTTAACAGATATATGATTTGTAATTATTTTCTCCCAGTCTCTGGCTTGTGTTTTCCTTTCTTTTAATGTTGCCCTTTGAAGAACAAAAATTTTTTAATTTTAAGAAAGTCCAACTCAACACTTTTCCTCTTATGGATCATGCTTTTAGTTTCATATCTTTGCTTATCCAAAGTCACCACATTTTGTCCTATGTTTTCTTAAGTCTGGAATCCATAACAGAGGTTTTGTGTTTTTTTCTTTATTTTTTCCTCCCCCACTCACCCTGTGGTGTGAGGTATAGGGTTAAGCTCATTGGTTTGTATATAGATATCAAATTATCTTGGCATATTTGTTGAGAAGTTCATCTTTCTCCACTGAATTGCCTTGACAACTGTCAAAGACCAAATGACTATAAATATAAAAATTTATTACTAGACTCTCTTTATGTTCTATTGATTTAGCTGCCTGTCTTTAGGCTAATACCACTATATCATAATTACTATGTAATAGGTTTTTAAAATGAGTTAAGTCCTCAAACTTTCTTCTTTTTCAAAGTCATTTTTGTTATTCTACATCCCTTATGTTTTCACATAATTTTAGAATTAGCTTGTCAACTAAAAAAATGATGGTGGGTATTGTGGGGAGCATGTATTGCATGGAGCACTGGGTGTGGTGCATAACACTGAAAAAAAATTAAATTAAATTTTAAAAAATGTTGGTTATTTACAATAGCCGAATTATGGAAACAGTCCGTGTCCACTGATAGATGAATGGATAAAGAAGGTATGGCATATATATAATGCAATTAAATCTTATTCAGCCATAAAAGGGAAATCTTGCCATTGGCAACAAGCTACAGAGTATAATGTTAAGTGAAATAAGTTAGTCAGAGAAAGACAAATACCATAAGATTTCACTCATACATGGAATTTAAGAAAATTAGCAAAGGAAAAAAATGAGATAAACCAAAAAACAGACTTCTAATTATAAATAACAAATATGAAAAAAAAAAGAAGAAACATGGTTACCAGAGGGGAGGTGGGTGGGGGATGGGTGAAATAGACGAAGGGGATGAAGAGTACACTCATCTTGCTGAGCGCTGACTAATATACAGAATTGGTGAATCACTATACTGTACACTTGAAACTAACATTGTATGTTAACTATACCGGAATTAAAGAAATTTTAAAAAGATTCAAGACAAAAAATAGAAATAAAAACAGTGCTGGGATATTATAGGGGTTGTACTGAACATATAGCTCAATTTGGGGGAATTTCCTATCTTAACAATATCAAATCTTTGAATACATAATCAAGGAATATATCTCCATTAATTTGGATCTTCTTTAACTCTCAGGAGTGTTTTATAGTTTTCTGCATATGATTCTCACAGTTTGGGGGTTAAATGTATTCATATATGTCTCCTTCTCCTTCTTTTAAGTAGGCTCCATGCAGAGTGGAGCCCAATGCAGGACTTGAACTCATGACCCTGAGATAAAGACCTGAGCTAAGATCAAGAGTAGGATGTTTAACTGCGTTACCCAAGTGCCCCTCTTCTTCTTTTTGATACTGTTGGAAATATGATTATTTTCTCAATTTTGTTTTTGGAATGTTCATTTCTAGCACATAGAAATACAGTTAATTTTTGTATACTGACCTCATATCCTGTGATCTCTTTAATCTGTGATGTTGGCTAAAATTAATTATTAGCTTTAGTAGTCTCTTTTTTTAATTTGCTTTTTGTAGCTTCATTAGGATTTTTTTATACACAAGAATATATAATCTGTGAATAAGGACTTTTTAATTCTTCCTTTCTAATCTGTATACCTTTAACTTCTTTCTCTTGCCTTATTGCATGAGTTGGAACCTCTGGTTCAATGTTGACTAGGAGGAGCAAGAGCAAGTATCTTTCCCTGTTCTTGATTGGAGGCAGAAAGATCACCACTAAGTATCATGTTAGCTGTAGGTTTTTCATAGACACCTTCTAACAAGTTGAGGAAATTCACAGACACTTTTTAACAAGTTGAGGAAATTCCCTTCTATTTCTAATTTGTTGAGAATTTTATCAATTACGGGGGTTGAATTCTGTCAAATTCTTTTTCTACATCTATTGAGATGATCATTTGGTTTTTATCCTTTATTAATATGGTGTATTAATTGAGTTTCAGATATTGAACCAACCTTGCATTCTTGCATTTCTGGGGTAAATCCCACTTCTCCATGGCATATAATCATTTTTTATGTTGCTGGATTCAGTTTGCTTACTGTTTCTTAAGGTTTTTTTATGACACATAATTATTTTTTATGTTGTTAGATTCAATTTGCTAAGTGTTTCTTAAAGATTTTTGAATCTATGGTCATGGATATACACCTATGGTTTTCATTCAATTTAAAATATTTTATTTCCTCTGTGATTTTTTACCCAATATTTTAGAATTATGCTGTTTAATTTCCATATATTTGAGGATTTCCTTTTTTCTGTCTTTGATTTATAACTTAATTATTTTATCGTTATTTACTTTGAATAACATCAATTTTTTTAAAGATTTTATTTATTTATTTATTTGACAGAGATCACAAGTAGGCAGAGAGGCAGGCAGAGAGAGAGAGGGAGAAGCAGGCTCCCCGTTGAGCAGAGAAGCCCGATGTGGGGCTCAATCCCAGGACCCTGGGATCATGACCTGAGCCGAAGGCAGAGGTTTAACCCACTGAGCCACCCACGCGTCCCGAATAACATCAATTTTTAAAAAATCTATTGAGGGACACCTGGGTGGCTCAGTCATTTGTGTGTCTGCCTTCAGCTCAGGTCATGATCCCCAGGTCATGATCCCCAGGTCCTGGGATCAAGCCCCACATCAGGCTTCTGATTCTACCTCTCCCTCTGCCCCTCCCCCTGCTTGTGCTCCCCCACCTCCAATAAATAAATAAAATCTTTAAAAATTTTTTTAAAAAATCTAGAGACTTATTTTATGACCTGGCATATGATAAAGCCTGGAGAGTGTTCATTGTACACTTGAAAAGAACATGTATTTTGCTATTATGTGTACTATAAACATCAGGTAGTTTAAGATGGTCGATAGTGTTGTTCAAGTCTTTATAATTTTGCTGATGTTCTGTCCAGCTGTTCAATCAATTATTGAAGGTGGGATACAAATCTCCTAATGGTGATTTTCTAGTTCTAAATTTTGCCTCATGTATTTTAGAACTCTGTTGTTCAGTGTGATATATTCCTGATATATTGATCATTTTATTATAAAATTTCTCTTTGAAGTAATAGTTATTTTCTTAAAGTTGATTTTGGATGATAATGACATACTATCTTCAATCCTCTTAAAGTTACTCTGTGCATAGTACATCTTTCTCTATAAAATAATAAAACTTTCAACTTACTTATGTATTTGAATATAAAGTGTTTCTCTTATAGATAGTGTATATTTGGTCTTATTTTCTTATTCAGTCTGAAATCTCTGCCTTTTGATAGAAGTATTTGGTCCATTCCCATTTAATGTAATTTTTTATACAGTTAGATTTACAACTGTTACATTGCTATTTGTTTTCTGTCTCATGATGTTTTTGTTCCTCTGTTCCTTCTTCACTGCCTTCTTTTGTTTTTCATTTTCTAAGTGTACCATGGTAAATCTTTTGATATTTAAACTGTTCAAAAATTTTTTTTAGTTGCTCTAGAAATTCTAATATGTGTGTTACTTTATCACAATCTACTTCAGATTAATATGGTTTTAATTTCATTAAAATATAGCAACACTGTTCCAATTTATCTTTTCCTCTCCAATTCTGATATTGTTATATGTACTATATCTATGTATGTAATAAATCCAACAGTTAGTTCCATGATTATTGTTTTATCTGCTTTTATATCATTCAAAGAAATTAAGAGATGAAAAAATAGAATATGTGTAAAGTCTTCTATATTTACCTACATATTTGTCATTTCCAGTGCTTCTCATTTCTTTTGTGGATTAGAGTTATTCTGGTGTATTTCTTTTTAATGTTAAGGATTTCAGTACTTCTTTAGTAATCCTTTAGTATTTCTTGTAAGTCTGGTAGCCACAAATTATCTCAGCCTTTATTTATCAGAGTATGTCTTTGCTGCACTTTCATCTTATTTTATTTTTAAAGATTTTATTTATTTATTTGACAGAGATCCCAAGTAGGCAGAGAGGCAGGTAGAGAGGGTGGGGGGAAGCAGGCTCCCCGCTGAGCAGAGAGCCTGATGTGGGGCTTGATCCCAGGACCCTGAGATCATGACCTGAGCTGAAGGCAGAGGCCCAACCTCTGAGCCACCCAGGGGTCCCTGCACTTTCATTTTAAAAGAATAATTTTGCTGAACATAAAAGGTGGACACAGAAACATTCTTTGTTATTTTCCTTGCAGTATTTTGAATATATTATTTCAGTACTATTTTGTCTCCACTATTTCTGATGATAACTCACCTGTTGAGCATATTATTGTTCCCCTCTACATGTCACTCTTTTCTTACTGCTTGTAAGAATTTTTTGTCTATGATGTATTTTAATGATTAGTCTACATTGTGCTTAGGTGAGGATCTCTGTGAATTTATCTTACTTGGAGTTCAATGAACCTCTTGTATGTGTAAAGTTTTTTCCATCAAGTTTAAGAAGCTTTTGACCATTATTATTTGAAAAAAAAATTCTGTTCCTCTCTGTCTTCTTTTTGGGAATCCTACTTATGTTGGTAGACTTGATGATATTTCATATTGTCTCTGAGGTTTTCCTAATTTTCCTCCAATTACCCCCCTCTCCTCTTCAGATTAATAATTTCCACTGATCTATTTAAAATGCACAGATTCTTTCTTCTGTCAGCTCAAATCTATTTTTGAGCCCACTTAACACATTTTTCGTTTGGGTTATTATACTTTACAACTTCAGAATTTCCATTTGGTTCTTTTAGATAATTTCTACTTCTTCATTGATAACATTGGGGGAGCCAATGTCATTTTATTTTCCTTTAATTCTTTAAAATTCTTTAAAAATAGTTTTTGTTCATTTAATGAACATATATTTAATAGCTAATCTGAAGTCTATGCCTGCTAAATCCAATATTGGGGGCCCCTCAGGGAGATAGGCTTATTGAATGTTTCCCTGCCTCCGCCCCAGAATGGGTTTCACTTCCTTGTTTATTTGTATGTAAACTTCTGTTGGTAACTAGACATTTAAAATAATATACTGTAGCAACTTTTAATTTTATTTTTCCTGCTAGGTTATTTTTCTCTTTTGTTATCGTTACGGTTATCTATTTGCTTAGATTTAATATGCCTCTCCTGTGGTTTGCTTTGGTCTCTTCTCCATTTAAAAAAATTCTCTCTCTCTTTAAAAGCATATGGGTTACTCTTATTTCTTCATGGCTCAGGTCTAGTCAAGACTAATTGCTTATACTCCCAACATTAGTAAGGCTTCCAACCTCGCTTTGTTTGGTCTGCATGTAGGTTTTGTGTGTTGGCAGCACATTCAAAGCTCAGGTAGTTTTCAAGTCTACCATGACTTTTACTTTCTGCCTGGCCTTCTCAGATCTCTGTACATGAGCTCAGACTCCCAGTCACCCAGGGATGTGGGAAGAGCTTATATCCTCTTATGGGCTCCATGTCTGCGCAGCTTCCCTAGTCTCCAGGGATGTGTGAAGAATTTATCAAGACCGTCTAGGACTCTCATAACCAGGGTTTTCCTGCCAAGTCACTATTCAGTTTCTGGCTAATTCTCCTGTCCACTGCTTTCCCAAGCAGGACTAAAATCTCAGGTTAGGAGAGAGGCTGGCTTTTCCCATTTGTCACTATGAGTGTGGGTTTCCCACCCTTCATTCCCAAACTCCCCTATGGCAAACAAAGTTACTGGTTTTTATAGCTAGCCCACTCTGCTGGAATTCCCATGCTGGATCAACTGAGGTAGGGAACTGGGACAGCTCAGGAAAGAATGCCAAGGACTGCCTGAAGATTTACCTCAAGTTCAGCTCTTTTGAGAAGCTAAGCTCTTCTCAGTTTGTTGTTTTTGGCTGGTTCCTAGAGAGCTAAAATGGTGGTTTCTGAAAAATCTGTCTGGTTTTACAGTAGCTTTTGGGGGAGAGGATGTCAACTCATTCACTTCTTCGTAACTGGGAGCCTCCTGCTTTTCACTTACGTTTTGGTCTGCTAAATTCCTACACCGTAACAGGTCTTAGAAGCTCTTCAGAAAATTAAAAAAAAAAAATGTTTTCCCAACATTTGTTTTTCAGTATTTTCAGTGGAAGGATTAGTCTAGATATCTAGTCTGTTATACAGAAGAGTTACTACTTTATCAGTTTTTTATGACCATTAAATGAATTTCTTTATGCAAAAAATTCAGCAAAGTGTCTAGAAGACAAAGGGGCTCAAAAAAAAAAAAAAAAAAACAACCCAGTAATTATAATCAAGTCTGAACACTTAAATTGTAGGGATTTTACAACTTTTATTTAATCACGGCTCTAATAGGTAGGCATTCCAACTTTAACATGAGCCAAAAAATGATTTACTAGACCCAGGACATGCAGGTAGTAAATGGTGGAGCCAGAATCTCAATCCAAATCCACTTAACTCCAAAGCTGGGACGTTCCCCACGTTACCACACTGCTTCCATGGGGAAGGAGATTTCAGAGGCTGTTATTTTGGGGCAGCCTCTAGAGTAATTAGGAGATAGTAAGAAATTAAACCTATTACAATATGAGGGAGAGGGGTTATAATAATAATTGGCAGTGACCCCCATCATAGTGGGGCATCCATCGATTCTCAAAAGCAGACAGGGCTAACCAACTAACAAATGACTGTAACACGCCTGTACGGACCATTGAAACAGATAAGGTTTTGGGTTCTATATGGTATTTGCCCAAATTCCAATTATACATACAATGAACAACGAAATCTGAACTGAGGCTGCCACAGAAACACCTGAACAACTGAACTTTGTTCCATTTCAAAGCTTTCAAGTATATTTGGGAATTAAGTAGCAAATGTTGGGAATGTGGCCTCTTTTGGATCGAATCTTACAAGATGGTGACATTTATTTGAGTGATTATGAATCCGGTCCTCAGTTCTGAATATCCAGAAACCAGATTCTAAGCTACTACAAAAGCCTTCTTGACTGGTTTCTCCATTTCCAGTCTCTCCGCACCTTTGATCTGTTCTTTAACCCTCACCTCACCAATACTCCCCAAACATTCTTTAATCATGTTGCTTCTGCATAGTTTTTCAGTACTATTATACTCTTGATTCTCCACTATAGTCCTTTGTAACCTGGCTCCCGGTTTACCTGTAAACTCCTTCCTGCAGCTGCCTGTGCGTGGTGGGTTCCTGCAAGCTTTTGTTTGAGCTTTCTCCTCCTCATCTTCTCCCCTACTGCTCTGCCCCATCTCCCTTCCTGGGTGTACGCTTCTCTCTCTGTCACCTATCCAGATCTTACTGGTCCTGCAACATCTGCCTCCTTTCATTCATGTAGTGAACACTTGTTCATGGCAACAAGGGTGAGCTCCAAAGGTTGTCTCTAAGGTGCATTTCCCCATGTAACTTATCAAAAAACAAACAAAACACTACATTTTTATCCCACATCTAGCCTAGTTGTGGCTCCACATTAAGCAGAAATCTCATTTTTGTTCAGTTGATAAATCATTTTTATCCCACTTTTGACTACCTCCAACTTTAATATAATTAGGAGATCTGCCCTTGTCTCCCTGGAGTTATACATCTATTCTAGGCAATCTATCCTGGTTTAGATATTGTCTCTTCTGGGCCTATGACACAGCATATGTTTATAACCAAGTAACAAATATACTGCCAGAGGAAAAACTTAATTATAATTAGGAGTCTCATAACTGAGGTAGTCATAAATTATGTTGCATAATGTTCTTAAAATTATAAAACTATTAATATTTGAGTGCATTAATTATTTTGCTTCATGCTGTGCAGGCAGCCAAGAGATAATGGCTTCCCTTTAGCGAAAAAACCCCCAAAAACAAACAAACAAAAACCCCCCCAAAACCCAAAAACCCCAAATGCTATTCAAACGCTTGGTTTGCTCTCAGCCCATATCTCATGTTTTTTCTTTGCCATCTTTTTGGTGCCCATCACCTTCCCTATGTTTTTGCCAGTTAGTCATCAATGTGCATGGGATGAAGTAAGAATACTGGAATACTAATCAGTTTACCAGCTGGTCAGCCTCCTTGTCCCAGTCTCACCCTTTCCCACACAGGACAGGGACAGCGGGAGAGGGAGGAGAGGTGATAAAATGTGCTTAGAAAAGCAAAGGACTTAATAAAAGAGGAAAAAATAAGAAGTGAAGAAGGATAAGGGAAACATAGGAGAAGCGGTAAAAATTCCCGCTTTAGTGGAAATGAACCAGTCTTTCACCAATTCCTACTGGTTAGTACAAGACGACACATATTTAAGAAATAAGAAAAATACATTCCGATGAGAATTATTTGATAACACCTCTACAGAAGTTTGGTGGGTGAAGCAAAACGAAGAGAGCTGGTATAACGTGTGTCTTTCCTATAATGGCTTACTTTATGAGCACAGAAAATCACAGCTGGTTGCAAACACCCACACTTCATCAACTAAAGGTGGCCAAAGACTTATTCCCATTTCAAAATATTTTACTTGATACTACATATAAAGATGTTTCACTAATGATCTTGAATTCCAAGGGACTTGAAAATTTCATACAAATAATTTTGCTTTCCTTAAGTCAATGGAATTCCATTTAATCTTACCTGTGCTCTAGGAAAACAAGAAACAAAGGAACATTTTCGGCTAGTTAGGTACACCAGAACTGGGATGCAAGAGGAAGGGAGAGCACGTTGGCTCTCCCTTCTCCGCGGCAAAGTACGGAGAAAAATAAAAGTAGTCCTACTCTTTTAGCAATCTGCTTCTTCTTACCCAAAACATAAATCTCACTGTTGACTACTGCTGTGCTGAATCGGTATTTAGAGAACTTCATGGGCGCCCGCTCTGTCCATTGATCTTGGCCAGGGTCATACTGCCACAGTCTGTTGCTTAGTCGATCTGGTTCTTCATCAGGGAGATCCATCTGTGTGAAATATGGCAGCAGATATAATAACACACCACTGGGAAATCTCTGTGAGTGCGTGAGCGCGGTTAGTCCAAGCAGGTGACCAAGGAGACGAAGGGGACTTAGCTGCTGAGCCTCATACTCACAAACACACCAGATCCCCTGACTTGGGGTGATAAGTCTACTGCCAATGTCAGAGGAATTTATATACTGCAATAGTGGGGCTGGGGGATTGGCTCATAGCCTGGGATCTGAGCAAGGAGACAAGACATCAGTTTTTACAAAAATGAAGCGACTGTGGAGCCTTGAAAATGAAACCCAACTTTCTTGAACAATGTTTAAAGTGCAATTTTGTTTCAACAAACTTTATAGTGCTAGAGTTTAATGATTTTTTTGAGACATTAAGTTTAATAATTCATAAGGCATTTTCTTTATATTTTTCTGATCCAAATGGAACAAAATTAAGAAAACATTTTAGTGTTTTAGTAATTAGAGTATTTTTATACCAAAATTATGACCTATATGGGAATGGTCTGAATTTCATCTTCAAGACTGGCAGATTAATATACATTATTTGCTGTTATTATTATGTATTTTTATATACATTTTTAATGACTAGAGATAGTAAAAATTGAACAATTTACTCTTACACACATGAATATGGTTTCCTCTATCATAAACTTCAGACGAAGTAGTGTTTGTTTTTTTTGTCTTCAATGTGTCAAGAACTTTTATGACTTCAGTCTAAGGATGCTTTTCAAGTGTCTTTTGTTTTGGATGCAGGTGTTTGACACAGAAATAATTGCCATACTTATGAAAGTTGTAATTAATTTAATTACTTTAAATACACCAGGAATTATGATCACTGTGATGCATTCACAACCCCAGGTTATCTTGCAACTTAATGTAGTGTTTTAGGTAGAGACCAGCAAAAACTTTTGTTATGCAATAAATACCCACATGTCATTTGTTCTAAGACATTATACAGTAACATGTTTGACTTTATTGTTTTAATTTTCCTTCTAAGTTTTAAGTATTTGATCTTTATTTTAGTGTCAAGAAAAACCAAAGAAAAGCTTCTACATTGTCTCTGGAGCTTATTCATGCAAAATTAACTACGTAATGGATAGCTCTGAAAATGCTTAATTACAAATAATTGGTCAGGTTTCAGCTACTTGCTGTGATTAAATCTGTACTACTTTTTGGTACACAGGACACCTTCCAAAATGTATTAACTATGAAGTTTAAGGTTTAAAAACAGGTATTATATGCTATAAGTGGCAAAATTCAAGCTTATGAAATGAATGCCAACAGCATCAGTTTTATCAGTTATTATCACAAAGTAAATTGCCAAAACAAGAAAGCATACAGGCAAAAATAAGTTTGCTTTTTGTCATGGGGATGGACAATGAGCTAGTAAGATTCATCTAATGAGAACGACTGGCAGGCCAGGGCAGAAGGCAGCTGGCCTGCTGCTACTACCATGAGAACTGAAGGCATTGGGGGGACACCGAGAGAAGAGGAAGAGCCACTGTGGTTGCCCTCTACTGACTCTGCAGTCTTGGCTTGCCATCTCTTCGCTGGGCTTCCATGCAAATGGTATCCTGGTTTCTCTATCCACTGGTGTCCAGCAAAGCCATAAAACATTTAAAATCACAATCTACTTTTGTGGAAATGGTTGAGCCATCACGGGTTGAATATTCTGGTTTCCCATGTAGAGTAAGAACTTTAAATTTGGAAGAGACCTGAGAGTTCCTTGTTCCAGCTCATGCAACCATTAAGCAGACAGAAGTGGGATGAGGAGCCGGTGTCTCCGTCTCTTACTTAGATGCTCCCTACAGATAATTTCTCAGCATAAGCATCTTTCATAATTAGCAAGAATGGGAAGGATTCTAAAGAGCATAGCATGAATACTGAATGCAGTCATGTCTATGAATAACACACTTTAAAATTCATTCTCCTAAACTGCTTTAACACTTTACAATCTTAAGTTTAATATTCTATAAAATAAAAGGCATTTTACCAAGATGTAAGTCATGCTCTTTTAGTGTTCAGCAACTACAGTATTTTTCAACCCAGCAGCCAGACATAGCCATGCCAATTAAGTATACAGGAAATTTCTTAACCTGAGGGGTCCAGCCTCCAATCACGTAAAGTTTATTATTCACGGTTACTACGGCATGGCATGCCAACTGCAGTGGAAGGGGACACACCCTTCTCCAACTGTCCCGTTCTACAGAGTACTTATCCACACAGTTTGTAATGAGATACTGGTTTTTGACTTTCATCTGTCCTCCTATAACATAGAGGTCATTATGGACACTGCCCAGAGCATAGAGCTCTCGAAATTCAGCGGTGCATAACTTTTCCCAAAACTGGTTTCCTCTGTCGTGATACCTGCAAATTAAGAGAGAGAACCCAGGATGAGTGTTAACTGGAAAACTTACCCACGAAACACACTTAAATTTCTTTTCCAGCTAGAAACAACACGATTTGGTTCATCTAACTGGAGAGGAAGAAACATTAATACAAGATAGTAATATTGGTTTGTGGTTTTTTTTTTTTTTTTGGCAAGGGTTGAAGAACAAACAGTAATATGCACGGAAATAATTAACCAGATCTCCCTGCAGAATTTTAGAAAATACATTGACAAAGTATAGATTATCTAGGACTAGCTTTCATTACCTAATTCTGGGAAAGAAAATCTAGAACAAATAGGAATGCTTGCAGCAAGTCATTTGTAATTTTACTAAAAAAGAGGAATAAGCAAAAATGAAAAAATATACAAAAATGACTTACTCTGTGGACTAGAAGTCTTACTTTAATACTGTACTTAAGCAATCAACTTTCCAGTAGAGAATTTCAAAATATCTCAATTCAGAGATTTCTGATGGGACAAGGTAGGGGAGGTAGAATTTTAAGGTTTGTTCTTGTGGTTCTAACTGACTTAGAACAGAGTCAAGAGCACATGTTAAATGTCTGCTACATTTAACATCTATTTTCATAGTCTGGGTATAATATTACTGAAATTGTCAGTAATTTCTTCCATGAAAAAATATCTCAGTCTGGAAAGGGTTTTGGGAGGTAGGGACATCAGGATATACGGTCTTTCAATACCTCCTAGAGTCCAACACATTAACTGATGGTGTGTGTGTGTGTGGCATTATGTAGTCATTAAACGTATGATTTTGTGGGTATCCTTTGTCTTGCCTCTTGATAATGGTAAGTCTGTTTTCTCCAATCATGATTTGGGATGCATAGTCTAAGAAGAATAAAAGTACTTATGGGGACAGTGGGATGTGAAATTAGATCTGTCCCAGAAAATCCAGAATATATTCTGGAACTCGAAACTAAAACAAAACCAGGAAAATATGGAAAATAAGAAAAAAAAAGCTGTTCTGTTTGGAAATAAATGAAGAAATGATGAATGTTCTATACAGAGTACAGTTTTAAAGTACAGAGTACCGTACAGTTTAAAGTATGCTACTTATTTTGTATCAAACACTTGACAGTAAATTGGATTATTGGAGTTTTGCCCAGTTGTTCTGAGTCAACTCTTACATTCTTCCCTAGAGAGAACTCTTTACTTTAGGCTTAACAGGGAAGTTGGAAGATATTCCCTTCCCGGAGGGCATGTCTGGCTTGTCACAGTCTAAATGCAGAAACTCAACAAACCCAGTCATCACTGTCTTTCTGTGTAATCTAGGTAGGAAACCAGTCCCTAGAATCACAGTTGATATTTTTACCACGACTTTTAATTGTACTGGATTTTAGAAGAGGAAGTAGGATTAGGTGGCAAGCGTGGGGGATACTGAAGTAAAGCCAGTGGATAAGTACATCAACAGAACTAAAAAATGGGATTTTGGCTGAGACATGGGTTAAGAATACAGGCCAAGTATGAAACACATCCCATGAAGGTTGGTTTGTTGGGCAAGCTTGCTAATCTGATTTTTAACACCTTGAACTGAAAGTGGGGAGAGAAAACACCCAGATAAAACTATAAAACATCTTATTAAGAAAAATGGATATGACATGAAAAGGAAATAGTGACAAAAGTGGCTCAACATTCACAGAGGTTGATAGTGTTAAGACAACAATTATATCCTCAATGGTGTGTACACGTAAGTAAGAGAGAGAGTTAACACAGAAAGGTGTATCTTTTCTGAAAAGAAATGGCCTACTAGAGAGTACAGTTATCCTTCCTAAGTCAAGAAGAAATAGATCTGCATAGTAATCTATGAACTATATAGAGTAGAGGCAAGTTGAAGAACATTTAGGCAAAGATAAAAGGGATAAGAACAGAAATAATAGAGTAGGAATGTACCGCAAGATGGCCATTTCTCACACATATCACAAAACTGGCACTAACATGACCTTCAGGAGTGCTCTAAGATTTTAATTATCCAGATATCTGCTGGAAGTCTGGCTCATTGAAGCCCAAAGCAATGCATCTGAAAATTTCATTATTTGCCATGCTGACCATTTCATTATTGGAGGAGGTGAGCAGGGTAACTGATACTTTGGCCCTAACTCTGAGTCCTGAGGATGAGCTGGTTGGTGATGGGAACATGGCTGAGTTGAAGACAGGTAAGAAGGAAAACACAGAGTATGTAGTTAGTTAGATACGTGTCATCAGAAAGGGAAGTAGGCTTTCAAAGAAAGTCAAGAGGAGGGGTGCCTAGGTGGCTCAGTGGGTTAAGCCGCTGCCTTCGGCTCAGGTCATGATCTCAGGGTCCTGGGATCGAGCCGCGTATGGGCTCTCTGCTCGCCAGGGAGCTGGCTTCCCCCTCTCCCTGCCTGTCTCACTGCCTACTTGTGATCTCTGTCTGTCAAATAAATAAATAAAATCTTTAAGAAAAAAGTTAAGAGGAAAGATGCCGGATGATCTTAAGAAAAAGACACTTGGACAGGGACGGAGATTTATTAAAAATAATGGCAGTCAAGAAATGGGCAGAAGACAGGAACAGACATTTCTCCAAAGAAGACACACAAATGGTCAACAGACACATGAAAAAATGCTCCACATCACTCAGCATCAGGGAAATACAAATGAAAACCACAATGAAATACCACCTCACACTGGTCAGAACGGCTAAAATTTACAAGTCAGGAAACAGCAAATGGTGAGGTTGCAGAGAGAGGGAAACCCTCTTACCCTGTTGGTGGGAATGGAAGCTGGTACAGCCACTCTGGAAAACAGTATGGAAGTTCCTCAAAAAGTTAAAAATAGAGCTACTCTATGACCCAGCAATTGCATTACTAGGTATCCAAAGGATACAAACATAGTGATTTGAAGGGGCACCTGTACCCTGATGTTTATAGCAGCATCCTCTATAAGTATGGAAAGAGCTTGGAGGTCCATCAACAGATGAATGGATAAAGAAGATGTGATATATATGTGTGTGTGTGTGTGTGTGTGTGTGTATGTGTGTATGACAGATGAATGGATAAAGATGTGATATATATGGAAATTATATATATATATTAAAATTTTAATGTATATAAAATTTATATTTATATATTACTGAGCCACCAAAAGATGAAATCTTATCATCAGCAACAATGTGGATGGAACTAGAGGGTATTATGCTAAGTAAATAAGTCAATCAGAAAAGATAATTATCATACGATTTCACTCATAGTAGCATTTAAAAAACAAAATGGAGGATCATAGGGGAAGGGAGGGAAAAATAAATTAGGACATAATCAGAGAGGGAGACAAACCATAAGAGACTCTGAAGTCTAGGAAACAAACTGAGGGTTGCTGGAGGGGAGGTGGGAGAGGGGATGGGGTAACTGGGTGATAGGAATTAAGGACGGCACATGATATAGTGAGCACTGGGTGTTATATGCTTCTGATGAATCACTAAACTCTACCTCTGAAATATACTATATATTAATTGAATTTAAACAATGGCAGAACTGTGGACCATCTTGATGAGGAAGAAAAAGAGCTGTGCAAAGAACCTGAGATACTTGTACAAGTGACTCTCTGATGAAAAGAAGGGCCCTTGGGATCTGACATCTGATTATTTTGATTATTGGGATCTGGTTATTCTGAAGAAGGCTGTGCTTACTGCCCAGGGACATGCTTGGCCCTTAAGGGCATAGGGCCTGGTCACTCACCCAGGGCTCTGCCATCCTTCCCCCATCACTACCAGGGGAGATGAAGGTGAAAAGGGGACAGGCCTATCACTTAGAGCAGATAATGGAATGTTAAAAGATGACAGGAAAATAGTAGACCTCTTAATTCTTTCCTTGTCCCAACTTTGCCAGCAAGAAGAATTCCTTTCTCAGTGAAAAGTCCGAACAAATCCTCGTAAGAGGGAACTGAGAGGGGAGGACACTGAAGGACAGCTTTACTACCTAGTGCTTATTCTATGTGCCTATTTCTTATTTACCCAGTTAGACAGAAGCCCTGAATGCTCACTGAATACTTGAAGAAACAGTAAACGAATGTATAGTCCTCACACAGGAGACCTAGAGGACATGCTACTTCTTAGCAGACACTCCCTTCTCCTCTGATTCTGGGCCTTGAAGCCTAGAATTCTTAGGCCATGAACATTTTATGCTCTTGGAGGTTCAGGAAAGATCTACAAATTAGGGATACAGAGTGAAAACACAGATAATTAGCAATTTTGGGGTGAAAAAAATTAGTAATTATTTACTACTCTGAATTATGAACTAAAATATCTTTTCAAAGAAATCTTGTTAAAAGTCATCTTACACTCTCCAAACTTGTAACTAAGCAATTGTACCCTTTCATATGGACCAATAATGAAAGCTGAGCATGAAACTGTACAGTGGAATCACAACATATATACATTTAACTTATGGAAATCCAGCTGTATGTGCATCACAAATAAAAGGAGAAAGAATAATTTTAAAATGTGGGTGATTTCATTATGAATTTTCTATACACGTAAAATATGTTAATTACAGGGTAATTTTGACTACACGTCATTGAAGAGATGATCCTCTTTCAGGAGGACTTTCTTCTACCCTCGATAATGTCAGAGCAATTTACAAATATTGCAGACATACAAACCTATAGATTTCAACATTCTTGTTCTTTTGTCTAGAGAGTTTAGAGGCACTTGCTTCTCCAGACACAATTATGGTGTTGTTTTCCATGACCACACCGGCACACACAGTTCCCAAGCCCTCTCCATACTTGGGAGACGAGACAAAATAGGTCTTTCGTGAAGCAGGATCGTAACAAAAACTGGCGTCCCCATAGTTCCTGTGTCTTGACCTGATGCCTGAAGAATTGTTGCCAATGCAAAGCAAAAGACTAGTAGTCTCCATGCCATAACGAAGATTCAGAGAATGCTGCTGGGGTGTCTTGATGGCTTTGAATGCGTTCTGAATTATGTCAATGCAATCCGCGTCACACAGAAGCATTGTGTTCCTTTTTAGGGCTTGTCTTAAAAAAGAAGGATTTATAAGTTCCAACCGGACTTGCTTCAAAAGTTCAACCAGATGCTCTGTGCGCAATGCTTGGTTATGATTTACCCATCTCAGGACTAAGTCCAGAATGCTCTCCTCCCTGGATATGTTAAGGTCATCCGATTTAATAAGCTTCAGAAATTGGTGTGCTTCGATTTCCAATATTTCTTCATGTAAGCTCACCTCAGCAAAGTGCTGATACAAATACTTCTTCGACTGATCAGATAAATCTTCAGCTCCAATCTGCTTTGCAAAATAATAGATACCCACACAGTTCGAGGCGTCCATATGGTCCATCATATATTTTTGACACACGTTGAAGATTTCTTCCATCTGCATAAAATAGGCAGCCATAGCTACGGTCTGCACATTGGTGTTACTGATCTCTAAAGCCGCATTGTACATGTAATTCAGTATCACAGACACGCTTTCTGCTGTGATGTCATAAAGTATGACTTCCCTTTGAGTACATTCGAGTAGTCCACAGGTGAACATAGCTTTGAAATAAGGACTAAATGCAGCCAGGACCAGCCTGTGGCAAGGAAATTTCTCCCCTTCTGCTATGAGTACGACATCGATCATTTCTGCTAATTCTTTCATGTTCTTAACTTGATTCAATAAATTCAAACTATGTTGGTATTTTTCTTTTCCCTCAGCTTTGCACTCCATGATACACTTTTCAGTGCTTCTAAGTACGTCTTCTTCAAATGTAGCTGGATTCTTGTGGGGCTATTTGCATGTCTGATTACTCACAGAGCAACAGAGATGTGCTGGAACACTCCTGAAGGAAAGAAAAGAATTGGGTTTCCTGTAAGAACACAATTCTTGGTGATTTAAATATGCAGTATTAGTGCTAAGAAGTATTTACAAATAAATGTTATTCACCCCAAATGCAGTAGTTTAAGACAACTTTTGTGTCTAGGAATAATGTCAGTAATTGTATAAACAGTAAATTATCAACTACTAACAACATTTCACCTAATCAGCAGCAGAGGTCTTTCTAGGAGGGCTGGAAAGTCCTCCCTCCCAAGGTGAATGAAGAGAGAAGTAAGAGAAGCCTATTTTGCAACTCCATATGCAGTTACCAGCTGCCTGCAGGCCAAGGGGGTAGGGAAATTAGGTAACCTGCTCTCTGAGGAGATGCATCACTGCAAATGTCATGTATACCTGCTGAAGCAAACAAACAAAAAACCCAAAACACCCTCAAATGTTATAATGGCCCCAGAACCACGCAGGATGGCTGAGAAAAAAAAGTCCATTAAAATTACGTTCAAGCTTTTCCTATGGTGCAAATAATTCAAAACAGTGCTTTGGAAAACATAACCAAATGTCTGCTGATCCGAGAATTCACAAGACTTGAAACTTAGAGCTAAATCATCCTAAACTTAGAAAGTGCACAAAAGCCATCCCGTTTCTCTATCCCCACTCCTTGCTCAGCTTCTCCTTGTTTCTTACTCCTTAAGATGGACTTACTTCTCCCCTTAAAAAGCCCTCGTCTAATCAGAAGTCTCTTTAAGCTAGTTGTCTGTCTTCCCCTTGCCCAGGGGAATAGAAACAGTGTTTCAAGGAAGCTAATTAGCTGTTTGGATTTAAAGAAGGAATTCCTAGAGTCAGCAACCTTCATGTTGAGGAGCAGGTCTTCAGATCCTGACACCCTTTCTAGTTCTTACTTGGCTAGAAGTTGTATGAGGTTAAGAATGAACCATGGTAGAAAAGCCACTCCTAGGAATTAAGAGAGGAAGAGAAGTGATGGTTTTAATCATTCGAAAGCATAATTTGTCAGCTGTCAAAGTTCTACATTTCTATAATCCTATCAAATTTAGAAATCTCAGTGAGATTGCTCCATCTCAATTCTCACTGTATCTCAATGAGAAATGACACTTTTTTCAGTGTTGAATTAAAGCTCATTGAATCAAAGTGTTAAGCACGAAAGAAATGTTTAAGAATACAATGGCAACTATAAGACCTAAAAATCACTGAGCGGGAGTGTGTGAAATGATAACAACTAGCTGATCTAAGAATCTGTGTAATTGAAATAGGAATAAAATCCTCCTTGCTACATTTTCCAGCATTAATGTCTCAGCTTGATTTCAGTAAAAGCTTAAGACTATCTTTGTAAGGCCTTGTAGGTTAGAAGTGAACCCTTGTTTTTTACTTTCATTTGTTTAGATTTTTACCAAGAGAATCCTATTATGGGTAATTAAGAGGTCATTATATTTCTGAGCTCTCCTACAACACATTATGAGTAGCCCAAATCATATTATGTGGGCCTCTTTGTACATAAACACATCAATCAACTTTATAGATGGCAGCTGTTACTTTGAGCTGAAAACCAGAAAAGTTTCCTTATAAGGAGATAAATATTAACAAGTTTCTCCTATTCCATTTGTATTGATACCTAAGACTCACTCAGAGGATACCAATACCAGTGCTAGAAAGCCATGAGCAGTTTCCAGGTAGGATCACTAGATCTGGTACAATGCAGGCGGTCCAGACTCCTTAGTTCCCAAAGCGTTGACCTTGATGTTGCTAGGAAGAAATGAAATGCTGGGGGCTCAAATGTTATGACCGCAACCCCAGGGTTTTTATCTTTTTTTTTTTTTTTTAAGATTTATTTATTTATTTGAGAGAGAGTGTGAGAGAGAGCACCAGAGGGTTTTAGAGCAGAGGGAGAGGGAGAAGCAGATTCTCGGCTGAGCAAGGAGCCTGACACAGGGCTGGATCCCAGGACCCCTGGACCATGACCTGAGCCAAAGGCAGATGCTTAACTGACTGAGCCACCCAGGTGCCTCAGGATTTTGTATCTTTAAGACAAGAACTAAACCACCTTGTTGAACTTTGTGGCACGGGACTACCTTAATAAAAACACAGGCAGCATTAGTTTCAAAGAGAAGTTAAAAGTCGAATAACTAGTACAGTATGTGTTTCTCTTCTCTATAAATACAGTAGTGCCTTATAAACAACTTTACAGTGGACAATATTGGATTTCCCCCAGAATCCAATCTGTCTTCTGATGGAATGGATGGGGTAGGTCCACTGTGACTGGTTCAGGGATGAGTGTGAGACCAGAGATGGGCTTAATCAGAGTGAAGCTCAGGTCTCTGGTTCATTAGGGGGCATGTCCAGGTGTTACGCAGATGAGAGGTCTGCTGCAGCCATGTCCCTATAAGCCAGCACAAGGACAAAGCAAATACAGAGAAGAAGGTAGAGAATCCAGAGCAATGGGTCTGGAACATGCTTTAGATCTGTATTTTTCAGCTTTCAGTGACAAACCATTCTTTTTATTGTTGAAGCTGGCTTGAATTGGGATTGCTGTAACTGACACTCAAAAGTCCTTACTGGTATGACTGGCATATGGGAACAGGTTGAGAAAAGGTTGCTTATGGTAATTGCAATGATATATTTTGTAAAATTCCACTTCTGGTATATATATATATATATTTTTAAGACTGTATTTATTTATCTGACACAAAGAGATATCACAAGTAGGCAGAGCAGCAGGCAGAGAGAGAGGGGGAAGCAGGCTCCCCACTGAGCAGAGAGCCCAGGACTCTGAGATCATGACCTGAGCTGAAGGCAGATGCTTAACCACTGAGCAACCCAGGCACCCCCACTTCTGGTATATTCTTATGTTTTCTATTAGTATACTGTCAAGTAAAAAAAAAACAGAGAAACTTCTAATTATCTTTATTCTTTAAAAAGATTTTATTCACTTATTTATTAGAAAGAGAGAGAGTGTGTGTGACAGGGAAGAGCAGAGAGAGAGAGAAGAGAAGGGGGAAAGAATCTCAGGAAGACGCTTCACTGAGTGCAGAGCTAATGCCGGGCTTGATCTCACAACCCTGAGATCATGACCTGAGCCGAAACCAAGAGTCAGATGCTTAGCCAGCTGAGCCACCCAGGTGCTCCTTCATTCCTTCTTGATAGAAGACAATATACCTTAAGTCACTCTTCTAAGTTTACCTCTTCTCATTAAATAGCCACAACATCTTACAGGTGCAGGAACTGAGTTTTGAACCCAGTTCTATCTGACTCCAAAGTCTACACCCTTAACCACTCACTTTCGTGTAAGTGTGGGCAAATTAGGGCCAGAGAGTAAATATTTCAGGCTCTGTCGGCTCTAGGGTCTCTGTCCTAACAACTCAACTCTGCTTTTGTAATGAAAAAGCAGGCATAAACAATACATAAACAAATGGGCATGGCTTTGTGCCAATGAAATGTTTTAGGGCTATTGAAACTTGAATTTCATATATTTTCATGTGTCACGAAACAGTATTCTTTTGATTTTTAAAAGCTATTTGGAATGATAAAATCCATTCTTAGCTTTTGGGCTATACAGAAAATGACTCTTGCTCTACTGTTATAAATAAATCCACTCTCTAGATCCTGAGTGGGATAATATCTCATCTGGGTGCCTAACCTCCACTTCTCTGCTTAAGGCCAGTTAAAGAGTTTTGATTCAAAAAGATCATCTGGTTCCCAAGGTTCCCGAATAGAAATCAATTTCTTGAATAAATACTTTATTTAGATACAGCCTGTCTTCCCCAAACATGGGCTTCAACAAAAACAACAAACACTTTTAAAACAGAAATAATTGTTCCCAACATTCTGAAGGAACATTTATACATTTTTAGATGGGCGCATATATTTATTAAGTATCCCCTCCTTCTACTTGCCTTTTATACACCTCCTGAAAGCCACTCAAAATTTCTATGGATTTATGGACCAAATGAATTTACTGATGGAAACCCTGAAAAATACCCACGCAGTTGAATGCACCACCACACTTCCAAGACATTCTCAGTATTGGGTCCTGTATCTATAAGGTACAGAGAAGGTACTAGCATTGCAGATGGGGACTTTGAAGGGAGAGAGTACTGGGTTTGAATCTCAGTTTAGCCACTTACTTGCTATAATCCTAAAATGATTTAACCTTTCTAAACCTTGTTTTGTTCACCTGTAAAATAGGAAGAATGTATATAAAAGCAGTTAGGTCAGTTCTTGGCATCCAAGTGCTCCATAAATGGAAATTATTGTTATTTTACAGTAGTGTAACAGAGTGCAGATCAGACGCTAGAAACACAGGCTTTGGCTGGTTACTGAGGCCTGGCTTTGAATCCTTGCTCTGCTATCAATTAACATGAGCGAGTTTCTTAGCCTTGTTCAGTTTCCTCACTTGAGATTAGCTTTGATAATTATTTAAGAAGAGTTGGGAGAATGAAATAAGGCCATGTATGCACAATACACCATTTGCCTGGTAAAATCTGCTTGGTACAGCTGAAGCGGGATACACCTGTATAAATACTTTTCTAATAATAACAATGTTTGGGTCCATATACAAATTGCTTGTGGGTACAGACACAGCTCATAAATAAGAGAGAGCTGACAGCAACTTTTTCTTGTAATGAGGGCAGGGAGGGCATTCTACTCTCATCAGCAAAACAAAACTGTATAAATGTTCTCAATGATATCAATGGGAAGTTATTCTCTGCTCCAATTTATAGAAGACTGAACTGGTGCATTCATATTAATAGTACCCATAATAATAGAGAAAAAATGAGTAGCAAAGATAAATACAAATCACAAGAATAAAGCCTAATTACTTTGCAAATCCAAAATGCAGTTATACCCATGTCCAGTATATTTAGTTTTCAGAGACGGACTGCTACAAATTTCAATGTGGAATAAAAATGTTAATTTAAGCCACCAAGGATTTGCTTTTATAACACTTAATATTATAATCTTTACATTATCTTTAAAGTTGCTACTTTTTCTACATAATGGATGATGCATGAGCTTGCTTCCATATTTTGTGGAAGTCGAAACTAGTTTAAATTCACAGTAGCACTGTTTGAAATAGCAAAAATTTGGAAATAACCTAAATACTGATTAACATGAGAGGAGAAAAACTGGAGGATATCACTCAAGAGAATACTGCAAGGCATAAACAAAGAATGAAGTAGAGCTACATGTATCAACAGGAATTTCAAAAACATCATAGACTTAGAAGAATAGATGCTACATACCACTGATCTCATGTTTAAAAGATGCAAAATAGTTATGTTCTAAATAGGGTAAATATAGACAATATATTCTGAAAAAATAAATATAAACAATTGGTAAATCCAGGGAAAGGTATATGGGAGTTTTTTTAAATACCATTCTTAGAACTGTTCAGTGAATTTGGAATTACATCAAAATAAAAAATGAGGGGCGCCTGGGTGGATCAGTCAGTTAAGCGTCTGGCTCTCGATTTTGGCTCGGGTCATGGTCTCAGGTCATGATCTCAGGGTCATGAGATAAGAGCCCTGAGTGGGGCTCCCCTTCAGTAGGGAGTCTGCTTGAGATTCTCTCTCTCTCCCTCTGTTCTTCCTCCCATTCAAGCTCCCCCCCATAAAGAAATCTTTCAAAAACCAAAAAATAAAAAGTTAAAAAAAATTATATATTTTTTAAGGATACATACGACTGTGGTGGAATATAAAGGAATGAAGGCTGCTTATAGAAAATATCAAATTCAGGATAGGGTTGCATTGAGGAAGTGTGGAAGGAGGGGATACAGTTGGAGAACTGCACTTACCGTGGTGAGCACTGCATGTCTGAAATTGTCCAGTCACTACTTTGTACACCTGAAACTGACATAACATGGTATGTCAAACATACTTCAATAATAAAGATTTAAAAATATATATCCGAAGCCTATTTTCACCAACACCGCCCCTCAAACATCACAAGGCCGTTCACAATCCAGCATCTCCCCACCTTTCCTGCCTCATCTCCTGGCTTTTCTTCCTTATACTTTTCAGTCTTTTAATAGCACCGAACCACTAACAATTCTAATGCATACATTACCTTTACACATGTTGGTCTGTCTGGAATATCCTTCTCCCCCTTCCACCTGAAGAAATACAAGTGGCTCTTCCAAATTCAGCTCAGACATCACTCCCCCCCACCGAAGCCTCCTCTGTACTTCCTTGCTTGCACCTTGAACATAGTGACTGTTGCATCTCCCTGCCTCCCCTTCCAATGATGAGCACACTGAGAGCAGGGGGCTCATGTTTTAGTCATTTCCATACTCTTAACATCTGTCTGTGAGGATGCCTGCTACATTATGCCTGCTCAGTAAGATCTGGGCAACTAAAGGTTTTCCTTTGTCCTAAATTACAGGTTGATGATAACCTTTTTTTTTCTTCGTGTTTTAGACCTGTTAATAAAGGATTATCTTGAAGATTCTTTTCTACCCTCAAAAGTTGTGCTTGATTCTTTAAGCTGCTAATGTTTTGTCCAAGTCAAGCTAATCACCCAGAATCCTTCACTTGATTTCCTTGATGCACTGTGACATCCACTCCTCACTTCTACTTTCAAAATTAATTCCCAGTTACCATGTGCTCTCAGGAATTTGGCCCGTTTTTAGAGAACTGAAGCCAGAGATCACAAATTGGCTGGTCACAGACTTTTTGGTGGGGAGGGCGGCAAAGTTGTTGTCTACACACAAAACTGCCACATTGTAACATCTACTGAAAAAAATGGAAGGTATGGCAACAGTGGAGCCTTAATTCCCATGGTGACAACGGTGTGCGGGACCTGAGTAGACAGTTGCCACCTCTCAGATGGCACATCTACTCTCCTTTCCCCAGCCCCCATTATCGTGAATGTTAGTCCTCATTTATAATTCTTCTCACACTGCTGCTTCCCCCCCCCCACCCCTGCCCTTTTAGTTCACCTACAGCCACTTATTTGTGACCTCTGGTTTTCACCATTCCATCCTCACACCTTATTTTCATTCAGTATCACAACTTTGCACAGACACTGGTAAGAAATGGCTCAGAATACGCACACTACCCTAAATGCACTTTGAGTCTCCCACTTGTATGGAAAAACACCTGTTCACTTAATAGCAATAATCCAACCCACACACTAGGTGTTTAATAACCACCAGGCCTATAAATGATAAAGCTAAATAAGACAAGTTTCCTTTTTGCTTTCCTTTAAGGAGTTCACACTGTTTTGCATTCTCAGGCCTTTACAAAGTGCTTTACTGTGCATTATGCAGTCGCTCATTAGTTCCTCTTAAGAATCATGTGGTGGGGGGAAATGCAGGGCAATTATATTCCTGGCTTTAAAGTTGAGAGAGTTGCCTGGGGATACTTTCGATGCTTATTGAGGCTTTTTAAAGTGCCAGGCACTATTCAAGGCCCTGGGCAGACAGCCAGGAAGAGAAAGACAGAAGGCGCTTCCTACCTTTATGGAGCTTACAATCTAGCGAGGGAGGCAGAGGGAGGCAAACGTTAACGTAGATAATGCTAGGACAGTGACTGCAGCCATATTAAAGAGGGAAGAGGGGCGCCTGGGTGGCTCAGTCGTTGGGCGTCTGCCTTTGACCTAGGTCATGATCCTGGGGTCCTGGGATTGAGCCCCGCATGGGGCTCCCTGCTGGGTCGGGAGCCTGCTTCTCCTTCTCCCACTCCCCCTGCTTGTGCTCCCTCTCTGTGTCTCTTTCAAATAAATAAATAAAACCTTAAAAAAAAAAAAAAAAAAAAAAGAGGGAAGGGAAGCGACTCCCGGCTGAGCAAAACCGGTCTCTAGAAGGAAGTGACTGCTGGGCTGATCTGTGAAGGCAGGAGCCAGCCCTATGATGACGGGAGGGAAGCGCAGTGGGCCCCGTGAGTGCCAAGGGCCGGGGAGGCTGCCCCCCAACTCTGGCCCTCGACCTTTCTCCGTTGGCCTGGCCCTAGAGCTAAGACAAGGCCCTCAGCAGGGGCCGCGTTTCCTCTGTCACCATTACTTACAAGCTGCTGACCCCCGGCTTGAGGCACGGCCCCACTGGCTCCGCAGAGGCTGCAGCGATGGCGCCGCGATCCGGCCCTGCGGCCGCACAGACGGAGCCGGGCTGGCCGGGGCGGGGCAGCTAGCGGGCTGGACCGGCGGGCACTGCCCAATATGGGCCTGTGAGGGCCCGGCGATATAAATAGACAGCGCTGGGAGCGCAGGGCACCGAGGGCCCGCGCCCTGCGGAGGGGGAGGGAGAGCGCTGGCAGCTCCTCCGAAGCAACAGGTTCTCGCCCTCGGCGCCCCGGGAGCCCGGACTCCGGCCGCTCTGCGCCTGCGCGGGTGATCCTTGCGGTCCGCGACGGCAATCCACAAGCGGCAGGCCCGCACGCCGCTCTGCGCCTGCGCCACTCTTCCCGCGCAGGCCCGCGTGCCAGGACCGCTGAACGTCCGCCGGAAGTGGGCGAGGATATGGTTTAAAATGAACCTGGAAATCAGATTTTTTTAAAAATAACACATCTATACGCTTAATCATTTAAAAAAATGCAAAACGACCCAAACCCACTATGTGTGGGTTCACTGAATGTGGCCAGGAAATAGGGTTGCCAGATGAAATGTCCAATTAAATATGAATTTCGGATAAACAACCAACAGTTTTTAAAGTATATATCCTAAATACTGCATGATCAATTCACATTTAACGGAATTTGGGTGCTTGTTGCTTCTTTTGGGATCTGTACTTTTATTTGCTACGTCTGGCAAGTGTACCTGGAAAAACCAGCCGCCCCATGACCTTTGGTCTCAAGTGGGAGGTCCCCTGGCAGCCTGAGAAAAGATTGATGAGTTATGCCCAGGTTTGGGGTGGGGCAGAGGAATGTTCCCTGGAGGGAAGTGTAACAATTTCTACTGTGTGGATAAGGGAATAGTATTTAAAATAAAACAAATTTGTGGTAATACAAAATTATTCTTTTAATAAAATTTTATTTCGTGTATTCTGACAGTCAGACGTCCAAAATGGGTCTCCCTGGGGCCAAAGCAAAGTGCCTGCAGGGCTGCGCCTTTTTTTTTTTTTTTTTTTGGAAGCCCTAGGGGAGAATCTGTTTCCTGGCGTTTCCAGCTTCTATTAACTGTCCTCATTCTCTCTGCAGCTCCTGGCCCTTTCCTCCATATTCAAAGCCTTTGGAAACACAGCTGAGCCTTTCCCAGACTGCCCTTGGTACTGATTTTTCTGCTTCCCTCTTTTTTTTATTTAAATTGTGGTTAAATATACATAAAGGTGACCGTTTACCATATACATAAAATTTTAACCATTTTTAAGTGTACAATTCAGTGACATTAAATACATTCACAATGTTGTGCAGCCATCTCTAACCATTTCCAAAATTTCATCATCAGAAAGAAAAAAACGTTTCCCAAATAGCAACTGTATACCCATTAAGTCCCCACTACCCCCCACCCTTGCTCCAGTGTTTCCCCTCTCCCCCGCAACACCTGGAGACCTCTATTCCACTTTGTGTCTCTACGAATTTGCCTATTTTAGGTGCTTCACACAAGTAGAATCATACAGTATTTGTTCATAGGTGTCTGGCTTATTTTAGCTAGCATAGCAACCCCAAGATTTATCCATGTCGTAATAGATACCGGTATTTCATTTCTTTTAAAAGTTGAATAATATTCCATTTTGTGTGTGCACATGTCATATTTAAAACAAAACACATTTCATGTTGGTAAGTAAAATTCCTTAAAGCATTTTAGAAGCTCATGTCAATCCTTGCATGCATTTATATTTCCACGTACATATTAGAGTTGTTTGATAAAACCTTTGTCTCCCTTTCCCACAAACTCCTGATCTATGAGCCCTGTTTAGGTCCTTCTACACCTTATTCTATTTCTGCTTCTGGTTTTGCTTACCAGATGATTGTGCTAAGTTAATGACTCTTTCTTAGTTTGATCTGAAGACTGTTTGATTTCTCGTGTGGCTACTTTATTTCCCCTCGTTCATTTGTTTCTAGAGGAAGTAAAACTTGGTGTTAAAAGCTAGGGCTGCCTGTGGGTGGAGAGGCTAAGCTGGAAGCTGCTGGGCTCTCTGGGATGTTAGCTGATTCTCAGATGATTTGCCAGATGATTAATGAAGGATTAATATTATCAAATAGACTGATGTACCAAAAATTTGTTTTAGGGAATGTGCTTTTTGAATAGATTATATATGAATATGTACTTTACTCAGGAGTGACTTACTGCTTCATTTTTAGCCTTCACTTTCTTCCCATGTTGAGTTGCTTCTCCTGTATTCCTTTGGGTATATTTTGCCATTTCAGTTTAATTTATTCCTCCTTCTTGCGCCTTGAAGCTAATCTACCCCGTGCCTGGCTCCCTTTTCCGTGCCTGGCTCCCTTTGATGGTGATTGCCTCTGGGCAGCTATTCCTTGATAGAGAAGTCACTTTTCTCCTCACATATCCAATCCTGTCCCATGACACCTCCACCTTTTAAAGGAAAAGTACGCACTCCTGACACTGGTTCCTATCTTGAACTATTATCTATCACTTGGGTTGAGCAGTTCCTTGACTAGGGAAAATCAGGCATCTAAGTGAAAAAATGAACAACCAACCTGATTATTTTAAACTTAATTCATCTCCCCCATCAACCACCAAAAAAAACCCCCAGCTGGCCACAGAATGACAAATGGATACACACCAGCGGTATCAGCTTTTTTTTCTTGGTCTTCATTCTTCCTCTCCTGCTGTAGTTCTTCTGCTCTATCTTCTTGTCTATGGAGTGATATTTTTGAAATATTATCTATTTTTTCCCACCCTCCTTCCTTCATCATGTATTTCCTTATGACGCTTTGCTTCTCTATACCATTTCAAGGTTGAAAGTATTCTAGGCTCATTTCCTCTGGGGGGGGGAGGCGGTGTGTGTGCATGGGGGAATCAGGACTCAGAAAACCTGGCAGGTGGGGAATGGAAGAAATGCTCTCTTCTGATTCCAGGAGCCTGGCCTATTTCAGGAGAGAAATGAATTATTGGCATGTGTAATACATTTGGGAGGAAACCTAACTTACAGTAATGGGATCTTCTTCCCATAGTACTTCTTTCCCCAAATGAGAAACAGGGAGGTCTCTGGAGGAGAAGTAACAAAGATCATGCCCTATTGAGCCAGACTAGGTGTGGGGCAATTTGGCAGCCAGAACCCAAAGAGAGGAAGACTCCACAGCATCTTGGCCAGCGAGGGCTTTAGGTAACCATTCCAGAGGCTGGCATATCCTGCTGGGGCCCCAGTGGTGGAGAGAGCCACCGAACCAGAGAGGCTCGTGCAGACTGGTAGGCGGAGACTTGTGCAAGACCAAGGACCTTGGGGCAATAGACATCTGGTGGGTCAGTACAGACAAATGGCAGACTTTGAGCATACAAATGCATGCCCCTTGGCCTGACTCCATTGTGTTGGTCAGACACTCCTGCCCCCCTCCCAATGGAGCTTAGATGCGACTCTGGGAAAAGGAAGTTTTGGCCATCCTGGTGGCATGGGAACTTCCACTAGAACGTGTTGGCACTAAGAAAGTAGTATTTCACCCACACTGTAGTTTGTGGACCGAGGGCTTGACACCCCCCCGCCCCCAACCACGGAGTCTGGTGCGGAAGCATGAACATCAGCAGAAGTGGCTTGTCACCCTGTGGGGGAAGGGATGTAGGGAACCCCGAGATTTCTTCTGTCAGCTTTAATTTCAGCAAGCAACCAGGAGCAACTTGAAAGGGAGAGGTAAGAAACAGGAACCCAAGTTATCACACCATTGATTTTGCCTTTTGTCTGTAGCTGGTTCTTTTTTCATGCTGAATGTTAGCCCCCTGAAGGGAGTGTAGTTTGTCTCTCTTCTTCCTTGCTAGATCCTCAGCACCTGGAAAAGTGCTTGGCACAAAGGCGTGCTCAATAATTATTAGGGAATGAACCAGTAAGCGGGTCAGAGCCACTTGGTGTGGGTAGTGGAATTCAGTTCAGCTAGTGTGGGATGCCCAGGAAGCAGGGTTGGATGTTAGAGCACTGGGAACGGTGTGTCCCGGGGCCACAGTCAGCAGATAGGCCCCCATCGCCTGCTGCTCTGCCCTGAGAGTGTGTGGACTTCAGAAACTTCCACAGCTGCTTCACGCTCTCCCACAGAGCTTGTCAGAGGACCTGATTTACCGCCAGGTGACCTGTGGGTGTGCCTCTGACCATGGAAGCCAGGTCCCCTCCCCACACCTTGGCTTTGAGAGAGGCTGAGAAATGGAACCTGGAGAAACAAGTATTTTTGTACTTTCCAGCTCTTATAGTTGGAAGTTTGGGATGCGTGTTGCCACACCTCCTCCTCCTGAGGTTTGTGGGCTCTGAGGAATGAGGCCACCAGGACCTGATGGGGCCAGAGGGGTGTGTGGGGAGGAGTGGGGGTGATATTTGTGCCTGCAGCTTCGGCTCAGCACCTGTGGGTGTGGGAGCGTGGAGGCTGTAGAAATTGCAACACCTTCATTTTGCTATTCTTATCAGCTGTTTGGGTCCAAAGGGCTCCGAGCATTGTGGCCTGTGGCTGTCACATGGCACTCTCCCTCCAGAGCTCCATTCTGTAGCATGGGGCCACACCTGTCATAGTTTCCCATCAAGCCTGAAAACTCCCAGAAGCTGAGGGCTCTGTCCTGTTCGCCTTTGTGACACATTCACACGCCTGCCTCAGACCTTCCAGAAAACGGGGTCAGGGAACGTTCACTGATTTGGATGACAGAGGCAAGGCTGGTAAGCGACAGGAAAGCAGGGCTGGGGATGGGACACCGGGTGTCCTAACCTGGCACTGCTCCTGAAGGCCTCATGGCCTCTGGACACTCAGACTTCTGGAGGAGGAAGGCAAAGTGATAATGTGTCTACCTCACAGCCCGGTTATTAGAAGGATGAGCGAGGAGAGCAAACAGATGTGGAAAACGGCTTTGATAAACTATAAAATAACTCACCATCATTTTCCCTGATGTGGCGTGTGATATTCACTGGAAACTCCTTTCCCCTAAGATCTTGAAAATGGGACAGAAAGCCATTTTCTTCCCCGTGATATTGATCGGATCCTGTCTTGAGGCAGAGATATGGACCATATTTCCTTTGGAGGTTCTTCCGCTTCCAGAATCTGTCACAGGGAAGCATGGGTAAGGGAGTTATCTCACTGCTAAGCCGGGCTTTCCCCCTTCTGTGATGATAAACCACGCTCAGACATTCCAGCCTTCAGCCTGCCGCTGTTCAAGGCTGCACCCTAAATCCAATAGATCTGAGGGGTTTTCAAAGATTGTGAACTTTCTGGAAACCAAATTTCTCTCTATATCCCAAGATTATTTCATTTTCCCCAGCAATGAAATCCTCAGATCCTGAGTATATGAGTCACCAAACCTTGCTTTTTTAGCAAGCAGGTATAACTGATTTTGCTGTCTGTTGCATTATTATACAGTGACCAATATTTATATACGATGTAAGTTAAGGTATATAGGTTTTGCTGCTCTAACAACGAATCTGACTGATAGTTGCCTAGCGCAAAAGGAAGTTTGTTCCTCTTTCATGCAGAATTACAGGGATCGAAGAAGCAAATGGGGGCAGTGTGAGTTAGGCTACAATAATAACAGGCCTCAGAGTTTCATGACTTTACATGATAGAAGTGATCTTTTGCTTATGCAAAGTCTGAGATAGGTATTCAGATCAAGATAGCTGTCCTTCATCTAGTGGTTCAGGGACTCTGGCTGTCAGTGGCCCTGCCGAGGGCTCCCAGGTCTTCATTTCCTGGCCATCCGGAAAGGAAAGGATGCAGGAAAAGATGTGTAGCAGTTTTGTGGATCAGGCCCAGAAGGGGCAAATCTCACACCTGCTCACATCCCATTGGATAGCATGAGGGCGTATGGTCATGCCTACCTTTGAGGAAGGGTGGGAAGTGGAGTCTAGTTCCATGTCCAAAAAAAAAAAAAAAAAGACAGAAAGGATTTTGGTGGGTAGCTGTCTGTTGTGGACCAACCAGAGGCAGAGACACTGAGTGCAAACCAGCATTTATGAACAGAGAACACTAGTTCCTTGAGATGTTTAGAAAATGGAGTTCTGAATCTGAACAGTTTGAGAAAGGCTGTGTTCCATATTCCTTATTGGAGAATCAGAATGCAGAATTAAAGGTTCTGATGAATCCTGCAGTAAAGATGCAAAGGATTTCCTTAACGTTCTTGACACTAGATCAATGATGTGAGTATGGGTCTGGGTATGATGCACTCTAAGACCCTCGGGGGCACGCCTGGGAACAGCTGTGGAAGAGGACCTCAGGGTAAATTTAGAATATGTTCATATAGAAGCCTTAGATCTCTAGAAAGGCAAGAGCCGAGAGACATCCTAGGAAAGGGGGAGATCCCAAGTGTCAGAGAGGTGGAAGATTATGGGATCAAGGCAGGGAGGTGGGAAGGAACCAGAAGCTAAAGTGGCACAACCACCACCCCGCCCCCGCATCTCCCAACCCTACTAAAGACAGCTGGAAAGGAAATGACAGAACGCCGTCACTCATGCATGTCGATGCTATCTTCTGCCTGGCACTCCTGCTGGGGCTCTGACTCCATCTCCAGGAGGTGATGATGCCAGTGATTAGTGGGTCATGTGAGCCTTGCTGTTTGCTTTATGCCTCCTGCCTGCCCAGTTCTCATTTAATCCTCACGCCTCCCAAGAGCATGTGTGGGGAATACTAGGGCGGTGCCACTGGCCAGAGAGGGATCGGTCCATGGAACCCCACCCCCTCATTCCATATCTGTTATACCAGCTGCTTCATCATCCTACTGATTATTTTCCCTTTGCATCTTTTTGATAGTCCCCGAGTGTGAAGAGAGGGTCTCCTGTGGTCTTTCCTTGCTAGAGCTTAACAGAGCAAGGCTTTGTGGCACTTTGCTAAGTAACGTCCACCACCTCTACTGTTATGGGTTGAACTGTGTCCTGCCCAATTCATACGTGGGAGTCCTAACTCCCTGGCAACTCAGAATGTGACCTTATTTGAGATAGAGTCTGTACAGAGGTAATCCAGTTAAAATGAGGTCATTAAGTGTGGGTCTTAATCCAAACGGCTGGTGTCCTTATCAAAAGGGGAGACTTGGAGGCGCCTGCGTGGCTCAGTCAGTTAAGCATCTGCCTTTGTCTCATGTCATGATCTCAGGGTCCTGGGATTGAGCACCACATTGGGCTCTCTGCTCAGTGGGGAGCCTGCTTCTTCTTCTCCTTCTGCTCCTCCCCCTGCTTGTGCTTGCTCTCTCTCTCTCTCTCTGTCAAATAACTGATCTAAAAAAAAAAAAAAAAAAAAAGGAGGGGGGAGACATGAAGACAGACAGGCACACAGTGTGGTTGCCCATACAAGTGAAGTTGGCTTCTACAAGGCAAGGAAAGAGGGCTGAAATAGACCCTTTCCAGTCCTCAGAAGGAAACTGCTGTCCCTGCCATCATCTTAATTTCAGACTTCCAGCCTCCAGCTCTGCCAGAAGATAAATTTCATGCTGTGGTGGTACCATTGTGTGATGCTTTCTTACAGCAGCCCTAGAAACTAACCTACCACCCTACCCCTATCCCCAAGCAGATTCAGTCTTCATTGTGAGTGCTGGTGTTCAGGTTACTATAAAAATCCCTGCAAGGGTTGTATTGTCTTCTGATCCATGAACATGTTATGAACAACTTAGTCAATAGCTTTGCCCAAATCAGGACACACTGTGCAGATGATCATGTCTTTAATTTACTTTACAAAAGAAAATGAGTTTAGTTTGACCTAATTTGCATACATTTATTTGTTTTTGTGGGGGAGTTCATATTGGCTGTTGGAGATCACAGTCTTTTCTAAATGTTCATAGCCGGGGCACCTGGGTGGCTCAGTGGGTTAAAGCCTCTGCCTTCAGCTCAGGTCATGATCTCAGGGTCCTGGGATCGAGTCCCACATCGGGCTCTCTGCTCAGCAGGGAGCCTGATTCCCTTCCTCTCTCACTCTGCCTGCCTCTCTGCCTACTTGTGATCTCTGTCTGTCAAATAAATAAATAAAAATCTTTAAAAATAAAAATTAAAAATAAATAAATAAATAAATGTTCACAGCCTATCCATTTGAAAATATATCTCAGAATTTTCCCAAGGATCAACTTCAAGTTTGTCAATCCTAAGGATCATAATCCACTTTTTATCAATTGCAACACTTGCCCATCAGGAGACTTACTAGATTTGAATTCCTTTAGGAGGCCTGGACATTCTCTTGTGCTGTTGGCTCTCCTGTTTGGGGGGTCTTTCTCCTTCTCCTTTCATTTTGAAAGAATTTTAAACATACAAAATGGTTTTAAGAATATTACAATAAATTCTCATATATTTTTCCACCTAGGTTCACCAGTTATTAACTTTTTGCTGCATTTACTTTCTCTCGATGTGTATATCATAGATACTTTTATTTTTTATTTTACATATAATTGTTTTCTGAATATTTGAGAATAAACTACAGATATCATAACCCTCACCCCTTAACACTTACATATGTAATTTTAAGAACAGGAATATTATTTTACATGTCTGTGGTGTGATTATTAAAATCAGGAAATTTAGCATCAATAACAAAACTGTTACCATACCTACAATCCATACTGACTTTATGCCTAAGCCCTCATGTTACCCTTTATACCATTTCCCCCAATGCAAGAGCACATGTTGCATTTATTTATTTATTTTAAAATATTTTATTTATTTATTTGAGCGAGAAAGAGACAGCATGTACGGGGGTGGGGAGGGGGCAGAGAGAGTGGGAGAAGCAGACTCCCCACTGAGCAGGGAGCCCGATTCGGGGCTCAATCCCACAACCCTGAGATCATGACTTGAGCGGAAAACAAGAGTCAGATGCTTAACTGACTGAGCCACCCAGGTGTTCCTCTTTTATTTATTAATTTGTTTTCACTACTTTCTCCTTATACCAGAATTTCACTTCTTTGTCCTCATTGCCAACATGATTTTGAAGGTCTTTTGTGATGCCGTTAACAATTCTCATCCAAATCAAACTAAACAAGGTCCCAATTTTCATGACTTAATGTTGGAGGTAGAAAGTGGTTTTGCAATAAAATATCCAATATGAGTTTGAATCCTTGTTCTATTATTTCTCTTTTGCCTCTTCTTGGACAAGTTTTCCTAATATCCTTGAACTTCAGTTTCCATACATATAAAAATGTTGAACTTAAGCACTCAGCTTGTAACGTTATTGAACTGAAGAAGGAAACATGCACAGTGACAAACAAAAGGCACATAGTATGTGTAGAATGATATTTCTTTCTTTCTTTTTTTTTGTAAAAGATTTTATTTATTTATTTGACAGAGAGAAAGATCACAAGTAGGCAGAGCAGCAGGCAGAGAGAGGAGGGGAAGCAGGCTCCCTGCTGAGCAGAGAGCCCGATGCGGGGCTCGATCCCAGGACCCTGAGATCATGACCTGAACAGAAAGCAGAGGCTGAACGCACTGAGTAACCCAGGTGCCCCTAGAATGATATTTCTGACTTTCCTTTCTTTCCTTCTTCTCTGGCCACGCCTCGTATCTGTCCCTAGTGTAGTATGTGCCCTCATACACCACTGAGATTCCCCACTCCAGCACGGAAGTACATTCCACTGACTGATTCCACCAGCTGAGTGTTAGCTGCTGGGACCCATAGTTCAGTTCCCTCTTGGAACTGCTCTAGACCCAGATGTGTCTTGCTCAATGTCCCCCCCTCCCTGAGGCAGCCGGCATCCCATGTTGTTGTTGGGGGTGTACAAAGACCTCCACTTTGAGACAGTTTTGGAGAGCCAGCTGAAACCCAGAGACTCCTATGTCTCATATGTGTTTCACGAGGAAGTCTCTGACCTTAGATTTAATTTATGTCATTCATTTTGGGGAAAAAAAAAAAGCTACTGAAAATTATGACCTTCTCTCCTCCTTTTTTTTTTTTTAAAGATAAGTTATTTGACAGAGAGAGAGAGAGAGAGCAAAAAAATCCAAGGAAGTGAGTAGAACTCATCCAAACTCCCAATATTTTTGTTAAGTGTCTTCCCATCCATCATGGTGCATGTGTGTGTGTGTATGCGTGTGTGTGAGAGAGTGTGGGCAGTGTATTTTATACAAACGAGATCATGTGCTACATGCTACGCCATAATTACGCCAAAGACCATGGATCCTTCACTATCCAGCCTCTCCTCCCCCCACACGAATATCATTTAGGCATGTGACTTCCCAGAAGGAAGATAGCATCTCCCAGCCTCCCTTGCAGCTAGGTACAGTCATGTGACTTCGTCCTGGCCAATGGCATGTGAGAAGTGATAAGATGACCAACTTCTAGGCCAGGTCCTCAAGGAGAAAGGGACATGGCCGCCTCTTGCTGCTTTTTCTCCCAACTGATGACAGTACTAAAGAGCTTTCAGCAAAGAACAGCAGACCCTGTTACGTCTTGACGGACTCATTGAAAAAGTTATAGGTTGACTTCATTTTGTTTTAGTAGTTGGGGTTTAGATCTCCCTCACCCTCCCTGGGTGTGGGAACCAAGAAGTTGCACTGTGCTAGGACGAAGTTTGTCTACGAGATGCCCAACTGGAGATTTCAAGGATGCCATTGGATGTGTAAGTTTGGCCCCACACAGGAAAGGACTTTTTTTCCTTCTTTTGAAATCTTTAAGCTTAGGAAATTCTACTCTCCACCTCCATTTCAAAACTTTTTATGAATAATTGTATTTCCTCCCAAAGTTTTTTTGGCTTTAGTTTTTTTTTTTTTTTTTAAGACTTTATTCATTTATTTGACAGAGACAGAGATCACAAGTAGGAGAGAGGCAGGCGGGGGAGGGAGGAAGCATGCTCCCTGTTGAGCAGAGAGCCTGATGTGGGGCTCTATCCCAGGACCCTGGGACCATGACCTGAGCTAAAGGCAGAGGCTTTAACCCACTGAGCCACCCAGGTGCCCCAGCTTTAGTTTTTAAAAAAGGTTTTTTGGGGATGCCTGGGTCACCCAGTAAGTTAAGCATCTGCCTTTGGTTCAGGTCATGATCCCAGGTCCTGAGACCGAGTCCCACATCAGGCTCCTTGCTCAGGGGAGACCCTGCTTCTCCCTCTGCATGCCCCTCCTCCTGCTTGTGCGCTCTCTCTCTCTGGCAAATAAATAAATTTTTAAAAAATATTAAAAAAGTAAAAAGAGTATTTTGTTCGTTTATGAAAGTATTATATTCATTAGCAAAAATCAAGAAAATGTGAACATTATAGAAGGAAATAAAGATCGCCGCAGTTAAGGTGTTGATTATATCTTTGCAGACACTGTTTGTAGTACTGATAGGAAATACTCTATTTTTCTCTTGCATGAGATTGGTATTTGAACTTTGTTTATGGTACATTTCACTTTAGAAATTTAAATTTGTTATGTGATTGAATTTATCCATCTTCTTTCTTTTGGGCCTCTAGGATTCACATACATAGAAGACTGCTTCCCGACACGCACACCTAAAGACCGTAAAAACATCCTCTTGTGTTTTCTAGTTGTCTTTTGTCTTTGTTTTTTATGCTTAAATTTTAATGCATCTGGGATCAGTCATGGTGAAAAGAGAGTGCTCCTCTTTGCCCTCAATGATGTGATAGTTTTTCTACCACCATTTATTCAGAACTTGTCTCTCTCTCTCTCTTTTTAAAGATTTTATTTATTTTTTCGGCAGAGAGAGGCACAGCGAGAGAGGGAACACAAGCAGGGGAAGTGGGAGAGGGAAAATAGGCTTCCCGTAGAGCAGGGAGCCTGATGCGGGGCTCCATCGTAGAACCCTGGGATCATGACCTGAGCCAAAGGCAGACGCTTAATGACTGAGACACCCAGGCACGCCAGAACTCATCTCTTTCTTACTAATTTGCAATGCCACCTTTGTCATAAACTAAACTTCCCTATGTAATTGGATCACTTTCTCAACATTCTATTAGCTTTCTGCATTTCAGATTTTCTCCCACGCTTGCAGCATGGGCTTTCCTGGCCCATCTAGGCATGACTTTTTTCTCTTTTGAAAACATTGGTTATGGAAAACTTAATGCGAGCACAGTAACTTAATTGAAACTATATCCCAAAGAATAACAACAACAAAAGCCTTTTGATAAGCATTGCTCTAGACAACAATGCCATGTACTTGTTTTGATAAACGTACGTACTATTTGCCAAAAGGAATCACCCTTCCTTTTCTGTAACTTAGTTTGATGCTTTGACTGTTAATAGACATGTCAGTGACATAGACCATTGTTTCTGGCATCTGCATGGTATGGTGCACGGAGCGGACCAGAATCTCCGTAACTGTTTCTCACTGATCTCATTCCATTTCCTTTTTTTTCCTAGCAATTGTAAATATGGCGATGAATTTCCTTGTACGTGCAGCTTTTTGTGCTTCTAATAATTTTCTTCTTCTGATAGATTCTTAGAAGTGGGATTTCTTGGGCAAAAGGTATACATACCTTTTTGTTGGTTTTATAATTTTATATATATATAATTTTATAATTTTATAATTATAATTTTTAGTAGTTTGTTTAAAGTTTTTATTTTAATTCCAATTAGTTAACATGCAGTGTAAAGTCAGTTTCAGGTATACAATATAGTGATTCATCACTTCCATACAACACCAGGTACTCATCACAAGTGCCTTCCACAATTCCCATCACCTATTTCACCCATCCCTCCCACCCACCTCTCCTCTGTTGACCATCAGTTTGTTCTCTATAGTTAAGAGTCTGTTTCTTTTTCTCTTTCTTTCCCCTTTGCACGTTTGCTTTGTTTCCTAAATTCCACATAGGAGTGAAATCATATGGTATTTTTCTTTCTCTGACTGACGGATTTCACTTAGCATTATGCTCTCTAGGTCCAACCATGTCATGGTAAATGACAAGATTTTGTTCTTTTTTATGGCTAAGTAATATTCCGTTCTGTATATATGTATATATAAACATAGAGGTGCATGTATCCCTCTGAATTGGTGTTTTTGTATTCTTTGGGTAAATACACAGTAGTGCAATTACTGAATTGTAGGGTAGTTGTATTTTTAACTTTTTGAGGAAACTCCATATTGTTTTCCACAGTGGCTGTCCCAGTTTGCATTCCCACCAACCGTGCATGAGAGTTTCTTTTTCTCCACATCCTCACCAACACCCATTGTTTCTTGTGTTGCTGTTTTTAGCCATTGGATAGGTATGAGGTATCTCATTGTAGTTTTGATCTGACTTTCCCTGATGATAAGTAATGATGAGCCCTTTTCATGTGTCTCTTGGCCAACTGCATGTCCTCTTTGAAGAAATGTCTGTTCCTATCTTCTGATGATTTTTAGATTGGGGTGTTGAGTTATAGAATTTCTTTATATGTTTTGGAGACTAACCTCTTATGTCATTTGCAAATATCTTATCCCATTCTATAAGTTTCCTTTTAGATGTGTTGATTGTTTCCTTCGCTGTGCAGAAGCTTTTGATTTTGATAGTCCCAATAGTGTATTTTTTTTTTCTCTTGCAAGGAGATACATCTAGAAAAAAAGTTGCTATGGCCAATGTCAAAGAAGTTACTGCCTGTGCCCTCTTCTAGGATTTTAATGGTTTCAGATCTCACATTTAGATCTTTAATCCATTTTGAATTTATTTTTATATGTGGTATAAGAACCTGGTCCAGTTTCTTTCTTTGGCACATTGTTATCCAATTTCCCCAGCAGCATTTGTTGAAGAAACTGTCCTTTTCCCACTGGATATTGTTAAAGCATGCATACTTTACCTTCAGGATTTTCACCAGCAGCCTGTGTGCAGAGGGTGTCAGAGCACCGAAGGCCTCCATCTTGGCCAGTGCCAGCCTCTGTGGTCTTTCATCTGTACTATTCTGTTAGGCGAGAATTATTATCCTGTTTTTATTTTTGCTTTGTGTTGTTAACACAGTTGAACATCTTTGCATATGATTACTGTTCATTTGTATTCTTTTGTAATTATTCTTGCCCAACTTTTTTTTTTTTTCCTAACTTTTCTTGCCCAATTTCTTTGCCCAGTTTCCTTTTATGGGTTTGCTTTGTTTTATTATTGGCTTATTTGAGATAGAATGATATCAAATATTAAGTTTTTTTTCCTCTAATGCATTACAAATATTCTTCCCCTCCTCCTTTGTCTATCAACTTTATGGAATTTTTTAAAGTTCTGTTGTTTTCTGGGTTTTGCAATATGGTTAGAAATGTTTTTTCCCCAATCCCAAGATTATTTTTTAAAAATGCATCATTATTTCTTCCAGTGTATTTGTGGCTTTATCTACTTAAAAGCTTTAGATTTTTGACCATTTGGGATTTATTTTGTCATCTCCAAGAATAAATTTGGGATTTATTTTATGTCATCCCCAAGAATGACATGGGGATCCAGATTTATTATTACTTTTCCCCAAGTGTTGAGTTAATTATTCCAATTCTATTTATTGATCACTCCATCTGGAGTGTTCTGATTTGAAATTCTAAATTTCTCCTATATCAGATTTCCTTATTCTGTCCATTTCTGTACTCTCTTTTTTCCTACAGGACTGTCTGTTTGTCCTGTCACAGTAACATAATACTTTACCTCCCCTAGCTTTAAAATATTCTTTAACTCATGCTAGGATACGTTTCTCTTTATTTTCAATATTTTCTTGACTCTCCTTATATAACTTTTTTGACTTCAGTTTTAGCATCGACTTCAGGTGTCCAAGAAAAAGCACTTTGTAATTTTATTTAGAATTGCAAAACATGTATTTTTTGGGAAACAAAATAATTTTATTTGGGGAATATTATTTGGGGAAACAAAATAATTTTACCATGTTGGGTACTTTGTCCAAGATTCAGACATGCCGCTCCATTTGTTGGAGGTTTCCATGATAGTCCTTGATAGCATCATTTTTTTTTTTTTTTCATGAAAAGTGCCTCTAGTTCTTGGCCTGGGTGGATCTCACTGAGGGGACACACACCATGCATCATGCACCTTAGAAAAAATTTAAGACTTTTAAGGGCAATTTGGACTATCAATAATTTTTCCATACATACAGACTTTAGTACCCAACCCATGTGTGCTGTTCCAGTGACCTCTGGAGGGCCAAGTGGGATAGAGGCATTTTCATTCTCGTCTTTATTTTTGTGTTTGTTTATACTGAAATAACTAAATTAAACCAAGTACCATTGAGGAAAATAGTGCTCTATCTGGATACCGTTTAATCCAGAGCACTTACGTAGTTTTTGGTGCTATGTAATTTGCCATGATCGGCTCAGTGGTTCCCCTTTGGTTTCCGGGAGCTCGCTGCAGAAGTACTGTAACTTCTGAAGGCAGGTGTCTGTTAAATGTTGAACTTGTGCAAATTTGTTACACTCCAAGTGGGCCCATATGCAGCTGTGGCAATGGATCAGGTTGTAAGATGCAATATACCACTTTTTACCAATAAGAGTTAAATGGTGTCCTGTAACCTTGGCGGGTGCCAAAAAAATCCAGCATTCCTTGGAACGCTTCAAAACTTTTCCTTATTAGTGCAGATCCAGTCACAAGCTTCCCTCAAAGACCCAGTGTTGTAGGGTGAATAGCGAGATAACCGTGGATTCTTTTATAAACCTGTGAGACTTTGTTCAACTGAAAAAAGTGTTTTCACTGTAATTATTTCTGACCTGTTTAGTGGTTTCCTACCCGCCCCCTGCCTTGATGCTTTATTCCCTTCAAGTGTGCTAGAGCCATAAAAAGGTTACCAAGGAGTGGGGGTGGGTAGTCAATTTAGGTCCAGGAAGGTGGGATTTAAATATAACTGTGTAGCTGACAAAATGATTTATTACTTTGTAGGTCATTGGAAAAGAGCAGAATTTCTCAAACTGTGTTCCATGGGCTGATATTAATCATACAAATGCCCTAAGCACAGAAAGTTCTCAGGGTTCCGGGGCCAAGTTGGCTTAGGAAATGCTGCCTGCTAATTCCCCTCTCAGAGCTCTACAATGTGCATTAGCATATTAAAAGTACTGAGAAGTACAGCAGGAAAGGATCCAGTTTTAATTCTGCTGAGTGATTAAGCAAGTATATTAGCGCAAGGGAGAGTTTCCTTTTAGGCCAAATAGGTTTCTCTTAACACCAACTTTGGAAGGACTGGAGCAGGTTTAATGGAATTTTACCCCCTCTTTTGTCACAGGGTTCCAGCAATCCGTTAAAATGTGTGTCAGTGTCAGAATACTAGAGCTAGATTTTAAATGAAATGCAATCAGAGTCAAATTCCATTGAAATATAACTTGGCTTTTTTATTCATAACATCAGTGGTTAGATACATAACATAACATAAGTGTGTTAGATACAATACAATGAATGGTGGACCTTTTAAGCAACATTTTCAGAAAATGACTTTCAAGGGTATACGTTGATTATTCAAATAATAGGTATTAGAGGACTTCTGAATCTTTAGTGCTGTGCTGAGAGTGAAGAGCGGGAGATACTTTACAGAATGGGAGTGATAAGGGATAAGAGAATTTGGAGAAGATAGAAAACTTTTATTGTTGGTGCAGCTCCTGGCTAATCCTTGGGCAGAATTCTGTCATCAGCTTTCAATGGCTGTGGGAGGAGCAGTGTCAGCTTGAGCCTGAGAGGGGAGGTGGCTCCAGCCGGAAAGTAGGTCACCTTTTTTCAGTGGGGCCCTTGAGGGTTTTGCCTGGGACACTGACACTCACAGATGAAATTCTGACATGTATCAGTTAGTTTGCAACAATAACATTGCTGCCTAACAAAGCACCTCAAAACTCAGGTGCTTAAAGCAGTATTCATTTTTTACCTTAGGTTGGCCTGGGGTGATCTGATCTAGGCTCAGCAGGTGGCCCTGCCTCAGGTCATGGCTGCCAGGGCAGCTCTGCCTCCTACTTCCCGTCTGTGAGTGGGCTGGAGCATCTCGGCTTGCATGTTGCTCATCTTCTCTGGGCCAGCAGACTCCCCAGGAATATTCTTCTTATGGATATGACAGAGGCAAAAATGGCATCTTGCAAGCCTGTGCTTGCGTCTCATCTGCTAACATCCCCTCAGCCAAATCGTGTCAAAGGATGGGAAACTCTACGTGAGTCCTTGTGGGTGGATGTTACCTAACATGGGCGTGTCTGTCTACTCTTGTAACTGGGGAGCCGGTAAAGAGCTAGAACCATAGTCTAGTCTGACACATCGTGGGAAGGGTCCCCTCTAGGACCCCGGGGTGATGATGCCAACTCCCTTGCAGGAATGTAGATTTCACTTAGGGCCTGAGACCGCAGTTCTGGCTCCTGGGTATGAAAAAGTCTGTCTGCATCCAGTTGAGACCTGAGGGCTGGCAGCTGACTTTGAGTAACATAGAGCAGCCCGGAAACGGAAGTTTGGCCAGACAAGTGGGCTGCCCTCCTGCCTGTATATTCTAGCCACATCCGCCCACTTCTCAGACTCAGGCCCTGGCTTCAGCCAGCACATACAGTGCCTTCACACAGATTGGAGGAAGGTAGCCCATCCTTTTCGGGGAACCACTGGAAGATGAACTTCAACAACCAAGAGATGGCAGAGGAGACCTCACAAAAGGATTGAACATTGGAAATATTTGACAAGAGACCCAAGGCACAAGCAAGGAAGGGGATGAGACGAATGGAACAGAGCGTGGGGTAGACCGTGCAAAATGGCTTTTCTCCCACACTGACTCTGGGCTTGGCCACATGACTTGTTTGGTCAATGGCATCATAGTAGGTGTGGTCCAAGCAGAGACCTGAAAACACTCGGGGGTTAACGCTTGCTTCTCTTGCTGCCGGAAGCCCGTCGGCGGCCATCTGGCCATGGGAACAAGCCGAGGCTAGCCTGCTGGATGATTAGAGGTGGATGGCTGTTGTCTCAGTTGACATCTGGCCACTGCCAGACCCCTGAGGGAGGCCCCTCAGGACCCTTCTTGCTGTCAACCCCTTAACTAGACCATGTGACCAAGCTGGCCTCGAGGAGCTAGCTGCTCAGCCAACCCACAGGACTATGACAAATAATGAATGTTCACTGCTGTAAGCCTCTCCCTTCTGAGGTATTTTGTTAATCAGAGAGAGCCAAATGATACATAATGTCATTGTCATGTGCCCTGGCAATGTATAAATAAGATTGAATAAGCTCGTGGATCACCTTGTCTTTAATGCTGAAACACTGTGTTGTCCAAATTGAAGAATATTTAAGAATAAAAAGATAAACTTAAAGAAAACTGGTATTATTGAATAAATTAGGTAGGAAAAGATAGGAAGAGGTCAAGGAAGAAGAGATAGAAGCTGATTCTATTGTTCGCTTTTTAGACAAGGTGTTCTAGACAAGACATTACAGGTTTTCTATAACGAATCTTCCTTAAGAGATGAAGCACTGCAATAAAATGTAGAGAAAAGACATCACATATATATCAAAAGATATACCAAATTTCATTCGATTTTTTAAAAAGATTTTATACATTTATTTGACAGAGAGAGAGATCACAAGTAGGCAGAGAGGCAGGCAGAGAGAGGAGGAAGCGGGCTCCCCGCTGAGCAGAGAGCCCGATGCGGGGCTCAATCCCAGGACCCTGAGATCATGACCTAAACAGAAGGCAGAGGCTTAACCCACTGAGCCACCCAGGCACCCCAGATCTTAAGATTGTATCGATAGTGAGATCATACACATCTTAATTTCAAGGATGTTAACATGGGGGCGGGGGTGGGGAAGTGACCAGGAACTGCTACAATGCAGCACTTAAAAACAGAAAACAGGGGTGCCTGGGTGGCTCAGTGGGTTAGGCCTCTGCCTTCGGCTCAGGTCATGATCTCAGGGTCCTGGGATGGAGTCCCACATCGAGCTCTGTGCTCAGCAGGGAGCCTGCTTCCTCCTCTCTCTCTGCCTCTCTGTCTACTTGTGATCTTTGTCTGTCAAATAAATAAATAAAATCTTTAAAAAAAAACAAAAACCAGAAAACATTGTATAAAATATGACAAAACTGAGACCAAACACATGTCATACTAACAAATGTAAATATAATTCTCCCATTAGAAGAAAATGATCTTCAGACTGAATCACAAAGCAAAATAGAAAAAACTCAAACTAACAGCCATTTGTAACAACATGGACCTAGAGGGTATTATCCTAAGTGAAATAAGTCAGACAGAGAAAGACAAGTGACACATGATTTCACTCCTATGTGGAATTTAAGACACAAAACAAATGAACAAACAAAAGAAAAAAGAAACAAGCAAACAAAAAAAACAGACTCTCAAACAGAGAGAACAAATGGATGGTGGCCAGAGAGGAAGTGAGTAGGAGGAAGGGTGAATTCGGTGGAGGGATTTAGAGTATACTTATGGTGATGAGACTGAGTAATGTACAGAATTGTCGAGTCACTATATTGTGCACCTGGAACCAATATAACACTGTATGTTAATTGTGTTTCAATAAAAAAAAAATAAAATAAAAAACATACACAAAGATACACCAGCAAAAAAATGAAGTGGGTATGTGTGTTGGGGGGGTCATAATCCTAGTATAAAACAAGGTAAAATTCAGGCCCCAAAGTCTTAAATAAGACAAAAGCTGGCACTTTCTCATGCCACAGACTACCATGGAAATACAGCAGTTACACAATCTATGCATCAAATTGTAGCATCTTTTATTAAGCATAAACAAAGGAGACCTAAGAAGAAGTAGGCAAAATGCACCGATCCTAGACCTTTACTCATTTATTTCAATGGAAGACAGATAAAGCTGATGAAAAATTGTTATATCCACTCCATTAAATATGTCGTAGCCATTGCAAATGAAGATTATATAGTTCTAGAGGAAAAGTGTGCAACATCTGAGAAAAAAATACATCACACATGTGTAACTGTGTTATCTCATTATAACCTGCAAATTGGGTGATTAGAGGTGCATAAAGATTGGAAGAGCCACAGGAAAGCGTAATTCATTGTTTGAGCAAAAAGAATTGAGAGTCTATAGATTTTAGCAAATAGTTTTGATGATTTCAGTATTTTAAGGAAAATGCTAATTAGTTATTTAGCATAAATCTGGATATTCCTTGTAGAGAACTGCTACAGCAACACTGACCCATTGAGGGTACATGGAAAGACGTCCAAACATGAAATAAAGTCATTTATGCATTCATTCATCATATGATTAACCCCAGAGCATCTGACTTAAAACCGAATTGAAAAGGTTAGATTAACAAAGATAGTGTAATCAGGACACTGAGTGGGACATTTGTTGGTTGTTTTCTGTGCTCTAAACATTAGCCTTGACATGTGAAAAATATTTCCCACCAGCTATTCTTTCACTGCAATCTGTAACACTTAGCTAAAAGAATGGAAGTGTCTGAAACAAATAGTACTAAATTCCCAGAGAATTACAGATTTCCAGGGACATGGGATGGGGATGGAAGAAGGGTACAATAAGGAAATTCTGAGGAATCATTGGTTTCAAACAAGGAAACTCAGATTGTTTAAATGACTCCCCTGTGGTCACTCAGCTAGGTAGAAGCAGGATTGAGATTAGAACAAAATTCCTGCTTTCCAGAAAGGAAAAAAATGTTAAATTTCTTCCAGCTCCGCCACCTGGATATTCCTACGACTTAGAACCAACCATAGTTTAAGATAAATGTTACATTTCATGTGTTAGACTATATATGTGTTAGAATCTATACATTTTTGATTTTCTGAACCTTTAAGAAGTCTTGTATGGAAGTCTCGTGCCTTAGTATTTCATATCTTCCCACAACATCATGTCAATACAGTAGCAGACTTTGTCATCGGTTCTCTTGTGGTCACGGGTCCCCTTGTTCATGGCAGCTGTCTTATCGACCTCAGTTCCTGACTTGGAATGTGCCAGTCAGCTGTGGAAAACAAAACCCAAGATGCACAAAATTTAACAGTTGCATACATTCATTTAAAAATAACAATGCATGCAGGGCTTCTTATGTTAAAAATCTTCTGTACACATGTTTCAAAGCCAAAGTGCACCAAATTTCCCCAAAATAAAGATTGTAGAAACATTAGCAGGCGTGAATGCACTCAGAAAGCTGATGGTCCCCAAAGCCAGATGTGAAGCTAGAATGCTGGGGAGAGATGCAACAGTGGTTTCCAAGTAAAACAAATTTTCAAAAACAGTAAACAGGGTGAGTGGATAAGATCTCGGGTCAACAGAGGGAACCAGGGAAGAATCTAAGAGTGGCCCGTGAAGGGAAGTCTTTGGGATGAATGCTTGGAGATTTGGTTTATAGATGTTTATTCAGAAATACTTTAAAGCACCTGGAGTGTGCCCGGTTTTGCATAGAATGTGTTGTTAATGTCAATTGTCTATATGTTTATTTCCATTTTATAGACTCTTTGGGACAGAACTTCAATCCCAGTATTGGCCAGCTACAGCAGGTGTCCAGAATATTCTGCACAGGAGTGGAGGGGAGGGGCAAAAGGAGGGGCAGACTCCCTGTCGAGCAGGAAGTTTGATGGGGGGCTCAATCCAGGACCCTGGGATCATGACCTGAGCTGAAGGCAGAGGCTTAACTCACTGTACCCCCACGCGGCTCCCTGAACATGCTTTTTTTGGTCTTTTTAACCTCAGCTGGAGATTGGGAATGGGAGGTCACTGAGTACCACTTCAAGTGTAAGATCTGTATATATACTTATAATCGATACATAATGTGTGTGTGTGTGTGTGTGTGTGTGTGTGTGTATGCTATGTATCTGTTTTCCTGTTTTGCATTGAAGAGTTGTTTTGAGTTTGAATTGTCCTTGCTGTTCCTCTGTTAGGGCGTATCATCCAGAGAATTTTCTGCCTTGTTAAAATGCAATATGAGCCAACAGCTACTCAGGGGTTTCTAATTTCTCATGTTGTATTTGGCCTTCAACAGAATACATTCCTATGTTTAGAAGCCATTGTCCTGCTTCGTATTATATGATCTTTGTATTTTGAGACCCTTTTGAGCTTTTTTTCTTGAATTTCACTTTCCTCCAAACAATGGCCGTTTTATAATTCCTGTGTCTCAGGGAAGGAGACAGGGAAAAGGATAGAGTGTCAGCTGGGATGGGACCAGTTGTAAGACATGCTGGTGAGAAAGAGGAGACTGGGACCTGTGCTCAAGACAGCAGGTCAGCTATGCGATGGGCCCAGAGGGAGACAACCCTCTGTATTTTCTGTGTTAGTTATGTTAGGTGACTTTGAGCTGCCCTATTTTGATATTTACCTACTCAACAGACTTCCAGTCTGGTCATGATAGAGTAGCTGGTATCAGGTGTAACCTTCCACCCTTAATAACTATTTTAGAAATGGACAAAATGTAAGCAATACTTTTCAGGCATTGGACAGCGAGTAGCCTAGAGCCATGATCTTTGAGCCAAGGGAAACCCTTGAGCTGACTTCCATGTTTACCCTGGCCTTCCACTTGGGCGTGATTTGCAAACCACAATGCAGGAAAATAATACCCTAATCACATAATTACCGTTTCTTTTTTGTGGTGAGAACACTTAGGATCTACTCTCTTAGCCAACTTCAAGTACATAATACGGTGTTATTATCTGTGGTCACCATGCTGCACGTCAGTACTCCGGGAGCTGTTCATCTCGCAGCTAGAAATATACAGCCTTCGACCAATATCTCCCAACTTCCCCCTGACCTCAGTCTCCTGTGACCGTCACTCCACTCTCTGTCACTCTACTCTATGTTTCTGGCTTTTTTAGATTTGAATTTTTTAGACACAGAAGTGAAATCATACAGTATTTGTCTTTCTCTGTCTGATTTATTTCACCCACCATCATACCCTTAGGTTCCACCATGTTGTTGCAAATGGCAGGATTTTCTTGTTTTCTATGGCTGAATAATATTCAATTTGTATGCGTATATGTATATAATACACATTTATATAAAATTTTGTGTACATATATATTGTGTGTATACATTGTTTGGTGTGTGTGTGTGTATACACATATCACAACTTCTTTATCCATTCAACCATGAATGGACACTTGGGTTGTTTCCATGTCTTGCCTATTGTGAATAATGCTACAGTGATATCTTTTCAAGTTAGTGATTTCATTTCCTTTGGATATATTCCCAGAAGTGGGATTGCTGGATCATATGGTAGTTCTATTTTTAATTTTGTAAGGAACCTCCATACTGTTTTCCCTAGTGGGTGCACCTGTTTACATTCCCACCCACAGTGCACGAGGGTTCTCTTTTCTCCACATCCTTGCCAGCATGTGTTATCTTTTGTCTTTTTGATGATGGCCATTCTAACAAGTGTGAGGTGCTATCTCATTTTGGTTTTGATTTATATGTCCTTTTCATGTACTTGTTGGCCTTCTGTATATCTTCTTTGAAAAAATGTTTATCTGGGTGTTTTGCTTATTTTTAATTGGATTATTTGTTGTTGTTGTTGTGTTGGCATTGTATTGATACTCCCTTTTTAAAACTGTTGCCCAGTGGCGCCTGGCTGGCTCAGTCAGTGGAGCATGCCACTCTTGATCTTGGGGTTCTGGGTTTGAATCCCACATTGGGTGTAGAGATTACTTTGGAATAAAATCTTAAAAGGAAGCCCAATAAAACTGTGGCCCAAATGTGGTTTGCCATAACATAACCAAAGCAGGATGGAGTTTTCAAAAAGACCTTGTTAAATATCAAGGAGAATAAAAGTGAAAACCGGGAATATACAAGAAGCATAAAAAGAGCTCAACTTACAAAACATCTTAGTTTAACAGACTTGATTGGGACATAGGCCATGTGCCACTCACTTCTTCCTTCTCCAGCCCAGTGGCTGGTACATTTAGACAGGCCCTCGACATGGGCTCTTAATTCCCTGCTCCTGCCTGTGTCCATTGCAGAAGGCATCACCAACAGCTCACAGACTCAGCCTCTCAGACATGGTAAATTGCTCACTGCCTGGTCAAAAGAGTGATTCTACTTTATCTGCCTTTATAAAGCCCTTCCTCTTGATAGACTCCTCCCGGTCCCCAGATGATAGGGCGAATTTTGGAAACTGACATAATGGATTATCTCACTCAAGTCTGCCCCACTCCATGGGATATAAGTCCCACAAGTAACGTTGCCTACCCCGTACCAACCCCAGCCCCAATGGAATAGATGTTATGAGTACATCACAGTTGTGGGTCCTTCTCCAAATATTTGGTTAAAATGTGAGCCTGCTGGGGGGTTTTTCTCCCCCATGTTCTCTGCTGCTGTTTTGCCCAGTGTTTTAGTTATGTATGGCTGAGTAACAAAGCATCCCCAAACACTGGTCTTAAAATGAGTCAAAGTCCATGAGTCGGGGGGGTTGACTGTGCCAGCTGGGTGGTCCTTGCTTAGGTTCTCTTATGAGGTTGTAGGTAGTTGGCTGGCTCATCTGAAAGCCTCTTGAGTCCCATGTCTGGCGCCTGGGCTGGGAAGAATGGCGGGCATCCCGTAGGCATCTCTTGTCTGATCTTCCCACAAGTGGTCTCACCAGTATGGAGCCTCCTTACACGACAACCAAAGCCTCCATTCACTGGTGGCTTGTGAATCCCTGCCTTTCCTATTCAGTTTCACCACGTGGGGATGAAAGGAAACTGTTTAATACTCACATAAATAGTGTGCAACCGGGACCACAACTGTTTAAATTCTATACGATCAGGAAGAGAAATTTCAAGAAGGCATCTAGTATACAAAAGGTAACCAGTCTTTGATGGGCTATCGGGTTTTCAATATCATTGTACTGCTTCCTGAGGAACAAGCCCGGGAGGGGATACATCTGGACCTCCTGTGTTCTGGGAGCCGGTGATGAGCACTGCAGAAGGTGGGCAAGGCACGTGATCCGGGCTCTGGCTGCCTGGATTTAACTCCCAGCACAACCACATCCGCTGTGGGCTCTCAGGTGATGTGGTTTCCCCAATCCCTCTTGGTCTGTTCGCCCTCCTCTGAAAAAATGAGAATCCTAGTAGCACCTATCTCATGGTTTTTGTGAAGCATAGATTAGGTGTTCTACTGAAAGCATTTAGAACAGCTATCTGTCTATCATACAATAACACTCAAAAAACTGTTAGCTATTCTTACCACTCACACAAGGTCTTAGAGTTTTTGCCATGAAGCATTGGATTTTTATTGACAAGGCTTTGGCCTGACGTCCCCCATCTCTCAGACGATGTTGATGTGAGTATACATGAGTAGACATAAATAGAAAGGAGAATAAAAATGTTCAGATGGGTTTGACACAAAGACAATTCTCCTTTAGCAATTACGAAGCTATAAAAAGAATGAGAGCAGCTAGTGTTCTCAACGCATTTCCAAACAAGTTGGCTCAAGGATCAATTACAAGTACTAAGGTCCCCCTGGAAACTCCTTTGCACAGCCCTGTGAAAGTTTCAGGGCTGATTGCATTTTTTTTGGCAGCAAGAAAATTTGTCGAGCAGGAGTGTGAAAATCGGAATTGTCAAGACTGCAACAAAAAGCAAGCCCATGTCACCATTTTGAGGAAGCATCAAGGTTGAGCCTCCCAGCTGCTGTCCTGGGTGAAAAAAAACACAGGCCCCTGGCTGGAAAGAAATGAAACGTAATTATGTCATGATGAGCTGGGAGAAAATGGCAAGGAAAAATTGCGATGCAGAGCATGACGGATGCTGTTTTGTCAATCGGAACTGTTGGAATGTTGCGGTAGAGCTGGGTGGCATAATAACTCTGTTTTCTTCTTTCCCAACTTGGCAAGCAGAAACGAGGCAGCAGACCACATCGGTATTTTTTTGTATTTTTTTTCTCAACAAGATTATGTCAGGTTTTGTAGGATGGATCGTAGAGTCATCGATAATGAAAATAAAGCAGATGCACCCTTTAAGGCACAGAGCTGTAATTCTATTGACTAGGAGTTTCCTGTTGCTTATCTATATTTTGAAAATTCCACGGGGGTCTTCTCTGAGGTTAATTTACATGATGGCAAACCATCCATCTTTGAATATGTGGCTTCTGAGTAGTGTGGGTTTTATTCACATCTGATCTGTGCTAATCACATTTTAATTCATGATTTATGTCACAATCAGGAAGACTCAAATTATCAATCAGGGAGACTTGGTTTCTATTTGTTCTTCCGCAGAGGGTGCATTCTAGTGGTTTGGTTGCTGGTAAGTTAACAGGTGTTCTGCAGAGAGGTGGAAGATGCATTCTGTTTTAATGTAGTATTTAAATTTCATATGTTTGTGTAACTAAATAAGAAATCAGAGTGATGATTCAGGTATTTTAAAAACCAAAGTATTCATAGCATATCCTTTATTTGCTGGGGGATTAATCATTTCTATCCTTTTCTTTTCTTTTCTTTTCTTTTCTTTTCTTTCTTTCCTTCCTTCTTTTTAGAGATTGAGAAATTAGGGGTGAGGGGGGATGGGGAAGAGGGAGAGAGAAAATCTCAAGCCAGCTTCATGCCCCTCCCTGCCCCCGATGCAGGGCTCAACTTCACAACCCTGAGATCACAACCTGAGCTGAGGACATCAAGAATCAGTCGCTTAACCAACTGAGCCACCCAGGTGCCCCAATCATTTCCAATTTAACCAAATAACCACAGATATGTAGGGAATATTTTTGGCATGCCATGTTAAAAACAACAACAACAAAATGTGTCTGAGCCACTTTATTTAACAGAAGTAACAAACATACATTAAATGTGCAGGTGTGTATTTTTAAAAGTAATGTTGGGGTCCAGCATGTGGGGTGAATTGGCACCTAAAAGACCACAGGCACAGAGACCAGTTAGGACATTATTTCAATGGTTTGGGAAGGAGGCAAGGAGCACCCGACCCCAGGCAGTGGTGCTCAGTTGGAAGCAAGGAGACAGCCTTGGTGGCAATGAGGAGAGACCTTTGAGAGGACGAGATGATGAGCGGAGCGACAAGTCATGAGAGGTAAGGATGGAAAGGATGTTTCATACAAGGCTACCATGAGACTAATGTCTTCTCTCCAATATAATTTTCTTCACTAAAATCTTCTACCATGTTTAAAAATCAAATTATTATTATTATAGTAGCACTTAAAAATTCTATATAGTGTTCACTGACTGCTTTCTCCTTCTGTGCCGAGTCTTTTATCAGTTCATTTAGAACTCCAGAATTTAGGGCACCTGGGTGGTTCAGGTGGTTAAGTGTCTGCCTTCGGCTCAGGTCATGAGTCCTGCATCGCGATCCCTGCTCAGTGAGGAGTCTTCTTCTCTGCCCCTCCCCTAGCTTGTGCGCTTTCTCAATCTCCCTCTCCCTGTTGTATGTCCAACCAAGTGGCTAACATTAAAATGACAGACAATATCAAGTGTTGACAAGGATATGGAACAACAAAACTCTCATTTATGACTTGTGGGAGTATAAAATGGTACAACAACTTTGGAAATGTAACTTACAGGTTTTACCAAAGTGAAATAAAAATGTAGGTTCACCCGAAGATACACAGAAAAAATAATAAAAACTGAAAACAACACAAATGTCCAATAGTAGGAGAATAGACATACAATTTGCAGGATATCCATAGAAAAATCAGTAATAAAGGGAAACAAGCTACTGAATCTTGAAATAATGAATCTCAAAAAAAATATGAGCAAAAATCTCAAAATGTGAGTAAAAGAAGCAAGGCACAAAACTCTATATGCATGATTTCCATTTATATGGAATTCTAGAATAGGCAAAATGATCTACAGAGACAGAAATCAGAGTAGTGGTTGCTTTGAATGGGGAGAGTTGACTAGAAGTGGGTACAAGGCAATTTTTTGGGGTGATGGAGATGTTCTGTATCTTGACTGAGTGTTAGTTACATGGGTGTAGATATTTTTCAAAATGCATTGAATTGCATACTTTGATCTGTGCATTTCACTGTATGTAAATTTTACTTCAATGAAAAAAAGTGCCAAATTCCCAAGAAATGGTAGTTTCATCTAATATTTACATATGAGAGGTCTTCAGAAGTCTTCTGATGTAGTCCCACATTAATAATGTAGGAAGCATTAAAAACTACAATTCCACATTATCAGAACTCAGGAAACATGAATGTGACCACACCTGTTTCAAGAGCAGTTTGTAACTCTTATTATTAAACATCTTTAGCTGTCAATATCTTGGGTGTCACCCCATTCTCCCTTTGCGTGGTAAGAGATCTTAAAACCTACTTTCCCCTGGCAATATTTTTGGGGCTTAATAAGGGGGGAGGAATTATGATTTTTGTGATCACTGCTGACTTGAAATCTCTGCTTGTACTGATTTTGTGTCCTAGATTGTTGCTACCTTTGCTCTTTTCACACTCCTTTTCCTGGAATAACATCCACAAAATTAGCACAGTATTTTTACTCAAGGTTGTGTATGGAGTCCATTTGGCTGAACTTTTGAAGCCATGGAACAGTTTAACATTGAACATTATACATCAAATGATGGATATGTTTCTGTGGATCTTTCATTGGTCATTTTTTACATTTGCTATCAAGCATCTGGCCATATAGCTGAGCTCTCTCCTTTCCACTTCTCCTCTTTTCCTCCTTGGCTTGCTGCAATCCCCAGAGCTCCTTTTCACTTTGTAGTTATTTGTAGTACCCTGCTCACCAATCCAGGCTGGGCTCTGAGGTCTAACTTTCAACATGTTAGATGGTCCCCTAACATAATCTACAGAGATCCTTGAAAGGGATCTCAAACCCATGAATATCCTCCCTTTCACCTCCTTCCACACAAAGAAATATGGAAAGTTCAGATAAACATCCTCCAACTGGAAGAAAAGTGGATGGAATATGTAGCTGTGCAACCCTGGAGAAGAGAAAAGGAGAATCTTTGAAAGTGAGACATCTCACACATCAGCACAGACGATAGAGGAGGCCAGAAAGAGCTATTTTCTAGGATTCTTTGGTATTTTGCCCAAAACATGAAGAAAATGACTCAGTGCCCATGAGAATGGGACATATCTCTGTGAGGATGGTTGTCCCACATACAGGACACTAAATGAATGCTCAAAAGAGAGAGTGATGGTCAGTGCCCTGGTAAGGGCTTTAGGAACCTCCAGCTGGCTCAACCTTGCCCTCCACCCACAGGGCACAGGCCTTCGAGTCATATATAATTTAATATAAAACAATTCTTGGGCTATAGATTGTGGCTCAGAGGGGAAGACAAAGGAGTGTCAGATCAGGTGGAAAAATATCAAGGGGAACTTATCCACATGATAGTGGAACAAATAGAAGATCTGGACAGATGGGTACCATCATTAGCATGTGCAAGAGGAAAAGAAATGGCATGTAGCTATGCAAGTTTATAACAACAAAAATGCACAAAATGTTGCATGGAAATAACAAAGAACCTAGTCTGGAAGCAAACAAAGTCTAAGGAACAGAAGGAAACCTCCAGGTGTTTTTCATGATATGGAAGAACTACAAGAGGGTATGAACTCAATATAACTAGCTCAATACTGGGGTAATAAAATAATAGGGATGCAAAGGAAAGAGATGTGGAAAAACAGTGAGACTCCAAATACTATTACAGATCTGATACATAATTTAGAAAGAGCCAAAAATAAAATTCCTAACAGAGGAAAAAAAAGAAGTTTGAGATAATCACAGTAACTTCAAAGGAAGAATATGAAAGGACTAAAGCAATTAAGAAGATGATGGAGAAGCCACTGGGTCGCTTAGCTGGTTAAGCATTTGACTCTTGGTTTTGGCTGAGATCATGATCTCAGGGTTATGGGATCGAGCCACAGGTGCTGTGCCTGGCTGGGAGTCTGCTTGAGATTTCTCTCCCTTTGCCCCTCCCCCACTCGCCCTCTCTCAAGCTCTCTCTTCCTCTTAAAATAAGTAAGTAAATCTTGAAAAAAAAGGTAATGGATTTGATTCATTTGAAATGAACCAACGTAAAGATAACTAGAGTTAGTCAAATATGGAACTCAAGATACTGACCAGAAAGAATTTTCATAAATATGATAGAAGAAAACATCCCCATCCCATGTAATGAAAGAACAGTAACATCTTTGGCTCATAGGGGCACATATTATCTAGGGGAAAATTTATACAGAACAAGCAATATCTTACACATTGGAGTTATTGGACTTTGAGACTAAAGACATAATTTTTCAGGCATCCAGATGGATAAAGATGTCACTTATGAGGGAAGACATCACTTCTGATTTCTCTACAGTAGCATTCATTTCCAGTACACATTGCAATGGAGTAATACTGATAGCATTCTGAGGGGAAGAAGGTGTGACCCAAGATGATGACAACCAGCCACACAGTTCTTTTAGTAGGAAGGAAACAGGAAGTCACACTCAACCATGAAGGAGTCCAAGAAATACTGCATATGGCACTTCTTGTAAAGAAAAATAAAACTGACTTGACAATAAATGGAACCAATGATGAGATTTATTTTTTCTACTTTTATTCAGTTAAAAAAAGGTCGATGTTATGTGTTAAATTCATATAAAAACAAGCTAAAACTGAGCAACTGGGGAAATGTTTATTGAACTAAATGTAAATGTTAGAACACTTCACAAAATGAAAATAGAGCCAACAAGATGTCGGTGGGTGATGGAGGTGTAAGAATAAAATTCTCATATATCATAGTAGGGAATCAATACTTTTTATTCAAAATTGAGGCATGTAGAAAAACACAATAAATTCAACTTTTCAGTTGTTGTACAAACTTAGAGAAATCTTTTAGGGACATCTTTCTGAAGTTCAGCAATTTCTTAAATTTCACACATTTTTATTCTTTTGGTGAAGTCAAATATTAAATAAAAATCCTTCGATTCGTATATATCTTCTGATGCAGGTCTGGAATGATATTTATGCCATGCTTAACACTGTTTTCTTTTCCTGGTGGTGCAGTTTGGGGCAGTTTTTTGTTTTGTTTTGTTGGTTTTTGTTTTCTTTTAAAATGTTTTCTATGCTTTTAAAATTCTTTAATTTTTAAAAAAATTATCTAATTTTTGATTTTTATTTTTCATTTAACTGAAACTTAGTAAGTTTTTGAAATAAATATGAGGATGGCCAATACAATTTAGAAAAGACAACACCAGGGGCAACTGGGTGGCTCAGTTGGTTAAGCACCTGGCTCTTGATCTCAGCTCAGGTCTTGATCTCAGGGTCTTGAGTTCAAGCCCCCATGTTGGGCTCCATGGTGGGCATGGGGCCTACTTTAAAAAAATAAAAAAAGAAGAAGACAACAGCAAAAAGGGGTGACTTGCCCTACCAAATACTGAAACATTATGATGCAATCGCAGGAAATAAAGCAATGTGGTGTGGCGGCGGGAAGAACAGGTAGCTATTTCACTGGACCAGAATGAAGTCTATATCCTGACTCATGCTTTTACAGGAATTGGTGACTATTAGATATTATTTAATAAATATGTTAGGTATTTGAAGAATAGGTTGAAACACTGTCTCATAACATGTAACACAATAGGTCTTTAATACTTTAGGAATCTAAGAGTTTAAAAAAGGAAGAATAAGAAGATGCAACCCAAGATGAGGAAATTGTAGGTGATTTCTGGGTAAGGAAGGACTTTGTCATTCTGATGTCTCTAGAAGAAAGACAAATGAAAATGGTGATAAGATTGACTACTTGAAATTTTAAATATTTGTTTGTGACAAACCACCACACAAATGATTAAAATCAAATGTGAACTGGGGAAATCTATGTGTGTATGTGTCTATCTAATAGATACATATTATCTACTAATAGATAATATGTATCTAATTAATATCTTTAACATAAAAGCACTTGCAGAAATGAGTAAGCAGGGTGCCTGGGTGGCTCAGTGGGTTAAGCCTCTGCCTTCGGCTCAGGTCATGATCTCAGGGTCCTGGGATCAAGCCACGCATTGGGCTTTCTGCTCAGCAGAGAGCCTGCTTCCTCCTCTCTCTCTCTCTCTCTCTCTGCCTGCCTCTCTGCCTACTTGTGATCTCTGTCAAATAAATAAATAAAATTAAAAAAAAAGAATAAGAAATGAATGGCATGAACAGACTAGTCACAAAGACAAGAAACATTAAAAAAGTGAAAATGAAGCAAATAGTTCCTTTTTCTTGTAGACAAATAAATGTAATTTTCAAACTGTGGGATGTCAAGATTTTTTTTGTATATATATATATACGATATATATATGTATTAATATATATGATATATATATGTATCATATATATCATATATATGTATTATATATATGATATATATATATGTATCATATATATCATATATATGTATTATATATATGA